>NC_073730.1:2820416-3155000 GCF_023634155.1 Falco peregrinus
TAAGCATGTTGATAGACCTTAGATGGTTGATCATCTTTTGATAATATAGACAACTATAAGTCTAGGAACAAGTCTTGGGAATGTGAATAGTTTTGTAGCTTCTCCAAGAAAGAGATAATTCATTATAATACCCGCTGCTGTCTTCAGGTCATGCAAACCCTCCTGTCAGGATGCTGCAGGGAAAAATAACATTTCACTAGCTGTCTTTAAATCATGTTTTCAGAACAGCAGCATAACTCAAATTTACAGTATCAAGTAACTTTCATCCATAAAAATTCCAATGTGCTACATAAAGAAATTATCTCACCTCCAATACGGAATATGGAATCCTTTAAAGGTATGCCCAACATCAAACACCGACAGAAAGTGAAGAAAACGAACATATCTTTTTCAAAGGACTCAGGACGTTCTAAGTAAGCTGAATATAATTGCTTGAAATGGAATATGGCTGTAATCTAAGCTTACACTGCTTGAAAAAAATTATCACATAGTCTTTAATGATGGAAGATAGCCAAAACCTAAACCAGCATCCTTTCGTATCAATCAGGCATATTGGTTATGTTGTGACTAAGAAAGGACTGTACAATACTTTCTGCTCTATTTTTTTAATGTACTCTGGAATATTACCTTCATAACTGTAGTGTCTGAGTCCTTTTTGACAGTTCCTTTAAACAGAATCACCAGCATGTAGTTGTCTGATTTGTTCCTGTCTAGTAATTGCTAATGTTTATATGGTAGCAACAGTTAGTATCAGTAATAGATGTTGCTTGGAGGAATATGGCATCCCACAACCATTTTTGAACCCCTATATCTTTCTAAGGGTACTGGCTAGCGTGGGAATGGAAAAGGCTTCTGCAATAGGACTTGCCCGCAGTGAAGGAATCTTTCAAAATTATTCTTTCTTTCCTTTTCCCTATTTTTAATGCTGCAAAGATTTTTAAGGAACGCAGAATACTTGCAGTAATGTTAACTGAAATTCTACAATGAATTGCATATGCCATCTACTGCAGAAAAGTAATTAATAATTAATAAAACACCACTCAGAACACAAGGGAAATTAATCCTATTAACTGTGAATAGTAAAAAAGGACATTGGATATCAGTGTGGTTAAGTAGTAATGGATAGAAAAGTTGTTCAAATTATAATCCTCTGGAAAAGACAAGTATGTGAATAGCTGTTGAACAAAACAAACTAATATAGGTTAAGAAAAATAATTAGAGGAGCAAAAACATACACAGGATGCCAAGATTGCTACAGATTGTTCAGCTGACACAGTGAAGGCATTTGCATGTATCTGCAGCAGGTGAAAAATAACGAAGGCACTGAAGAAGAAAACGTGAAAAAAATAACTGCAAAGTACAGTACACATGGTGAACAGTCAAACTTTTCACTGTGGCATAAAGAATCCCACATCAAATCCTGAGGTACTAAGGAGAAGGAATACTGGGGAGGCAAAACAAGAGTGACATGTATTTACATTTCTAAATTCTCAACAATCTTCTACAATAATTAAAGGATAAAATTGCTTCTAGTCACTGAAATTCTTCTTGAAAGTTCAACATAATGAGACATTGGGATTATCCAGAAGGCCCCCTCGCTAATCTAATATTTCAAAAAAGAAAGGATTTCAAGAATATCTTTTTTGGCCAAACCAACATCTGGGAAAGGAAAGAAATCTGGTTCTAGAGTTCTACATGCCAAAGTCTGAACAACTATGGAAACACATGGAGAAGAAAAGTCCCTTGCACACCTGTGCATGCCTCTGCTCATGCACATCATGACCAGGCATTGGTTGGAAGCCTTACCCTGCTTTGTTGATGCAACACAGGTCTTGCTCTGTACATTTTTGTTGGGTTTAAATTAAAACTGTTATTTGCAAAGGAGGTATTTGAAGGCTTGGACTGTCAATCTGCATTTCCTCATCTGCCTTTGTTATTCCATAGAGCAATTTTTTTTAATAAACAACAACAGCCTCAGTCTTCTGTTTGTCTGGAGTTTAATTTGGAAAGTAGAAACTGATTTCTTTTTTTAGAACATATTGCCTGTCATCTCCTCCATTTTTCCCACAAGGCCTTAGCAGCAGCAAGAGAAAGAATCTGAGCATACTTGTTTCCATCTCCCTCCCTTGTATTTAAATCTGAAATAAATCTCAAAAGTTCAATTAATTTATGATGCCAAGGAGCCTTGTCCTGGAGCTGCTGTACAGTCTTCTCTATTGCAACAGAGATGAATCAAGCAAGGGCCAAAGTTTTACTTGTATTTCCCATTTGTGAAGAAAGCAGATGCTGATTCATGGGGTGTTTGGAACCTGTAGAATCAATAGGTATGTAACATGATTTTTCATATTCTCCTAAATTAGGACCATGACAAATCTGCAGTCCCAGCATACTCTGTGTTCCGTAATGGACTGAAAAATTTCCAACTGTCAGGGAGAAAAAGAGAAAAAAAAGTGAGTAACACCAAGTGCTTAATAAAAGAAAAGTCTTAGAGCATAAAAATTCATAAATTATTAAGTAACAGATATGCTAAAAGTACTAGTGCAAGTAATTAATTGATTCAGTAAGCAGACTAAGCAGATAATGTTCTCTTTCCCTCTGTTCTTTCCAAATCTTTTGCACATTTGACTGTAGATGAGTGGCCTTGATAAATATTCTACTAAAACTTAAGTCAAGGAATTGATAAATGTTGACAAATTCAGGATTCTTGTATATGTGACTTTGAGTTGATCAGTATGAAAATATTTATACTTAAAAGGGAAAAAGTGTGTTGCTCAAGTATTTTTTCCATGATTTTCCATGGATCTGATAATTCACAACATTTCTCAGCTGAATATATATTGCAAGACCTAAACTTCATTGTGCTTGCCTTGTTAGCAAGTTCTTTTCTGCAGCATTGACTAGTATAATTACATTAAGGATGCTTTGCTATAACAGCGAAGTGTCTTTCTTTGAGGAGCTCAGAAACTATCCTTGTGCCTCCTGCCTAATAATATCATGAAGATACAGCTTTTACAAAAGATGTTAACCACTGATAGAGACAAAACAACTGCACCTTCTGCTCTTAAGATGACATAGAGTTCACACTTCACACAGGTTATTCAAGAGATGTAATATAAACTGTTGTGACGATTATGTACTTTTTCTTCACACTTTTATTGAAAATTTAATTCCTTATTTCTACGTATATGGAATCTGCCAAAAATGTCATTTCAGAAGGATCAGATTACTTGCTAATTCCTATTAAATTCACCAAATAATTTTATTAACAAAATAACACAGAAAAAATTATGTTTCCATATTTTGACATTGACTTAATGTCCCACTAGAATGTCTACAAACTCAGTTGATCAAAAATGGATTTTAAACAACAAAATAATTCTGGTTTTGTTCCACATGAATCATTTAAACTGTTGTTTTCTCATTAAATTGAATAATCTATTGTTTGGACAGATCTGATGAGCAGTTGATACCCACATTTCTAACCACTTTCGGTGCCTCTGACTTATCTTCCACACTCACATGCTCCATTGGCTTTAGCTGATCTATAAGATCATCTCATCTCCTCTGCCTTTACCCTCCATTGCTTATATCGTTACTGTGTTGTGGTTTAACCCCAGCCGGTACCCAAGTGCCACGCAGCCACTAGCTCACTCCCACCTCACCCAGGGGGTTGGGGTGAAGAATTGGAAAGGAATGTAAAGCTCAGGGGTTGAGATAAGAACAGTTTAATAATTGTGATAAAATAAAACCACAACAACTACAATAATAATACTACTAATAATTATAAATATAACAAATATAATAATAGCAGTTATAATAAGAAGGAGGGAGAAGAAAAGAATGAAATCCAAAGGGAAGGGAGAAAAGAAAACAAGAATTGCACAACACGGCTGCTCACCGCCCACTGACCGATGCCAGCCAGTCCCTGAGCAATGATCAGCATGTCCTGGTCACCTCCTCACCCACCCCCATTTTATATACCAAGCTTGACACCCCATGGTATGGAACACCCCTCTGGCTAGTTCAGGTCAGCTGTCCTGGCTGTGTCCCTCTCCATTTCTTGTGCTCCCCCAGCCCTCCCATTGGCAGGGCCTGAGAAACCAAACAGTCTCCAACCGCACTGTTCCCACACCGAATCCAAACCACAGCGCTGCACTAGCCACCAAGGAGAAAATGAATTCTACCCCAGCTGAAACCAAGGCACAGGGTAGCATGAAGAGCAGAGCAGCGAAAGCCCCTGCTGTGGATAAGAATGGAAGTAATCAGATTTTTCAGGTTATTCTACATGCAAGAATTTGCTTGTTAATGCTAATTTAAATTTTCAGTTTACTGAACCATGCTGGGTCATATCTAGCAATATGATCCTATAACCTCTGATAAGGTCCTGGGAGCTGATTGTCTCCTTTTTTTTTTTTTTTTTTTTTTTCCTTTTTCTTTTTCTTCTCCTGATCCTGAAGAAGTGACAAGACAGTCTGGAGATTTCTTCATCCACAGTGTAAGCCGAAGTGACAGCTTTACTGTTGCTTGGACCACTTGTACAACCCCCTCCTTAGCATGTGAACTACGGGGATAAATGAAAGTGGCTGCTAGCTGCAGAGGAACGGGTGGTTATCCTTATCTCCTCTTTCTCATGTTAACATCCTGATGAATCCTGGGATGTTGGCACAAATTAGGTCTACTTTCTTCATCTCAAACGTGCACCAAGCCAAAGCAGCTGTCAATGAGAAACTTCAGTCACACTCAAATGCAGACCTCTGCCCCTTCTGTGTGCACTGTGACGCAGAGAAACTAAAAGCTTCATCTATTCTGGACAAGTGCAGGTCCGAGACCAGTCTGGATACAAAGACTTCCAATATAAACAGAAGTCTTCCATTTTAATTCACTGAGAAAAAGAAAAGATTAAGTAGCAGCTAGCTATGAGGTGTCTAACATTTCTGAAACAATTTTGAACTGTAATTGTGTACTTTATATGGTATAAATTACAAAACCGTCACTGCTAAATATTCCTTGTGGTACATATTTTCCAGTTGAACATCAATTTGTTAGTTTATGATTGCTTACATTAAAAGCAGTGAATTTACAGTGTTCTATATAGATATTCTGATAACAATACAATTAAATTAATGCATTAATATAATGAATTATATTAATGCATCAGCTGCTAATAACAAGCTTTCCTATTAATACATTTCAATTATACAAACAAACTCACAAATAAATGTTCTCATATAGTCCTGACCTTAACAAATTAATATAGAAAACATATTTAAACCCCTGAAAGAACTTTAAAGGAACTTTGAAATGTGTTCTAACAAGTTTCTCTTCAGTGTGCCATGATATTTTTGGGGAGATACATAGATGCCTTTTTTCAGCATAATCAACTTGCTGCATGTCTCATTAGTGATAAAATAAGTCGTTCTACTTGCCATTATGACTGATTCCCTTGACTAACAAAAACCCCCAGAAATTTTAATTCATTGACAATTCTAAATAATGGAAAAGTAAAGGAGTAATGAGAAGTAAGCTATATTGTTTAAGATATGCCTAATTTTCTTCTCAAACCAGGACGTTAGAGGTAGTGGCTGTCTCTCAAGGAAATTTTAGTGGGTGAGTGTTGTGAAAGATGCATTTTTTACAGGAGATATGAAAAATTACATTTCTAATTACATGAAACAGGAAATACTAAATGTTAAATATTCTTCTATGTCTTGTGAACCTCTTCAAATCATTCCAATTTTTATAACAAATTTCAGCTGTGAATTATGATTAAACTAAAGTAAAGCTTTCTACTGTTCAAACTAATATGCACCCTTCCTCATGTACAAACAAACTTTACACCAAATTATTTAGAATATAATGCCTTCATAGATGTTAACAGAGGAGATGCTGACAGGTCTGCTTAAATCAACATTAACATGTGCATCATCTACTGAGACAATGGAATACATGTACACAATTACTATATAGCCATACAACAGCAAGGGTTTTAAAGCCATTAAAAGACATAAATGTTTTTCTCAATACCATATTTTTTGCTTCTTGATTTTAACTGGTTCCTATCAGAAAGTCTCTCTCTTCCCAGAGTCCCATGGTTGAACAAGAACTATGGAAGTACAAGCATCTAGATCCTAACCAATGTCACTATAGTTCTTCCTTATGAAGGCACAGAAAGAGTATTTTTCTTGCACATTTTCATGTAATGTAGACAACTATTATGTTTCCAAACTACACAGCTATTTCAAAGTAAATTCAAGCCACAAAGAATAGCTGAATGATAATTTAAGAACAAATTGAAATACTGTCAACAAAATAATAAAAAAACATATTAGCTCCATTGGTGTCTATAGCTGTCAAGAGCTGTTTATTTTTCAGATATGAGTCAGAAAAAAAGAAGAAAAAACCCAACCAACCAACCAACCAACAACAACAAAAAAACAATTGTCAAAGAAAAACCTTTTCATGCTGTTTCTTTTACTTTATCTATGTTATAGAGGTAGCTGGTAATAAACATTTTTTTTTTTATGTACACATTCCTTCTTAATTGCTTTTCAAATTATTTTGAGCTGACAGGAAGTATTGGAATCTTGTTCAGAGGTGGTTGGTTTTTTTTCATTACCCATGACATAATGAAGAGAACAGTGAGCTCTTAATGGCATAACAAATGCAGAAAAAGGAACAGCATTTTCAAGATCTTCACAAGAGAAGCTCATTAGAAGTCTAAATACAGTCTATGAGTGGCACAGTTATTTCTTGGTGCCCTTGTGGAATTCAAAACTAAATTGCTGTTATTGAAAAGCAAAACAGAAAATCTCTGAGATGGGATTGATAATTAAGTCTGAACTGTAGGTCAACTTTTCAGTAAAAGCTAATTTATTTGCCTATAAATTGCCTATTCCACTTGTTTAAGTCAAGAAGCTTTGAAAGCTAGACACTGAATGATATGTCTATATTGCAGTCACAGGAATGCCTTCAGCTTTTATATATATATATTCTTCTGTTTAGTTCAGTTAACTAAATAAAGCAGTAATACCTGTAAAGGTATGAGGGATAGTGGTCTGCAAAGCCTGCCCTGGGTACATGCCAAAAATGTTCCTGCTGCTGTAGATGCGTTCCTGTTAACACAGGTGCTCAAGCTGTATCTAGTACCTGTACATTACCAGCTGTCACACCTTTGACCAAGCTAGAGACACAGTTACATGTGCAGTGATTTATACCTTTATTTGGAGAATATGTATGATAGGTGTCTGTGTAATAGCCTTCTAATCTTCTAAAACATAATCCTTTTTTCTCTTGCACCAGTTTTCCACCCCTACGATAGCACTGGCTTTACTTGGTTTAACTCTGATTTATACTGTAGCTAAGGACCATCAGGTAGCTATTAGCAAAGTCCTTCTAAGTCCTAAGATGATAAAACACTGTGAAGAGCTAAACACAAGATTGTGGAATATCTTGCACTGAAGGATTTTAAGATGAATGCAAGACAAAGAGTAGCTATCAAGACTAGCTAAATCACGCATCAGCAGAGGGAAGGAGCAGTTGATCTTGGCATCCTTTCCTGCTCCTACATTTCTATTATCTTGTGAGATATTATGGTGAGTCATGGGCCTTCCTTTAGGCAGATGTAATTGATTCTATCTTTTTTTGCTCATTAGAAATTTTAATTGATCTATTTTTGGCCTTTAATTTAAATGTCTGTTTCTCAAGATGCTTCACAGTAAGCACATTATTCCCCTATTATACTGCCCATCCATCCCACCAACAGATCTTGTTCCCTTCCAGAGGAACAAACTTTTCTCTTACACATCTGTCCCTGATTTGGCAGAACCACTATCCACATACTCTTTTGCTTAGGCTAGAACCCAACATTTTAAACCCCTTGATGTTGCTGTATATTTGGGTTGTTCCAATGAACAAACCCACTATTGCTGTTTTTGTACTAGTTTTCTTTGGCATCTCGTCTTATTTCTCATAGTTTTAAGTGCTGTTTCAATGACACTCCATTACCTCATCACTTCTGAAATGAATTA
The DNA here is from genome assembly GCF_023634155.1 of Falco peregrinus. Taxonomy (NCBI): domain Eukaryota; kingdom Metazoa; phylum Chordata; class Aves; order Falconiformes; family Falconidae; genus Falco; species Falco peregrinus. The sequence goes on from NC_073730.1 coordinate 2,828,444, forward strand.
TTGCCGCACTCAGCATGGAAAGGGGATAGAAACCCAAAAACGTTCACAGCTTTACTGTGGTTGCTGAAATTCAGCAACAGCTGAGCCTTCTTTCATTCATTAATACTATAGACTGTAAATGTAATTTGGAGGGGGAAAGGGGAGCTGTAAAGAAATATTCTGGCTTATATGTCTTCCTCATTCTTGATATAGTCCACTGGACTTAGCAGACTATCTGTTAGTTTACAGAAGTTTGCAGATAAAGTGCATCTCTCAGTAAATGACATCCTCACTCAAAAGAAAAAAAAATATATTTACTGAACTGCAGATATTGGGGGGGGGTGTTGAATCTTAATTTGAAAGCTTTCTGCTGTTGTGATTCTTCTGCATGAGTTACAAAGCAAATATATTACTTACTGAAGCAACACCTAGTAAAATACCTTTAAGATGTGAACTCTATCTCCTATTTACTGATTTTTTTCTTGTTCCAAAATTCTGTATTAAAAAAAAAATAAAAATCCACTTCTCAGTGCATAGTACAAAATCCCCATATATTGCTTCATTCCCATGTTATGGTCAAATTTACTTTTTTAATTTGGCAAAATGCAGCGTGCGTTGATTATGATTAAGGAGCTAAACAGTAAGGTAAAAACTATGATAAGTGAGATAATGCAAGTGTGGTATAACTGCATACTATTAATGTATCATTTAACAAATTAAATCTTTAAATTATGTATATTCGTAATTTATCTTTGATGAATGTCAGCATTGGGAAGCTACCTTTCTTGTTGCTGTACATGGCAACTTCCTGACATAAATACACTAACGCCTAGTAAATCCGCTCTCAGATACAGAATTTCGGATGAACCACAGTTAAAGTAGGACAGGATTAAATGAGCTGCACATTTCCATTTTATTGCTTCACCCATGTTACTTCCATTCTGTGGGTATTTTTAGTAAATTATTTCAGTACTGTCAAAAGAGTACTGCTCAAGAGTGATGGATATATTTCAGGAGAAAAAAAGAGTGTGTACATCACCTGGAAATATCTTTTAAAGGGTGGATAGTAGAAATGCAAGTGTCTTTCTTAATTTAACATAATTTTTCACGGGTAGATAAACCACAATTTTAACATAGTCATATTTGTCATTTGGAAAAGAAAAAAAAAAACCCACCCTAAAACACAAATGGCAAACCTTTTCATTTTAGGTTATAATCTAAGTATTATGCTACAACTATGCTCATACATACTGCAATATTTATCAAAATGTCTGTGAAAAGGTGTTCTTTACTATGTGCAGCATGCAAGCTATAAGGTAAAATATAATGACCTATTTATTAGCGCCAAGAGTTCATTTTGAAGTTTTCTTTTATCTCTGATTCCTTTGCCACACTTTAAACCATATTATTGCTGTTTCTAACCACAACGGACTATACAAATATCAAATGTTCTTAAATGGATTTTTCAACAAAAGGCCCACAGGCTAGATACACCTCTAATTTTTCTGATAATGCAAACATGAAATTTTAATTATAAAATGTATATTTGCCACGAAGCACCACTGCAATATCTGACTTCCTTTTCCTCTTTGCATCAACCTGCATTTTAAGATAAAATGAGAGAGTGACAGCTTCACAAGAACTTTATGTTGCTTCCTGTTCTGATGGATACAGACTGACAAAGATGCACTGCCTGGAAGACAGTCACTAGGAGGGATTCCAGTGATTTTCTGAAACATAAGCTTAGTAAGTAAGCACAGACCATATGTAGTTAGAATGTTTTCCTGTGTCTGAGCTGAAAATGACAAAGAGAAAAACATTCAAAAACTTATTTAAGCCCCATTATGTTGTTGCTATGTTAATTTATTTACAGCTAACTTATACAGAAAAAGGGTAAAGAAGTTTCATTTGATGGAACTTCAAAATACTGGACTGAAACTTTGAGTATCCGTGTATGTTATTGGTGCATCAGAGTCTTTGTTCTTTCTTGAAGCTCTGAAATTCTGAGGAATATAACCAAGGAATTGATTTCTCCTCCATTTTCAGGGAAGTGCGTTGTCTATATGACAAAATGTTATTTGCAACTGGATGCACAGTTCATGTGTGAGTAAAGCAAAAACAAGTCACTTAAAATTTAAAACAAAATTTAAAAGAAGCTAAACACTGTTAATACTCTTAATTTTTATTTCTTCTGTTCCCACCCTGGCAAATAATTAATTTCTTATATTTAACTCTTCTGAAACTACTAAATACATTTTTTATGTTTGCTGAATATCTTACATGTACATGTCATAAAGATTTTGAAACAGGGCAAAATCCGTAACGACTAAGAATTCTAGAAAATGTTTGAGCTTATTTGAAGTAATGCACAAACTGCTTTACAAATAATGCCAAATAATTAACTTGTGGATTTTCTAGATATTTATATTTTTTTTGCCGTCCCTTTGAAGAATTTCTTGATACTATTTATACGCCAACAGCTCCAATGAAATATTTTTGTTACTTGCAATGTTTTTTTCAAGGTATTTTTAAGTATAGTCACTTATAACAAAAAAGGGAGTATGATTAGTTGAAAATAGTCCTTTGAAAGGAAAGACAAGGCCAAGCAGATGTCACAGAAAGGCAGAATTCCAGTGACTAATCTGAAAAAACATACAGGAAAATCAGTTATGAAGCAGAGCCAGCAAAAGGGAAAGTTTACTTAGATTACAGAAAATATCAAGAAATCAACATGGTGTAAACATATGGGGTGAGTATAATTTTATGGCACATCTCTGATTCCACAAAGCCAAGGGAGAACAAATCAAGTCATGCAAAGCATCTAGTCTGCAATGATTTGGGTAGAAGAGAATGCAGCTTTGAAAAAAGAGTTTGTGAAGAATATTCTTTCATAAATGTGTTTCCATAAAAATAATGTATTTTCACAAAAATAGTAAAGGAGTTCCCAAGTAATGTCAGTGATAGCAATACTGGGGCAAAGAACATACACTGATCCTGTGCTTCCACATTTTGTGATTTCTGTATCTCTTTCAAAAGAGAACTTGTATTTTCTGAAACATGAAGTTGACAAGACCATGATAAAAGTTGTGCAGATTTACAGTTAATAAGAAAAAAATCTTGAGAACTAAGAAATTTGGTTGTATTTGTGAAGAAAAAGTCAGCAATGTTCAAATGCAGTCACAAATTCCATTAACTGCCTGTTTAGCAAGTGGACAATCTTTAGCACAGGTGAAGGAAGTTTTAGTTGTAAAGTTGTGTGACAGAGGGTGAGCAAAGAATTTAAAAAGCTCTAATAACCCAAAAGGTTTTAATTTGTGAGAAAATGAACAAACTATTAAAAATATAAAACCATTGAGCATCAAAATCAGGTTCAGCTGAGTTCTAAGACATTTTATGAGGTCTTTTTTGTCCTTTACAATGAAATATTGATTAGGAAGAATTCATTCATCTCATAGCATAAATGGTGTCCGAGAATGATGGTCCTACAAAGTGCCATTGTAATACGTGGGCACGATACAGCAGAGAAAGATGCATATAAAGTGTTTTAAGAGATCTTTTACTGTCTTTTCTTCCAGGAAAGTTGTTATTTCTCCCTGTGGCTTGATATGGATTTCATCAGCATCAGCAGTTTGGCAACTCCATTTCAACTTCGGATCACCAGACTTAGAGATATGCCTTTTTTTTCCAGCTGACAGAGAAACATGTAAAATGTAAGGACCAAAGTGTTTGCCTTTCCAGCTTGTTTTGGTTTAGAGTTTACAGATTTTCTGTGTCAGCTTGACTCTTTTCTACTTGCTTGAGGGGTACTGAGGAAGTTTCCATCAGAGGCTGAACTAGACAACTGTGGCTTAATAAATCCTGGGCTGCTTTCTGAAATTTCCTAACTAGTTTAAAACATTTTTTGCCAGTATGTTTTCACTGCATCTCTTGCATGTTCAAGCTTAGCAGGACTCTGCAAAGGGCTCTGTCATTACACCAGAGGATTTAGTGTCTTAAGTTCACACGTGAAGAATTAATAGCTACAAACATAACTCAGTGAGCTTTCTTTTTAGAAACTGACGTTACGCATCAGAAGAGCCTTAAGTTCTTCTTATGGCTAAATTAGCTCAGCCTTTCATGCTGCAGTCCCCTAATATTTTTGTCAGGAAGAAGCTGTGAGTTTTCCTCTCAAGGAAATGAGTGTGTTGAGGTTTGGATTCTTTAAAAATACACTAAGATAATTCTTCATACACTGCACAGTGGAACAAACCTTTTCTTCAGCTGCATGGGGACTGCTGCTTATTATTTTGATATGTGCTTTCTAAAGGTAGCTTGTTATAGGCATTGAAAATATACAAAACCCCAGCAACAGAGCACATTACTGAAATGCAGTGTTAAAAGTGTCCACAACAAAACCAAAAACAAACCACAAAAAAACCCCAAAAAACAAACAAAAAAACCCAAACAAAAACCAGTTCATTTCTTATTTTGACTTTTTGTGCACGAAAAGTCTCTTCTCATTGTCAAAAATACAGTCTGAAGTCTTACTATGCATATATCCCTGACATGCATTAGAACAGTATCTTTTGTGGCTTTTCATTAGGCTGCAGGAAGTGCTAATGTCACCTTTTCTTTGGAGGACTGTAATTTCAGGTTTTTCCTCTAGCACAGCTTGAACTGGGTTCATGATTAACTCTTTATTGTTTAATGCACTAGTTTTACTAAAAACCTTGCTTGTAGAAGTTCAGCAAATATTAGCTTTTCTGGAGAGGCCCTACAGTAAACAGTAAAACTGTTGAAGTAGTATGTATATCCATCAGATACTTATCTCTTTCCACTTAAAAGCACTTTAGAGCTCTGTGTATGAAAAAAAGATACTATGTGCAATGCAAGGTAAGGGCCAAAAATGATTGTCATTCATCCTGTGAAACTCAAAAGAACTGAAAAAAGTACATCAGTCAGTCCAAGGGCTTTGCATCAAGGAGCACAAAGCTAAAAAAGACTTCACAGAAAGGAGTTTTTCCTCCAGCTTGCGAGGAAAGCAAAGCCCTGGGGGAGCCTGGCATTCAAGTCTGTCCTGGGAGCTGTTAATTTTAAAAGCTAGGATGAGCAGCAGTATAGAGCAGCTGTCCTATTCACAGTGGGTGGCTTCAGGTCTGCTAGAGAAGACCAGGTAAGAGCCCTCACAGAGTCAGCCAAGACAGAGTGGAGTTGATTTTGATTGTTAGAGGGAAACTGAAAAGAAAATAGAATGCCAATAATGCTCTGAAGCAGGTATTTGGCCTTCTGGGTGAAGACTGTTCCACAAGCCCATGACTCAGTTGTGTATTTATCCATAAAACTCCAAACCAGTAGTCCTCTGTCCTGAAGAGCATACTCTGATGTTTAGCATCCCAAGACCTTTACACACAGACCTGATGGCAATGACAGTCACTCACACAGCAATAGTTATTTTGGGAGAATGTATTGCACTGAGTCTGACAGCCAAAGAGAGAAGATGCTGCTGTAGCTCCATATCCTGGGTCCAACAAGAAATGAGTCTGGACATGTGTTCCCAGTAGGTACATGCACACAGAGTTGTTGTGGTTTAACCCCAGCCAGTAATTAAGTACTTAATTAAGTACTAAGTAATTAAGTGCCACTCAGCTGTTCGATAACTCCCCCCCCACCCAGGGGGTTTGGGTCGGAAGAGTCAGAATGTAAAACATGAGGGTTGAGATAAGAACAGTTTAATAATTGAGATAAAATAAACCCAAACGACTACTACTAGTACTATGAATAATATTATTATTTTAATAGATATGTTTATATAAATATTAATACAATTATTATTATTATTATTTAGTAGTATTACTACTATTACTACTAGCAGCAGTTATAATGAGAAGGAGGAAGAAGAGATTGAAATCCAAAGGGAAGGGAGAAAAGAAAACTAGTGACATACAATACAACTGCTCACCACCTGCTGACTGATGCCCAGCCAGTCCCTGAGCAACAATCGACAGCCCTGGCCAAACCTCCCCAGTTTATACAGTGAGCGTGACATCCTATGGTATGGAATACCTCTTTGGCTAGTTCAGGCCCGCTGACCCAGCTGTGTCCCCTCTCAACTTCTCGTGCCCCCCCAGCCCTCCCACTGGCAAGGCCTGAGAAACTAAAAACTCCTTGACCTATTATAAACACCACCCAGCAACAACCAAAAATATCAGTGTTCCATCAACATTGCTTTTACACCAAGTCCATAACACAGCACTGCACTAGCTACTAAGAGGAAAATTAACTCTATCCCAGCTGAAACCAGGACAAGGGTACACATGCACACCACAGCTTTACATATATACATGGCTAGCTACATACATTATAGATAGACACACAAAGCATACAAACACAGACATAACCAATAGCCTTATCCTGCTCCCCTCTCTGACTGAGCAGAACAGAGGTCTGATAATGAGAATATCTATACACATATCAGTTTTGCAGGTGAGAAGAGGGTACATTGAACTTAGTGCTGACCCCCTGAATGGAGGTGGCACTTGCAGGTGATTACTTCAAGCCAGATGAACTCTGTCAAAAGTCTTCACTTAATTTACTGTTTTTTTCTGGTTTGTTTGTTTGGTTTCTATTAAGCATTACTGTTTTTTCCTTCCCCTCCAAAGCTACCACAGACTGGGAGTCATTGTCCTATTTATACTTCAGAGACATTACACCAGATGGGACACTCAAGTGTGTCAGCCCGGAGTCGGGTGAAAGTCTGTTCCAGATGGCAAAGCAAAATATTGCTAAATATGCCTGCAAGGTATTTAAGCACAGCATGACAGACAGCTATAACAAACAGCAATGGAAAAACACAGTATAAACAACAGCTGAGGAAAGACTGCCTTTTCCCTGAATACTCAGGCCTTACTACAGCTTGTATAGTAAGCAAGGACTTGGGGGGGGGGGGGGGGGGGGGAGGGGGGCAACAAAGAAATGTTGATTACAGCAGAGAACAAAACAAAGAATGTTGTAAGGCAGCTTTGCAATGGTCATTACAGCTCATTTCCAATGATGCCCTGCTGAAGACAGTCTCACTGTAGGACTCTTTGTTAAAGAAAATAGAAATTTAATTAAAAACTGCTTTTGTGATTTTTTATTTAGGGAAGGTTGCACTTTTCTATAAAGATTGTACTGGATTTTGCTAAAAGCATAGTTGTATTGAGTTACCTCTCTAAGCCATCTTTCGCTATCGAGGAAGGCTGTCTGTGCTGGTCTCTGCCATTGCATCAAGTGCCTCTCAGAAAACAGCAAGATCTATGTCCCTTCAGATGCATCTCCTTGGAACAAGGATAAAGCCTTCAGCTGTGCCCAGCCATTACAAAGCCTGTTAATTTATGGGACTAGCTATTCTCTTGACAATTTTGTCTGCTGTGCTCGAGCTTTAATGTTTTACAATGCCACAGTGTTTAAGCAAGGCTGAAACTGACTTCTGTACCGACTTCTTTCCTGGTGTGTTTTGGACAAGTGGTAGAAACTCTCAAGTCTCTCATCTTTCAGTTAAGAAAACAATGCTACAGATATTTTTCAGCTTGGAAAAGACTGTAAGAGTTTTGAAATTCATAACCCTCTCTTCAGATTAGAACTCTGTTGTTTTAACCAGCTGCTGGCTGAAAGAATTGGAAAGTCAAACTTTACTAAAAAAAATACCCAAGGACTGAACTTAAAGATGGTTCTTTATTCTGATCGTACAGTAACAGTAAAACATCTAGACACTTTTATTACCAGTACTGTAGGGGTTATGGAGCCTTTTAAAGGAAATACTTTATTTTTGTAGGGAAAGAATTCCTCTCTACTCTGTCCACCTGCTTTTCTCTTATAAGTCTCTTTCCCCAAACTGGGGCTTATTTGATTGTATTCAAGGTAAAGAACATCTTGAGTGAATGGATTGGAGGTAGGGTTTTGTGGAACTATGATGATATAGTATCTAATATTGTGTGATACAGGATATCACTGACAGGAGAGCCAAGGGATAGAGGGACCGTATCATAGTTTAGATGTGGTCCTATTTTTATAAAAGCCTTGCTGAGGCTTTTCATAAAATGCACAAAAGCATTGTCTGGCTTGGGAGATAAATTTTCTCATCTACCTGAGGGAATGAAAACCAACATCCCCACCCTAAGTGCATAAAGTTATAGTCATTAAGTTTTTCAGGAGAGCAGTCTTGATGTCTGCAGCTTTGCTACTGTGTAGTGAAAGATTAATGTGATCCATGAGAAAAATACAAGGAATATAACATGACCCAGAGGCAAAGGTGTTTGTGATGCTGTTCTGGTCTTCACTCTGAAGACTGTTTCTGTAGTTTATATTAAACTTTCATTAGTTGGCAGTGCATTATAAAGACCATACCAAGCTGTTCAGCTTTCTTGAGGGCACAGTGTTTCTAAACTTCTCTGGAAGCATAAGTCTAGACTCGCGGGGGATGCTCAAAAACAAACTGGGAAACAGCTATGAAGTTAGCTATTGTCTAACCTTGGGGTTAGTTAAGAAAGAGTGTGTAGGACTGCTTAAGACTTCATCAAAGTAGAATTTATGAGGTAACATTACATGCCACAGATCAGTGACAAATGCTGGTTTCACAGTGGCAGTGATATCAGGGCTGGGCAGAAGCAGCTAGTTTCTAGGACCAAAACCTGGATTTCTGCGTGATGCTGCATTGGAAATTACAGCTTAGATTTACCACGTTCTCCGCCAATACTGGAGTCCAAATATTAAAAGATAGCTCTTGAGGTCAAATCTAGATGAAATACTATATGAGCTAAGGAAACACAGCTTCCATGCTAAGACTAGATTTTTTTAGTTTATATAAAGATATTTTGGTTTAATCCAAGAACCATTATTAGTCCTTTTACAGTGAAAGGAACACTTACAGTTCTACGCTTCTGTCTGGTTTTGTGCTCAGCCATCCCCTGTTCCTCTCAGTCCTGAGGTCAATGGGACCGGATCCCTTTAGGAGGAAAGGAGAGGTGGGAGTAAATGTAAGAGTTGGTCCAAAGAGAATGATATTGTTTCAACATTGCCAACAGAGACCTGGAGATGGAATGTGGTCCTCATGGACACCAAGACCCCAGGAAAAAGAACTGCATGGTACAAGGAGTGCTATGCCGCTCCCTGCTCCCTGGGACTGAAAGGAACAACTACAATAAGGCTGCATAACCGCCGTCCAGAAGATGGATCACAACCACTGTCATAGCAACAAACCAGAAAACTTGAACTTCAGGTGAACTTTCTTCATTATAATATTATTATAATCCAAAAACACACATTCTGGCCTGAAGCTACCTGCCTCTAAGGCAAACCACACCTCAGGCCCTCCTCTTTGGACTTGCTGGTAACCTTGCTCGAGAAGTGGAGATTGGCAACAAACCATGGGCCAGAGGAGGAGCAAGGTGTGTTGCTTGGCATAAAAGATGGCTCCTTAGCAACTGAACTTTGGAGATCTTCCCCACCAAGGATCACGACTATCAGAAGGACCGGCAGGATGCTTCCTGGACCTGGGACCACAGGGATGCCTTGGACCTGTGGCGATAGCTATAATCCTCTTTCCTTTCATTTTTACTTTTCCTTTTCTTCCCTTCTTGTCACTCTACCTATCGCATGCTGCTTTACGGGCAAACAATAAAGTTGTGCTGTTTGATCAAAGCATAACCCGCTGGCGTGGTCGCCTTGATTTTTTTTTTTGCGCTTCAAGATCATAGCAAATGAACCATCATGAGTCCACTGAGTGGACCATGTCAGCATCTCAAGGCATTCCCAAGACCAGCATGTCATCATAGGGGTTCTCCTCCTGTTCATGCTGAATCTGCTTAAGATCACCTCTGCATGGTTTCTAAGATGGGCCACTTACTTTATAGAGCTGCAAGTTAAAACATTATATACAAGATTTACTACATATTCTACGTATGTTCTGTCAGTAAACATCTGTGATTTATGTTTATAGCCCTTGAGGCTATGGTATTCATGTTGTGCTTGGACTTTCAAGTCATCTGGTCTCATGCTTGCATTTTGGGAGCCTCTGTTACAATCCTTTTTGGTTTGTTTTGTTGTGTTGGTTTTTTTTTCTTTTTTTAGTTTTTTTTTTTATTACTAACAACCTTTTAGCTGAGATTTCCTGATCACCTAAATAATATTTTATTCACACAATCTAATGACACAGATGTCCTCCTTCTAGGATCCTTAACAATTCATTCCATGATCTATTAGAGGACACAGAGACGCATATGGACTCAGACACAATGCTTAGGTAAGGACTTGCAACCATGATAAAAGTAACATCAGCAGTACACAGACACAGTTATTTCACATCAGTGATTCCCCATATATACCACCTCACCTTAATTTTCTTTAGAATTTCTGCTCAGATGTGCCCCGAGTTTTGATAAAACTAAGATTCAGCATCAAACACTTCCAACAGGAAAAATACCCTAAACGTGACATTAAATACAATGAATATTACTGCCTATAGTTTAGTTGTTTTACAAATATTGATCAATAATACAAGGTCAGATAAGAGTTATTTAGATTCTACCCTCCTCCCCAGCCCCAATTATTTAACAAGGCAAACCCCATGGTAATTTACAGCCAAACTATAAAACAGTACTTCAGAACTTTGACTATAAATGGGGTGGGGGTGTATGAAGCATATTAAATTGAACAGTATTAAAAAATAGAATGATTAATGCAAAGACAGAAGTTGAAGAAGTACAGCTATGCCACTCTGGAATTCTGGTTTGGTTGATTACATACTGTTTGCCTAAATGCACAGTATACTTTAAATGGGAAGAAGGCAATCCATAGTATTCCTTATTCTACTGCACACTGCTCTTATACACTAGCACGAATACTGAAGGAATTTGGAGCTGAACAGGAATTTTCTATATTGCAATATAAAGGAAAAATATTAATATCTCACACTAAACTTCTATGATTAGCCTATCATAATATGAAATATAGAGATGTGCTTAACATTATGGAGAATGTCTCCTCATTTCTACTAATATAAACTTTCAGGAGCAAAGCCCTACCTACGAACTACTGGAAGACTGGAGATACAGGGCCACTATTTAAAAGATGGGTAGATCCTTGGTATTTTGAGAAAATTATTTATTTGCATTCTGAAGTTGAGCAGAAATACCTTTTAAAAAGCCAGGAAGTATTAATGGGAGGAGACCAGAGGTTATCTCATTACTTTGGAGGCCAGAAAGGAAGGATTTTGAACAGCAGTGGAGATGTTGATTAATGTAATAGGTTAATAAAGGGCAAGATAAAAAGAATTCTCATAATAAGGACATTAAATTTAAGGAATTAAAAGCCTTAATAAGGAAATTATTCAGTTATTAACATTCATTGAACCTGGTGACTATGCAATTATGTTTTAAAATGTCTATAAAAACAAGAAAGTTTGTTGCTTTCACAACAAAATCAACCAGTGACTCCATAAAAATAATAGGCTGAGGATGCATGGTCAGCCATCTGCTAGTATCTGCTTTATTTCATAAAAAAACTATTTATGTTAGAACTTTGTTGTTGTTATTATTACTATTACTATTATTATTAATTCATCACCTTCATCAGACAGGTCTTCTCATTTCTGAAATTAATTGAAATCCATATGTTAAAGGAAGTTAACAGAAATATGTTGACAAGATTGAAAATGTGTTTACAAGGAAGCAAATCATTACAATTACCTACAGCTACAACATTTTAATTTATTAAATTCATTCAAGCCTTGGAGGCCTTTTGAATTTCTCATTGATCTTTGGATGCAGTAAATACTATCTTCCATATAAGAAACGGCCAGAACAGTTAATCACCTCATTTGCTCTACCTGGTCTATTCCACTGCTTCAGAGACCTTAACAGAGAGCAGTAAGGGTCCAGCATGCACTGCTCACCAACATGCCTGTGATACATGGTAACTTCCAGTACATTTGATTCTTCAGAAAGGAAGGAAAGAACAGACACATGCCTCTGAGTGAGAAAGATTACATCAATTTGGCTTTTGCTTCAAAAATTCTGAATTTTGAATTTGAGTATAAGAAATTAATTTATTCCTAGAGGAGAGAAATGGTGGCAGATAAGATAGCTTTGCTAACTGAAGCCAATTACACATGTAATTTAAAGGAGGAAAAATAATTTTCTAACCTGTGCTCACTGAAGTCAATCATCAGGTAGAGCTCTATTCTGCTGAAAGAGCTTCTCACCGATTTCAGTGTAACCAGATTTTATTTAATTAGTTTTTATTTATTTGAGGATAATAAAAAAATAACTTTTGCAATACATTTAAAAGAATTCTTCTCCTTTTAAAGCATTAAAATGGAAATGGAGTTGCTTTGCATAACCGCATTGGTAAACAGATTAATTAACATTTTAATTTACATTAGTAGTGTAATTGGGATCCTAAAGTGTAATATACAGGAAGGAATGAAAGCAGGAATGAAATCCCACAGCTACTAAAGCAAGGAGATGCCAGACTCCAATTAAGACGTTCCTTTGTCAAGCCTTATCTCTGAGGTTTGCGAGATTAACTTAAAACAAAATGGCTGGCTTTTATCTCCCCTGCTATTGGTTTTAATTCCACAATTTAAAAGGATTCTTTTTGAGATTAATGTTAGGAAAGCAATTTTTTCCACTGTGTCTTGCCAGTAACATTGGCCATCTTTTGGGATAAGTTGCATAGCTAAGAGGAATTTTAATTCTGCCTCAATGCCCCCAAAGAGATTTCCTTTCAAAAGCATTGCTTCTAAATGCAATTTGTTTACTCTGGGGCTTCTATGCCGAGTAACACATCCCATACTAGAATGAGTGCATATGTCAGTGTCTTGCATTGGGATGATTATTTGTATGAAAATGACTGTCCAGCTACCTATTTGTGAAGCTTACAGTGAATATTTGTACAGAACATGACAGCCGCATGAAAGACCCTCCTTCTTAACACATTCATATCCTTGCATCAAAAGAAACCCTAGTGAAGTCAGCTTCTAGGAGAGTAGAAACTGAAAGAAAAATCCAGCTCAATAACATATTAAACCTAAGGTGGGAACTTACTAGTTTTGAATGTACAAAAATGAATTTGACAGGTGCCCAGAGGACACAGAACAAGTGACTCAGTAACGAGGCTGAACCTGAACAAACGGTTAATACTGAAGATCCAGAACAACATGTCATGCTGATAACACTACAGACTCTGAAGTAATTATAGCTTTTTTTTTCAGTAATATAAACTAGATGGTCATCTGTGTGAATTAGTTTTTACAGGCATAAGTCACACTTAGACTCCTTGTCTTTTCAGAATTTAAATCATATAGTTGTGCCTCAGATGTCTTATTTGAAGCTATTTTTAATCTATGGATTTCAGTAAATTTACTCCAGATGGTTGTACATGCTGCATGAAATAAATTTTTAGGAAGCACATCACATGCTCACATCGAATTAATTCCATACCAAGCTATTACAAGTATAATATTTACTTGATAACTCAGTTCTGATTTCTTCTAATTACAAACAGATTTACCACTCTTTTCACAAAAAGGGTTTTACTGAACATCCAGACCAAACTCCTTGTCTCTACAACTATGTTCCACTGATTCTGAAAAAGAGAACTTAAAATATGAAGAAAAAAAATTGTCAAATTCAAAGTGAAGATATTTGCTTATCCTGCATAGAAAATCTCTGATAAATAGGCCACTGCTAGACTTTGGGAAGCATAAGCATTGAAAAGCATCTGTGATTGCTGTGCATTAAAAAAGTGGAAAACTGCATAAATAGTTACTCTGATTGCAATTACATAACATGGAAGTCTGGCCAGCCCTTAGAGAATTGTGGATCCCATAGCACGTGATAGGAAAAGTTGCAGAAGTTCAGTTTGGTGGTCAAATCTACCTAGGAAAATATGGACAAACAAACCTATATACAGATTGCTATATTGCCGCAGACCTACGCCTGACTCGCGCACCATCCTGTTGTTGACCTAGCACAGTACCAAAAGATCAAGAGGTCATGTAAAAATCCTGGTGTAAGAATGCATACAGAAATCAAACCATCATTCTAAATCTCATTGTGAACTCTAGCAAATAGATGGGCTTAAACATAGTGGTAAATATAGTATCCAAAATGTATTTACAAATGTGGCAATAATATTCTTTTTGTCTATTTTGATTTCCAGTCTTTTGAATTTAGTAAGGTGTTGGCTTCATTAACTGTGTATGGCAGTCCCACAATTATACTGTAGTGAACACTTTCGTCAGTGTTGAGCTCCCCTCTTTCAAGTTCACTGACTGCTGTTTCAGTATTACTACAAAGACTAGTAAACAGATATTTCCCATCTAATTTCTAAATAGTGTTCATTGCCGTCCTACTTTGTTTCTTTTCAGCATTCTGTATTTTCCATAGTTTTCTATTAATCTGTAATTTATTTTATCTGATGGGTGTTTCTTCACATTAATTGCTTTCATTGCTCCTTTCTGAAACCTCCACATTCCACAATATCTTCTTTGAAAGGGGGGGGGGGGGGGATACATACTTTAAATAAGACTTCACACACATAATTATGATCTTTATAGTACTTGATGTTTACTTTTTTCCATTCCCTCTACATATTCAAATAAAACACTTGAAAAATTCATTATAAGGCTGTAAGAAATAGTTTGATAGAAAAGTTTTGGAAGAGGACTACTCTGATATCAAAGTCAGTTATAACAAGATATTGTTATAACTTGCAAAACCAATCAAGTATGAATGAAAATGCTCTTGTGCCATAATCCTACACTATCTAGAATTTCCTCTTTTCCACTGGCTTAAAAGTGTCATCATACAGTGAACTGCAGTATTGAGATTTCAGTTTTAGTCTTTAAAACCCACTTTTATTGTATGACTTTTTTCAAAAGTCTTAAAACCTATCTGGCTTTGTAACATCGGCTTTATTTTTAAAATATACTTTAAAAGGACATACTAAACAGTAAACTCTTGGGTGTCTAGCTCAAATTTCTGAATAAAGTCTCTTCACTAACCTTATGAGTAAGGTTAATTCTAATTACAGATGAGATTCAACCCCCCCGCCTTTAAAAATCTATTAATACCACAGAAAATTCAATTTTGAGACTAAAAAGACTCTTCCAATGATCAGCATAATAAATGATCATTTGACCTAACTTAGCTGATGCATGAACAAGCACCCATGAAAATAAATGCCCTGTGCAAAACCTAACTAGACTAGAATACAAGTCTAAGGCTAATCTTTAGAATTTCTCAATGGCACTTGCATTTGGCTACCTGTCTTCTAAGGTACTTCCACTATTTACTGTATTTCTTTTCTACAACCTCAAATACTTTTTTCTTAGACCAGAAAACAAATTCTAATTCATAAATCACACTGATAAGAAACTTTTCTCTTGGATGGCAGCACTCCATTTCCAAAGACAAGTATTTAAGAGTTCTAACAAACTTTTAACTCATCTGGGGGGAATGAGCTTTGCTATGTTTACATCAGCACACATTGTTGGGCTGGCTGCTCCCCAGGGACTGGGAGCCAGGGGATTCCATGCCAGGCTCTCTGGGCAAGGTATGTCCCACCACAGCAGCCGGGGAGCAGAGCAGCTGGTGGGCCTGGGGCAGCCCCAGGGACTGGGCACCCCCATGGGGACAGCAACAGCATGAGGCCAGGCCATCAACCGAAAGGTCATGCCTGGTTCAGCAGGGCCGAATGCAGCAGCACAGCAGCAAGGCTGAGGATGGACATCCTCACTGGGGCAGGACTGGGGGCCCTGGGGGATCTGACAGGGGGGCCTGGGCCATGGGCAGGTGTCCTGGGGGAAGATGCAACCTGTGAGTGCCCACCAGGCCCTGGAGGTGGAAAAGGAAAGTCAGCTCTGTTCAGCATTCACGTACATAAGCAATCTTCTTATTCTTTTGAATTTGCAAATCTTCCCTTTGCTGTGGTGTAATGAAGCGTGCATGTATATTTTATAAAACATTTACTCATACATCTGGTGTTTCTCTTGCTAAGAATCTGTCATCCTCTTCTGACTTTTCAGTGGCATAAGAATATTTCACCTGTGCCATTTGACTTCATCTGAATTTTATCAAGGTACACTGCCAACGGCACAAATAGTATATTGCTCATGCATTAAGCTTATACTAAATTCCTAAAAATCTTTGCAAAAGAATTTTTTGTATAATTCAGAAAATTCAATTTGCCATAAAATAATTGGATTGGCTGCAGGTTATCACATGTGATTTAATCATCCAATGAACATTGGTGTTATAAAAATATCATGATCCCATTTAGACTGACTATAATTAATAAACTAAAAATCAGCCACTGAGCATGCTACGGACAGGACTTGTTGCTACAGTAATCCAGTGTCATATTGCTGAGAAAAGCTCTAAATTCATGTGGTGTAAACACTTCATACCTGTACGTACAGGCTTACTTACAGGTTGAAGATTATTATGAAGCCCAGTCTGCCTTTAGTGATGCTTTGCAGTGTGCTGTGTTGAACTACAAACATTTGAAGTGCAGGAAAAGAGTCTGTTCCTCAGGCCTCTGCACATATCAGTACCCGTACAAATAATCCTAATACATTTTTTAAAAAACATGTGATAGAACAAATTTTAGTTTACATAATTTGAAGTAGCTGTAATTCAGTGTTCATGAGATCTGGATGGTATCTTTTTCATACAGAATGAGTTTGCTGTAGTGGCTATAGCCTAGCTGATCTACAGACCCTTCCAGTCTGTGAGCTGTCACAAAGTAAGCCTTCGTACTTCTTGTTACGGGTGATGGCTCCAGTAATGCTTTTAAAGGGCTGAAAACAACTGTGTATTCTGGATGCTTGCAGAAACCTCCTTTGAAAAGTCATCTGTTGACAAATGCTGTCTCCCTTTTCATCCCCAAGGATGTGAACCTTTCATTGAGCTTGACTTGGATAGAACATTATTATTTCATCTCTAGTCTTCTGGCTCACTTTCCCATAGTAACCAAGTGGCTGATCATTTCATACCTGAACTGTCAGCATATTCCACTGCAATGTTGCCTAGGGGACTTGAAAGAATGATTCTTATTAACTCTTCATAAGAATAAAAATCTTTCATAATGCATCTCTATATCCTCTGCTGGTGGTACTTTGGTAAAAGAGAGATTGTTTGCAGTTTCCTCTATCTAGTTACTATTTTCTCAGATCTGCTTTCAGTTGTGCTCTGCTGTAAAAATCTGCTGAATGAATACTGATTAAAGCCTTTTACAATGAGAAACAAATACTAATAGGTCACTTGAAATGAGCTTATATTCTTGATCTTGTGTAGCCTTTGAATTAAGTGTTGCAGCTGCGTGTACTTAAAACGTAATATATCAATGAATATCAAAGACCAGCTATATTGACTTCTAAAGAAAGACCTAAGGAAAGGTTCAAACACTAGATATTACCTCTAAATTCTCATCCTGGGCCATCTGTGTTACTAGTATTAAAAGTACTCCTCATTGTTAGTCTCAATTAGGACAAATCTTGAAATGTACCCAAAGTCAGTGCAAATAGATACTAATAATAGAAAAAAGTCATCTTCCGAGACCCCAGAAAAGTCTAGGCTTTGCAGATGTTAAAACCCCATATTGTCTCCACTGACAGAAAATTCATGTTTGCAACAAGATTTCAGAAAACAGGCCACCTGGAAACTAAGGTAAAACTCTAGGAAAAAACCCAAACAACTATAATTAAGATCTTAAAGTAGATATTATTTAGAAATGTTTGTGTAGCCTTAAATGTTATTAAGCATTCAAATGAGTTCTGAACTAAGTATCAGATCTAGTATACAAACCCAGTAAGTGGACAAACAAAATGAGTCTTTAGATGGCCAAAGAAAAAAAATTCACAAGCTCTATCCACTACTATGGGCCTGGGTTGCATGAGTATTAGGGCTCCCCCAGCTGTTGCTACCAAAACACCTGTTTTAATTCATTCTTCCACACACTTAAAGCATAACTGCTGGATGGACAGACTAAACTCTCACTAGCTGGCTCCATCTGAGAGTGTCATCAAGGGTGGGTTTTAGATAGTGATGAACCCTTAAAACATTTTTGCTTATATTGGAGGAAAGAGTTTATATGATAATGCCAAGATATACATAAAAGCAGTGGTCAGCTGCAGTTGTTGTGAACATGAAATGACTGATAGCACAAAGTGCTCTAGTAGTCTGACATTTTCTTTCTAATTGGATTTAACAATCCATTTAATAATTTGAACCTAATGCATTCTGCAAAGTGATAATACTGATTACATTGTTTAAAATATAGCGTTTTCTTCTATATATTAAATACATTGGTTGGGGAACACTTCTGTGCATTTCTGAGAAAATCATAAGTTACAGAACATGTAGACAGACCATTTAAGTGAAAGGTGCATATCATTATCACCCTAGCACATCCCTTACTAAGATAGAAACACATTTTATAAATTGACAGACTGTTACCTAATCAACTAAAATATCATAGGTAATCTGACCTATGCAAGAACGTGACTCATCTTTCTACATTTTTTCTGTCCCCTTCCTTGCCTAAATCCACTTTCTTACCTCTTCCTTTTAATTTAGTAAGTCATGTAGCTCTAAATAATAAAACTGTCATTGTACTCTAATTTAATTCATATACATTCTACAGTTCATTTCATATCATTAATGTCAAGATTGAATGGCCTTTTACAAGCAATGATTCATTAGCATAGCACATGCATTATGATGATTGTCTTTCAACAGAATTTTCATGATTTTTCTATCAGCACTAAGTTTCCCATGACAATCTATTGTCTATTAGAATGTTTAATAGAACTATGAACATATGCTTTTTTATTTGGTGGTAATTTCAGAAACAGTTCTTAAGCAGGTTCAGATTTTGCAACACAAAAGGAGAGCTGTTTGCTGATGTTTGATATTTATGTGTGTGTGCTGCTCTTGTGCATTGCATTTACTTTGTCTTTGATTAAAAAAGATAACTTAAAGTTAAAGTCTTTAGAAATTCATAGTCTACATCTATCTGAACAGTCAGTATTGATTAATAGGATCAGATTCCAGTAATACAACAGCTGTATTGGGAGGACTTTAGCTCTCTAAAATGTATATGATAACAGGTCTTTATCTTGGTCAATCTCTATTCTGGTGAGCTAAGCTGAATGTCCATTAGCAAAGCGCCTTCATTTCACTCTAAAGAGCACCTTGTGGTTACCTGTCATCTGAAGAGAATCTGACCCCTCATCTTAGACGCTCCACAATGTGAACTGAAAAACAGTAATTTGGGATGAAGTATGTTCACTTTGAAAAGATACTCTTCATCAGAAGTAAAAGGTTAATGTAAATGCACCCATAGGGTCTTAGCTGCTATCAAAACTGACTACTTGTCTAGCTTACCAGTAAAACCTGAGGAAAAACAGTAAAATGTGACTAAGTACTTTTGCTTTTCTCAGAACTCTTGCAAAAGATATTCTCTAACTATAGTTAAATGCATACATGAGTATCATATCATGTTTCAAAGGACTTACACAAATGCACTAGCAAAGATATATAATTTTACACCACTAAAAGTCTATGCCATTTTAACTGTTGGTGCTACTGAAAACTTATATCTTCATTATGCAGGGTGATTACCCCAAGCATAGACTTACTCATAGTATGCTCTTTGCAGTCCTTTCAAACTTTGTTCCATCCGTTAGCCATCCTTACAGATCTACCCTGTGTCATGGTAGAGATCTCTTAGAGAATACAGTAACTCTCCTTAAAAATAGGTCATACTCAAATTTTAGAGGTGAACAAGAACTCTTTTGTATTTTAATTAAAATATTTAGGCACGTATTAGTTATTGTAAGATCTACTGTCTCCTCAAACCCATAACAAAAACAAGGGACACCTTCCAGCTCCTTCTCAAGTATCAAAGCAGCTACCGAAACGAAAGACTGTTCTACATGGTGTCACAACTTCTCACAAGAAGAGGCCACGTCTTGGATTACTTAATATAACTAGCTTAAAGACTGGGAAAAGACTGTATTAATCTAGCACTAACAACTTTCTTATAAAGTCATTGCTAAATATTTGTTCTAACCGTGCTTCTTTCTTTATATTCATACTAACTGCTCTCTTAATCTGAGATTCTTATACGTATCATTGAAACTGTTTTGTCCAGTGTCTTCACCAGGTGATTTCTTGAGCCAGCTTCCTCGGTGAACCTCTAAGGACAATTCACAATCAGTTCTGAGCATAAAACATCTCTAACCAGTAAGTAACAGATGAGATGTCAAATGCATAATTAAGTGAATTTATTTTTCCTTCTTTTCTCCTTTTTTCTATTTCTTTTCTATCAGAGGATGTCCTAGACAAAAACAATGTAATTTGATAGGTATTATGGGGGAAATTACACTTTTACTGTATTTCATCCAGTCTGTACGTGAAGGGCTTTTACAAGTAATGAGTTCATTGAACTGAATTAATGCAACAAAGGAATAAAACAATCAATTCTATTCAAAGTACTCAAGTACTCCCAATTCTTCCCTATGTGGCAACTGAGAAAATCACATAGCTTTGTAAGGGCATGCGGAAGGAGAACATCTGCTCTCTTAAGGATGGTCAAGGGCCTTTTCAATGCAAAAAATTATAAATGAAAAGGAAGAGAAACAAGAACATTCAAGCGCAAAAATGTAACCACTAGAAGTGAGCAGAACAAACCTGGTCAGTCACAGTAATTGGTAAGGATATGTGGAATGTGAGGATGTTTATTTTTACAGCAAGATTAAGTAAGAACCTTGTCAAATTAGGATTATAAAGAAAAGGAAGGAGGCACAGAGACGCAAAACCTGACCCAACTTGGATGTCTAGTATCTGATTAAGCCTATGTATTCTTTGTGATTTCATATGAGTCTTTATTTGTTCATATACCAATCCTCTAAAAGCAACAAAAGCCTAATTACCAGAACATGATGTATTTTAGCCTGTTAAACATGAGACTTGTCATTACTTTGATGTCATAGAGAACTTAGTAGTATGGACGTATATATCAGAAGATAGATATCAGCTGATTTTTAATAAAAAAGTTTTAGTGCTCATTTTCTTGTTTGTAACCATCTGTGGACAGGGGTAATTCATACCTGAACTATAGCTGGGTTGCATTACTTTTTATTACTTTCATTTTGCAACCAGACTTCTAAGTGACCTCTCTCTGTTCTCCAGTTTATGTTTTCCTTAGTAGAAACATATTTCCTGTTCCTTTATGGTAAGTTATCTGACCAACATCTAAGCTAATTAAATACAAAGTCCTAGAAAGAATCAGAGTAACAATGATACATGAATCCTGATAACCTGACCAAAGAAAGCCTAATCAGTGAAAAATTAGGGTATACCAAATGGGCTACTCCTAAACCAGTAAAATCTACAAAGATCATAGAATGATAGAATGGTTTGGGTTGGAATGGACTTCTAAAGGTCATCTAGACCAACCCCCCTGCAACAAGCAGGGACATCTTCAGCTGGATCAGGGTGCTCAGAGCCCTGTACAACTTGACCTTGATTTTTTCCAAGGATGGAGCATCCACCACCACTCCAGGCAACCTGTCCCAGTGTTTCACCACCCTCATAAAAAAATGTCTTCCTTATATCTAGTCTAAATCTACCTTTTTTTTGTTTTAAGCCACCAGAACTTGTCCTGTTGCTACAGGCCCTACTAAAACATCTGCTCCCATCTTTCCTATAAGCCCCCTTCAGGTATTGAAAGGCTGCTCTAACGTCTCCCCAGAGCCTTCTCTCCTCCAGGCTGAACAGCCCCAACTCTCTCAGCCTGTCTTCACAAAAGAGGTGCTCCAGCCCTCTGATCATCTTCGTGGCCCTGCTCTGGACTAGCTGTAATAGGTCCATGTCTTTCTTGTACTGCACCCCAGAGCTTGATGCAGTACTCCAGGTGAGGTGTCAGGAGAGCAGACTAGAGGGGGACAATCACCTCCCTCAACCTTCTGGCCATGCTTCTTTTGATACGGCCAAGGATGTCATGCTTCTTTTGATATGGCCAAGGATACAGTTGGCTTTCTGGGCTGTGAACTGACATTGCTGGCTTATGTCCAGCTTTACGCTTACCAGTACCCTCAAGTCCTTCTCCGCAGGGCTGCTCTTCCCTTCATCCCCCATCCTGTACTGATACAGGGGATTGCCCCTGCCCAGGTGCAGGACCTTGCACTTGGCCTTGTTGAACCTCATGAACTTCACATGGGCCCACTTCTCAGGCTTTTCCAAGTCCCTCTGAATGGCAACCATCCCTCAGGCACAGTAAGTGCACCACTCAGCCTGGTGTCATCTGCAATATTGCTGAGGATTAACTTGATCTCACCATCTGTCATTGATGAAGCTATTAAACAGTACTGGTCTCAGTACAGATTCCTGAGGGACCGCTCATTACTGATCTCCATCTGGACATTGAGCTATTGACCACTACTCCCTGAATGTCACAATCCAGCCAAGTCCTCACACACTGAATGATTCACCCTACAAATCCATCTCTCTCCAATTTAGAGGAAGATGTTGTGTGGGACAGTGTCACAGGTCTTACAGAAGACCAGACAAATGACACCTGTAGCTCTTCCCTTAGCCACTGATGTAGTCACTCTATCATAGAAGGACATTATGTTGATCAGGCAAGACTTGCCCTTGGTGAATCCAGGCTGACCATGTCAAATCACCTCCCTCTCTTCCATGTGTCTTAGCATAGTTTCTAGGAGGATCTTCCCAGGAACAGAAGGCTGACAGGTCGGTAGTTCCCATGGTCCTACTTTCTACCCTTTTTAAAACTGGGTGCAATGTTTCCCATTTTCCAGTCACCAGGGACTTCACCTGACTGCCATGACTCTTCAAATATTATAGAGAGTGGCTTGGCAACTACATCAGCCAGTTCCCTCAGGACTTTGGGATGCATCGCATCAGGCCTCAGACTTAAGTGTGCTCACATTCCTTAGGTGGTCATGAACCTGATCTTCTGTTATGGTGGGATGGGCTTTGCTCCTGCAGTCCCTGCCTTGAGGTCCATCCACTCGAGATGGGTGGGAAAAGGCAAAAATGTTCTTGAATATCTCAGGTTTCTCCTTGTCCATTATTACCTGTTTGTTGGTTGTATTCATCAGGGGGTGGGGGTACAGTTTCTTTAGCCTTCCTTTTCTGACTGACATACCTGTATAAGCCCTTACTGTTCTTTGTGACCCTTGCTACGTTCAACTCCAGCCACACTGTGGACTTTCAGATCCCATCCCTAAACAACCAAGCAACAACTCTTCTGAGGATACCTGCCTGTCACAGAACTATCAAAATTAGTCAGCTGCAACAAGGCTTTCACCATCACATACCATGTTAACTTCAATAAGTAGTTCCCGCACCTTGCCCTGGCATAGCCACCAACCCCCCAACAAGATTTCAAAAGTTCATCTACTGTCCATGCTGTATCTTCATCCTCTTCAGGCCAGCTCACCTTGCTTCTTGCCTCTGTTGCATCTGGATTCTTCCTTCTCAAGGCTCCTCTTCCAGCCAGCCTCCCCTCATCCAGGTCTCTCTTCATCTAATGGTCCTTTTCCACACCCCTTAGAGCTATTTAACTACTTGGCAGGAACCAGCCACAGCTGCACCTTACCCACATCAGCTGACCCACCGCCCCTGAAGCCAGCCCACAGCTGTATGTTATCAATGTTAATTAACCCAGCTTCATTCCTCTATACCTGTCCTCGCTTCCACTGCCTGTGCATTTCCTTCTTGCCCTTTAGTTTGACCAGCAGGTCTTGACTCATCCATGCTGGTCTCTTGCCTTCCTTTCCTGATTTCTTACACCTGGGGATTGAGAGCTCTTGTGCTCTATGGCAAGCATCCTTAAAGATCAGCCAGTTCTGTTCTGCTCCTTTGTCCTTGAGGACAGTTTCCAAGGGGTTTCTATTGACTAACTCCTTGCACAGCTGGAATTTTGCTTTCCTAAAATTCAGTGTCCTGACTTCACTCTTTGCCTGACCCGCATCCCTGCAAACTCCACCAGCACATGATCGTTGCAGCCCAGACTGCCTCTACGTCTACTGCTTCAGTGTCATGAATTAGCTTACTTGCATTGGTGCCCATCTGGTTCAATACCGCATCCCCAGTGGCAGGGCTGTGTGTTACCTGCCCTAAGAAGTTATCCTCAATACACTCCAGGAGTCTCCTGGATTGCCTGCAGCTCACCATGCTACTTTTCCAGCAGATGTTGGGGTGGTTGAAGATCCCCAGCAGAATGAAAGCCTGCAAGCATGACACCTCCCGCAGCTGGAGTGAGAAGGATTTTTCAGTAGGCTCCCCTTGAATAAGATGAGTCAACAGAAGAAATTTTGGTGGTTCTATGAAACTACTTATATGATATCGAGGGGGTACTGTGTAAGACATGAGATGTTTAGGAGAAGGACTGATGGCAGGGAAAAAGAGGGATCACGGTGGACTGGGAAAGGAACAAGGATGGGGAATAAAGGGAAAAGATAAAAAAGACAATCATGCTAAGACAGGCTGGTGCTCAGAACTGAGGGAGGGATCTCCTGCATCCCCAAATCCACCAGATCCAGCTACCTCTAACACATTCCTGTTTGTGTTTTAGCTGTCCAGAACAGAACACACTCACTTCAAACAGAAGTTATTTTTAGCATTGGGTCTCAGAGATAAAAAGGCAGTGAATTAAGGGTGAAAAGAAAACCTGGCATAATTTAAGAATAAGCTCAGTATTGTTTCCTCTATTCTACCTTGCAGGACTGTTCTCACTCCCGTTTCCAGATACATCTTTCTGCAGCTGCCAGAGCTGTCAGCTCAGAGCCTCTCCTTTTTCAGCTCAGTTGCTTTGAGGTACTAGCAGCATTCCTAATGGCATTTTATAACACTTGCAGCACTGGGAATTTTCGAACTTAATTTGTGATGTCCAGAATATTGCTTGAGGGAAATGCTTTAAAATTTATATGGAAAAACAGCTTTACTTTAAAATGTGAGGTCAAAGAATAAACAATGCTGTCTTGCTCAATAATTAAGGGAAGGCATGACTTTTATCATGAAGTTGGAGAATCCAGCTGCTTGTTTTTGTAAAAGAAGAGCAGATAAATGCAACCTAAGAAACCTTTTAAAGATCTTTAACATGTTCCAATATAAACAAGCACTTTTTTTTTTTTTTTTTTTTTTTTTTAAGTAATAGAATTTGAGCAAAAAGGAGGAAGGTCTCTGGCTACAATCTTTCTTCAGAGTATGAATGAGAAAGTAAACAGATTTTTTTTTTAAAAAAAAAGTTTTTTAAAATTCTTTTTTCCTTCAGTACTTAAGAACTTTTCTTAAGTTCAAAAGGACTGATTTTCATCGCTGACTTAAAATGCTGGGGCAAATCAGGACTGAGAGCAAAACAAAGAAACACATATATGTATGTTTAGATAAATACATATGCATTTATCTGTTCCCCCTTCCCAGTCTGTTTAATCTGTTTTTGCATTTGCCCTTCATTTCATAACAAAAGACATTTTCTCTTGGGATGAACAACAATTAAAACATTTCAATATATGATATACTTGAAAATTTTACTTTTTGGTAAGCACGTATGCATTCAATTTATTTATAGTCTTGGTCTTCAACTTTGCATGTGTGAAAAATATGCTGTGCATCTCTTTCTTGATGTTACTTTCTATTTCAGATTTATATTTCACTACATTTGAACAGAAAGGAAAATTAAGTACAGTGGAAAACCTTCAGACTGCTGGGAAGACTGGGAAATGACATTTAGCATTTCAAATTTATTGCTCCATTAAATCAAATATTTACCCTGTGGACTGGCAAAAATGTATTAGGATAGTGATATTAAGATGTGCTCAGACAGCAATCATTTTCTTCAGGTGTTGAGTTGCCATGAAGGATTCTAATGGGTGTTACATAGGTCTACTTCATTAGGGGAACTGGGCACTTGAAGGACTCATTCCTTTTGCTAACTGACTGCTCTACCTACCCAGAACTGAACGCAAGCCAATAGTAACAAAGTAGAGCTGACAATTAAGTACTTACAACCTAATGTATCCAGACAGAAAGGTGAATGAAAATGCGATGCATTCCTTTTCAAGTTATCTGTATCACTGTGCCACTAACTTTTTTATGTTGAAGTTAATAAAAACAACAAACAAGAAGTGACCACAGAGCCCAGTCAGTAATTTCAGCTTTCAAAGAAGGAGTACAGGCAGTTTCTGGATATATGAAGATAAATTGGGTCTAGCATTCTTCTCAATCCTTGTGACTGTGCCTCTGCTCTAATAGTTGTTTTAATTTTTCTTATTTCTTGAATCATGTGTAATAAAATGTGATGTAATCCCTGATGTAATCCCTTAGGCCTCATGCAAAGAAAAACAAAACAAAACAAAACAAAACAAAACAAAACTGTAAACTGCCATTTCAGAAAAAAGGGATCACGCCTTCTCTGAGCAGCTGCAGTACCATGCCTGTTGTTGTCATTCAGCAGAGACAAATCACAGCAAAATGAGTTGTGTGCTGGTGGTGAGAGCTCAGTAACTAACACAGTAATGAGAAATATGTTACTGGTGATGATGGGAGCTAGTTAACAGAGCTGTGGAGCGCTACAGCAACTGAAATTTGACACAGACTTAACAGAGCTTTTTGCTGGAAGTTGTCCATGGAAGGTTACAATTTTGTGATGGCAAATTAATTTAATGGATACATATACGCAAACATGCCTCTATGTGCATCTGGTAGTATGTACTGTAGGGGAACATGTATAATTTTTGATAGAATCATGATCATTAATGCAGAAAAAGAAATAGTGATCCCTAGTTTTGGGGAGCCATAGCATCCCTGGAAACAGAAACCAGAGTAAAAATTGTAATATTTAAATAAGCTCAACTTGAGTTTTTAAAAAATAGTTTCTGCACTCAGAAAAGCCAGATAAACAGTATCTGGACTGTTTGCATTGACACAATTTTTGTGCAGTATAAACTGCTGGCTTCAGGTTGTTTTCCCATCTATTACTGTGCTTCATCTAGCTTGGCTGAGGATAAGTCTTCCTCTGTACACTTCATGCAATTATTTATTCTAATTTGTTTTGTGTTGTTTTTAAGGTAAGATTGATAGCGTATTTGCAGCTTAATTCATAACCTGCAAGAAAGCATTACCAAGTGCTATAAAAGGAGGGGTATAAAATGTAAGGACATTTTGGTTAAAGAGCAAAGATGTCTGGCTTCCATAGCGTAATACAGAGAGCAATAACAAGTGTCATATAAATGTAGAAGCTGAGGCTGTAAGAAAAGAAATCTGCCAGTGCTATTGTTTGCAAGGCATAAAAAAGCTACTGTCTCATCATAAAAAGCAATCAGAAAACCCTTGTTTCAGGTTATTAGGGAATATAGTTACTGCAGGAGCTCTGGAGGGTAGAAGAAAGGTGATGGGGAGTCGATCTTATCGTCCTTTGCTCCCTGCAGCACACCTTGTATACACACCAGTGCAATCACCACAAAGCAAAAATGTGAACAAGGAAGGGAGGGATTTTATCATGTACATTAGTTTACCACCAGTTTTCTGCAGTTAAAATAATGATGTGAATGGACAGCAACTTAAAAAAAAACAAACCAAACACAACCCAACCCTGAGATATTACTTTGCTTTTCTGAGAAGAAACTGGGACTTTATGTTTGGAACGCTGCATGTATTTATTTGATAAGGGACATGCCACCTTGTTGGGTGGGGTTTTTGTCAACACAATCATTTTACAAGAAAAAGTGATGAAAGAGCAAATGTCTGTTAAAGGTTAAAATGCTGACTGGCTTTGGTTTGCTGAAAACCACACTACCAGTGAGTAAATAAATTGATGGAGAAATTACTTTTTCTACGAAAGTTGTGGTAGTATTCCCCTTAATGGCCAGTATCCATGTAACTTGAAGAGAGAAATGGACAACAGGCTGCATATTTAAGTCAGGATGGCCCATTTCCTCTTTTTTTAGGATATTTAATTGTCTTTTTCATTTAGTACAATTTTTAATGGCTTGAAACAGATTTAAGTTTAAATAAATATAAATATCTTAAACACAACTCTGAAAAAAATATGTTTTACAAATATTCATAAGCAATCCCTCACATCAAAACTCTAGTAGCTAGAGATGCTCATACTTCCATTGCAGACAAAAAAAAAATATGGAGGTGGCAAGATGGTGAGCTCCACAGTTTATATGATAGAAAAAAATGCAAAGTAGCAGCATGATTTATTGTCATGCAGTTACTGAGGCTTTTCCCCTTCCTCAGGCACCGGAGGAGAACATTGTGAGTTTGCACTGGTGTAGGTGTCTTTGAACATACTAGCTAAGGCTTTAGGCATGTGTGTAGTTCTCTGCTTCAGATAAATATTGGGTTGAGCCATGGAAAGCAGAGCATCTATCTGAAATTACACTGAATAGGCTCTGCTTGCAATTACATAAAGCTGACCATAAAGCATCGCAGCAAATAACATGCCTCATACCCTATGATCCTATTTTTCTGCAGCAAGTCTATCATGCTGCAAGGTTAATGTTCTGAGGTTTCCTAGTTGTCAAAAATGAGCATGTCTAAAGGCAGAGGGTTTCTTACATGAAAGTTCAAGTCATATATTTATAATAGCTTTTGAACTCACAATAAATACGTTATGCACTGTAATTTTAGGCAAGTGTGAATAAAGGCTGAGGGTGCATTAAATGACTATTTTGAGATATGAACTGTGCATACAATGCATTATCATACAACACATATCATGCATTCACTGTTTTCTCAATGTTTGTATTTGGTAATACACATGTGATAAAAAACAAAGCTGTCCCCAATTATATATTTTCCTTCTATAGTAAAACTAGTTCTTCCACAAATCAGAAGTGTTTTTACATTCCTTTATTAAAATCTTTTTTCATGGGTGATGTGGGAAGATGTAGAAACATTTTTTTTCCAGTAATAAAAATGTTAGAAGAAAGTTGATTTCTAACAAGGGAAAACTAAAAATTCTCCAGGTGCACTTGCTATTGCAACATTTCTTTCAGATCTGCAGTTCTGCCATATGTATACATATGTGTATGTTTTCATTTAAAGGAGAATCTGAAATTCTAAATGCTTCAAAGCAACTTTTGTCAAATACA
Source organism: Falco peregrinus (assembly GCF_023634155.1). NCBI lineage: Eukaryota > Metazoa > Chordata > Aves > Falconiformes > Falconidae > Falco > Falco peregrinus. Next base: position 2,857,578 of record NC_073730.1, read on the forward strand.
TCAGATAAGTGTCAATTATAAATTATTCCTAAAAGTGGAAGTGTTTCTCAATCTGTCAGATGGCTTTCTCTGACTCCACAGAGGTCAGAAAGAAAGAAAGAACTTATGTAAAATCTTTAACAGTTATGCAACATAAGAGTTCATTTTTTTCCCTCCTTTATTTCTGCCATAAAGGAGTGAGATTAATTACTTTAAGTGTCTAAAAGCATTAAAAACCACAAGAATAATAGACTTTCAGGTTGATGATGAAATTCAGATCATTAGAATGAAATTTCCCATGCCAAAGACTTTTACAGACTTTCTGATTTTGCACGGGGGAGAGAATAGGTGACTTCTACGAGATCAGAGCAGTAAGTAAACCCATTTCTGATATATATAACTGCAGATCGTATAGAAAAATATATACATATTGGAGGAAATGCTTAAACAGGAAAATCCCCTTCAATTTTGAGAAAAATATAGTGGTAGCATAATTCGTAGACGAGAAAATAACAAATCAATTGGAGAGATTTCTGTTTTTTTCAAGAAGAGTTCACTACTGCATGTGTCTGTACAAAATATTTCTTATTCTAACAGGAAATATTTCCTCCCTTTTGAAAGAAGTCAACTGTTTGCAACTTTGCCATTTATTTAAAAAAAAAAAAACTTCAGTGAAAAAAATGAGATATTTTTTAATGGATTTCATTAAGTTTATTCACAAAAATATTCAGTCATCTGCGAAGACTAAAAAATATCCAGATTTATATTTTTTTTTCTGTTAAGCAAAACCAAAAAATTCTTCTAAATGGCTTCTATAATTTGAAGCCCTTCTTTAACCCAGTGTTGATCTTAAGCACTGAGCCAGTGCAAAACTCCATGAGTTTGTTTTTAATGTTTATTGGTATTATTCTGGCCCAGTAATTTATTAAAGATAGGATACTAGGCTTAATTGAATCAATGAAGGTTTATATAAATATACGCTGTACATGTTTCCATTAACTGACTTATTCCAGAGTTAGAAGACTGTTTTTAGTTGAACACTTTTTCATGTGACAAAACCAGTTGGGAACAGGGGAGAGAAAATTTATTGTACAAATAAAACCATATCCAGGTCACCATCTCCTTCATTGTTGGCATATGTCCAGAATGGGATGAAAAGCCATAATTCAGGTTGGCACAGATTTTTTAGTGTTCTTATGAACCGAAACTCCCTGAAATTTTCATTGGAATGATACATTCCCCCTTCTGTCTTGCCCCTTGTCCTTTACCCTTGCACAGCTGACTGCCTTTAAAATCTGTGCCTCTTTAATTGATTTTTAGAAACTTTGTCCTGGGAACACTGCTTTATAAAATCACTCTTTCACAAGGTGAAAGAAAAAGCATGATATCCATTGAAAGTTTCCTGGATGGGGATTGCTAATGGGGTCACTTCAGAAATCTAGATTAGTCAAAACACTTCATGTTCTTCATGGACATTAATCTATTAAAGACCAACATTTTGTATCTTCTGTAGCAGTATAATAAAAGACCTGTGTTTTTAATGTGAACATCTTTAGCTGTGTGTTCCAGCTGTTCTCATTAGCCTTTTTTTCACCTTGGAATAAGTCTAAAATATATAGACTGAATCAGGACGTGATTTGAGAAGCTTTCCTCCTTTCACCTTCCATTCAGCCAGATAATAAATCCAAAGTGTAAACACTGATCTAATAAATTATTGATTAGAATTTGAATAAAAAAATACCAAAATGTATACTTTTTTCCAAATTAAGTATCGTCTAAATAATTTTCTCTTTTAGTTTGTGTATATATCCATGTATATATGAATCTGTGTAAGCTTATGTACGTATGTTCAAACATTAATATGTGTGAATATGAATGAACAGATTAGATTTCTTGAGTTCAAAATTAGAACACATCGGGCCAGACGGAATGTGATTCCTGGTACAAAAGAAATTTCATTTATGAAAAATGAAAACCTAAGATTAAATTGTCATTGCTACTGATAGTATTAAAATAAAAAAAAATAAGACAAAACTGTGCCCATTTGAGTGACTTTAGCCTTGAGTTAAATGGGCAACCTTACTAATGTTGAAGAAGAAATCAAACAATAAATTCAGACACATCGGAAAGAAGAGTTTGTACATTTGGATAACTTTTTCATCTAAACATTTTGTCAATGATAGAAATAAAATCATGTGCTATTCTATGCTCAGTTAGCTATTAATTATGACATTTCCAGAACTACAATATAATAGATTTGTATGCTAGTATAATTTTTTTCTTATTTCAAGATGATTTCATGGCCATCTTGCAATATTCACTAATTCAGATGGAACTTGGCTGTGATGATTTTCTTTCATAAAGGTGTGTGTTGAGAAAACTCCAGAAGGTACCATTAGCACAGCTCTGAATGTGTATTTGGAAGTTTTCTCCTTGGAGCCAATGCTAAGTCAGTGTGAACTACTTTAAAGATGATTTCATAAAAAATAACATTTGTAAAAAAACAATGTCAGCATAATCTCAGGTAGCGTACTTCTGAGGAGCTAGCTGCGCTGTCAGGCAACGGTCATAGTGGTGACAATGAGTAGAAGATAAAAACAGGTAAGGCTTCTCTTTTCACCAAGTGGTTGCAAGTTGGTATAGGTTTTCTCAGCAGCACCTGACATCTGCTATGTCCCACATATTTTTGATACTCTTTTTTGAAGTGGCTGGGATGTCACTTCATTTGAAAGAGAAAAATAAATCAAATTATATGAGCTGTTGAAAATGGTATCTATCCTTTAACTTCCAGTCCAAGTTTCTTGTCTATTTTCCATAACAGATACCAGCCAGAAGCTCTTAATAATGGATATTCAAAACCACAACCTTTCCTGGTATAATTTTTATTACAGTGGAATGTAAATAGCAGTGAATTTTGCTTTGTCATGCTTTGTAAGGACGCGCAGGTAAGCACCATTGTTTTTCTGTAACACATTTCACTGTGCTAAGTTAGCAGAAAGGAAATCTAACATACATATTCTAATACATGTGTATTACACTGGCTCTTCTGAAATTATAAAACTTTGTAAAACTATTCTATCTCTTTAATGTGCTAAATCAAAGATCTAAGTTTCAGGACCCCTTAGTGTTAAGTGGGGTATTGAGTGCAGGAAAGTCTCTTGTGCTCAAGAACAAAGGATTTATAGGGAGAAGAGAAAGTTGCACACTGTCCATTCCCTTTTAAAGTGCTATTTTCATAGTACATACAAACATTTTATTAGGGTTAGAAGAAGGTGCTTCTGTGACTATTTCCCCTACCACCCTTTTGTGCATCTGTTAACTGAATGCCTTTAAATGTTTCTTCAACTTACAGGTATAAATATTATTTGCAAATGCCAATGCCAATACCAGTAACGGCATTGCCTGTTTCTACCACCTCCTATAGCAAAAAAATTCTAAATTTTCACTACTTTAGGAAAGGATATGTGAACAATTAGAATGTAAGGTTATATGGTTGAAGATTTCTGCTTAGTGGTAGGATATGTGAAATATAAGTGCTCTCCTATGTTCATCAGAGGCATTCTGTCCTAGGTTCAGTTAGCACTCGTAGTTCCAGGTCCAGTATGTGACAATAACAAATCAATTTTCTATATTTCTTTCCAATATCTTTTTTTTTGGATGATGAATCAAAAGTTTAGTTTTTGTCAGTGTTAGTTTCTCCTCATGTTTGTTTTCGGTTTGTAGATCTGATGCAGATGAGCTAGGGTCTTGCGGTTCCTCACATCATCTTTGTTAACTTGGGTTATTATTTATGTATTTGACTACTTTTTAGCCAGATACCCTTACACACCTAAATTCACTGTAATTAGAATCCAGAAAATTAGTGTTTCGTCTTCATGATGGGATGTAAATAGAAAGAAAGATAAAAAATAAATAGTCCCCTTGTGTCAAAGCTGTATAGGTTTTGAATGTTATTTTGTCAAACATGCATATATTTTTATTCTGCCTTTACTACTTTTGTTGTCAAGTGAATTGCTGAGAAAGGTGGTCTGTAAAGCATCTTCATCACAGCTGTGCTTTACCTATGGGCTATTTAAACCTGCCAATCACACAACAATATATAAGCCTTCTCTAAACAATCTCAGTTCATGTTCCACCAAGTCCCATAATGTGAATCTCAAAAGTCTTGCATAACTTATTTTCATGTCTTGTCCTCAGGGTAATAAGTCTAGACCTATGAGAAGGGACATGAAAGTCCAAATATATTTTTTCCATTTAGAAGAACTTCACACTCAGAGTAATTCTTGAGTTTTGTAAAGGTCTGGTTATGATGATGGATTACCACTTATTTCTCAATTGCCAATGTTAATTTTCTTAAAGTTCTGTAAAACAAAATTAAAAGACAGGTTTTGTTCTAGGTCAGTTTGAATGTTTCTTTAAGAAACTTAGGGGAAGTCAAAGTAGAACCTTAGGAAAGTAAAAATATAATGTAATATTACTGTGATATCAAAGCTGGCGCTTGAGTTTTATGAGCAAAGGAGATGATTTGGTTAAAACCCATGGAACTATAGAGCAGGAGAGACTTAATGAGCTAGGAGAGACACAGAAAGATGGAATAATGCCGTAGAAGTGTTAAGATAGGGATAAGAAAAATAGAAAAAAAATGGAAGAAAGGCTGCTACACAGTTAGAATCTATGTTGGAAAAAGGGGAGTAAAACACTTTAAAAGAACTAGCAATACATGCCTTGCCATTGCAAGGAAAATATGTGTGAGCAACCTTCGCTGTATAGGTAAGCTTATAACTTAACTTTTATGTAACACTAACACAAACAAAAGAACTTTTAATATTAAAAAAATGATGAAAAAAGAATACAAATGACCAGTGTAGCTATTTTATTATTTAAGCCTCCTCTTTTCCTGTACTCTGATGTTGGCACAGGAGAGACCAGCCCATGGTGCTATATTAATTCTGAAGTGTATAATTCCTCATTAGAAAATTCTACACTGCTTGTTTCCAAGTGATACTTAATGATTTGCTTTACCTTGTCTGCCTATACATCTTTTGTTGTACCTGTTGTTATTTTATAGGCTATTACAGTAAGAAGCCCTCTACCTCATTGTTTCATTAAGTATTTCAGGTTTGGCAACTCCAGATTAGTCTTACTTTAGTCAGTACTCCTGATTAGTCAGTACTCCTGTCTTCCAGACGCTAATTGTTGTAGAAAGTTGACTGGTACCATCGATTTATTTTATTTTTTTTTTTGCCCTGTGTGCAAGTTCTAATTGCCTATTTCCTGCAAATGTTGACAGAATTAATCAGTAATGATTTCCTTTTTTTCTTTAAGGAAGAGTACACTGTGATTTGACATTAGAGATAAGCTGATGGAACCAGCCTTATAAAAAAATGAGTCCATTGCATTTCTAAGTTGAAGCTGGTTTTCAGTTGGCTCTATCATACAACAAAAGGCATCCTTTTGCTTTAATGCTATTGTAAAATGACCATTAGTGAAGAATTACTTTAAACTGGATATGTATGGTCATTCTTTTTTAGCATGTGTCCAGCCTCAACTGAGCAGGTGACTTCTATAACCACTTTTATGGGACGAAGGGGTGGGAAACTCCTGATGCTGTCAGATCTGGAAGTGACACCACCATGCTCACACAGATATTCAATCCATCTGAATCGTCCCCTTCCAGCCAGGGAAAGCTCCCTATACCACTCCCACCCCATTCTCCTGACTTCAAAAGCCCTTATGGTGTAGTCAGAAGAGCAGGTTTGGTTCACCTCCAGCTGCAGTGATCATGCACAGGCCTGCCTGACAGCATCCCCAAACAGCACTCTCTCTCATGTATCACTTCTTTAAGCATCTGTGCAATCCAGCCATCTCCCGCAGCACTCTCTGTAATATGCCTGCTTCTCACACTGTTATTGTGTCCAGCAATGTGTCGTGTCACTTCCAGGGCCTAGCCAACAGCTCTAGCATTGGTCCAGGGTCTCCTCTGCTGCTGTGCAAGGTGGTACAACAGCACGGGACATTTTTTTCTCCTTCCCAATAAAAACAGGAAAGCTCTTAACTTGCCAAGAACAAGGAAAATTAAGTACTTGCATGGCTGCAGATAGATGCAGCTTTACTATAACTGGAGGAAGAATGCTGGAAAGCCATAGCATCCAGTACCTCAGATAATGGTGGCTATGTGCTGCTTCAGGTAACGCTAATGAGGTAGGTAGGCAGAGATGGAGGCTAATGGACTCTGGGATCTTCTGAGAAATCTCCTCCTGAATAACCCTCCCAGAGTTTGAAACATTGAGGAATCAAGGATGTGTTGTATCATTCTTTGGTTTGCTTTTATTTGAGAGGCAGCTGAATGTAAACACTAAATGAGATTTAGTGTAATGAACATCTTCACTTTAAATTGTGTTTTCCTCAAATAAACTGGTTTTATCTTAGTGCATTTTTTTAGGACAGGGTGGAAGTGGAATTTTTTGCTTCCCCGCCCGCCCCCCCCCGAAGTAGGTCTGAAATATACATTAAAGACAGATCTTTCTTTTCTCTCCCCAGATGATGTACTGGGTCTGGCTGAGCCCCCCCGCAGCCCCCAGCGCTCTGCTTTGCACTGCGGCCAGTGAGGCGGTGATAACACCCCCGCGTTGGGCTGCTGCTGAGCAGGGCTCACAGCACCAGGGCTGCCGCTCCAGCATCCCCCCTCCCCTCACCAGCAGCTGGGGGTGGGCAACGTCTTGGGAGGGGGCACAGCCAGGGCAGCTGACCCAAAGGGCTATTCCATACTGTATTGTAGAGGAATGAAGCTGGGTTAATTGCCATTGATAACATACAGCTGTGGGCTGGCTTCAGGGGCGGTGGGTTGGCTGATGTAGATAAAGGTGCAGCTGTGGCTGGTTCTGTTAAGGGGTTGGGCAGCCAAGGGAGAGAGAGAGAGGAAGAAGAAGGGAGAAAGGAGAATTCTAATTCTTCTGTTTCCTGTCCTCACCAAAACGTGCATAGGTCAATTGTAGAATAAGACAGCTGTTGGTTTTCTTCAAGTCTGTTAAAGTATATTTGAAAAGATTGTGGAATTAACAGAATAGCTTCATTAGCATAGAGATCATATATGGAACTTCACTAAAGACTCATTAAATGCCTTTTGAAGGGTCCTGAGTAGCAGGAGGCAAGCACAGTCGAGACAGGTGTCTTTGTTTCCTACGCAGCTCTGTTCTTTCTCTAACCATCTCAGTCACTCAGCCTTTGCAATGATTTCTTGAAGCGTGATGGCAGTTAACTGAACCTCTTCCTTTTGCAGAGCTACTGCCCTTTGCCTGGACTGTGAAGCAAATGTTTATGAGGTTGAGGTCTGTGATAAGGCAAAGGCTTTTTTGAAACAAGACCTAGAACAATCTGTTTGGTTTGGATTTTAATTATTTAAACTTTATGATTTTGATTAAATAATAATATTCATTTTATTCTAATAATAGCAACCTAATTCTATTTAAATGAATGGAAAACTGTAAAAGTTACGGTTACCCTGAAAATAGTAATCCATCCATGTTAGAAATTAAATTGAAAATATTAAAGTTTAGATATCCCCACACTCCCCTACAGAATTTACTCCCAAATGGTTCAGTACAGAACAGTGCCATGTGTTAGCAATTCCCATATCTCCAATCTTTAGAAACACTGAAGGAAGATAGGAGTCTAGGTCCCACTGAAAATCAGTAATATATAATGTGCCTAACTCCTTGACTTCAGTACAGTGTAAACACACAATTACAGTGCAAGCGAAGAATCCTACTTAAATAACTGTTTGACTTTTCTGTGATACATGGTTTGACCTACGACTTGACTCATTTTCCACAGAGTGTGTAAATAGAACTTAGAACTTTTTTTCCCATGATTACAGAGAAATAAACGTGTTCCAATGCTTGGATAACTTACCCCTCCCCACCACACCCCCAACCCCCCTTCCATAGACCTGACTAGAACACTAGAACAGATGTTGAAAAAATTCGTATGCTTGGACTTTGGTATTGACATTATACAAGGCTAGATCAACAAAAATAGTATAGTTTCTGGATTAAGGTTTAAAGCTTTTCTTGCTCTGGATGGAATGAGTAGAAGAGTACATGGGGATATTGCTCAGTGTGGGAAGACTCCAGCCTTTACCTTATTTATTATTTTTGGTCATAGCCTTTTATTGGCAATACAAGCATTTTACAATTAGAAGCAATTCTTACACTGGATTACAACACAATTAAGAGCAACCAGGCTAACTTTTTGCTCTTGACTCACTTGTAAATTAAGAGATTTGGTGTACTTTAATTTTAACTTTCCAAACTCTTTGAAAGATATTCTTAGTTTCATAAGCCTTTGAACTGAATTTAGACACCATTGAACAACTGTATTTCATAGATTTATGAATTGCTCTTAAGAGTCTGGGAGTAAGGGGCCAAAATAGTTTCATTTTGTATCTGCTCAGGGATGAGTCCCAGCAGACCAATTACTGCAAATCCATGATCAGAGAGATCAAGGAAGTTACACCCTGCTATAAACCATTTATACATGTAACCCAAGTGCATATGGAAAATGACTGGTGAGGGAATGTACAGTGCTCCTAAATTAATAGATAGTCATTCTTCTGCACCTACAACACATATTGCAGTGCAGTACAAATATAATCTATGTATTCTGTGAATCAGAGTAGATGTGGTTGTGAATCGCGTCCTGCAGATGGCTCAGACAACTGCAGACGATATCATCAATTAATGCTGAAATAAATGCAAGACCCACACTAACTGAAATGGGCCAGGATTTAATTCTAAATATGTGCTTAATGTTTGCTTTCTTAGGAAGCCTCAAGGAACTGCATCCACTGAATTTTCTCAATACCACATTGTGTTTAATTTAGGCACATGTGAAAGCTAACTAGGTGAAAGTGATCTAAAAGAATATAATTTTATAACGTGTCATCATAGGCTTCCATTTTCTAATAAAATATGTAAAGTTTATACTTCTCCATAGTTTTTAATAGCTAATCAAGACAGCATCAAATATTCTATTTCACATCGGCATTGAAACCGGTAGTAAGACTATCTGAATTTAAGCTATTTTAAATTTTTAGAATATTCCTATTTCATTGAAAAATTATGCAAATTGACTGTGTCTGAAACATGAAGACAGGCTTTCCTGCCCACTTACACTAGGTTCCTGCCTACAGGAAAACTGGTTGCAGGCAGGTAGTGTTACTCACCCAGAACAGCCTGCCAGCATGCCCTGTTCCTTGTCAGGAGCTCCCAAAATCTGCACTGTCTTTAAATATTAAAAGCTTTCAGACTTCCCTTCTGAACTGCTTCTAAATTAATGCAAAGTTTTATCAGCATCCTGCAGCAGGGAGTTCCACAACTTTTTTACACTATTAATGACAAAACACTTTCTTTTACTTATTTTTAAATTTTTGCATATTCATTTCAATTGACATTTTTGTGTTCAAAATTGCCATGAAAAGCTATTCCCTACTCGTGATATTTATCCTTTCTTCTGAGAAGTATGAGTTCTCATACAGAAGACCTCATACAGAAGACATTTCATAACTATGACTTTCCTTACTATTTCAGTATCTCCTCTATTTCTTAATAAAAAGCTAATAAATCTTACTCAAAATGTTTCTGAATTTTTAGATTACTATAAAACAATTTGTAACTTTGCACAAAAAACAATACCATCTGTGGATTTTTAAGAAAATTTTATACTTGTGTTATTTTAAGAATACGTATTAGAAGTGTGATCTAAACAAATTGGTTAGTCCTTGTTTTTACTACACTTTAAGTGCTCTTATTATTACTTTTTTTTGTAATTCACACTGAATGTCTCATGAACATATTGAATATTGCAAAAACACGGTCACACTAATTAAATTTGAAAATAGAAATCATCAAAAGAGCAATTTGGGGGGAAAAGAACACCCCATCTATACCAAAAACATCATTATTCCATTTGGCAATTCTGAGGTCTTCAGTAGTTTTAGTTTTTCAACCTTCTGTCCCCGTTAAAACATCTTTTTAAAAATAACATGAAAGATAGAAAATGTAGCTGATCTCAGAGTTATTACAGTAATAGAGGCACACTGTTCACAGCAATTTATTTTGATTTTATCATTTTCATAAAGTACATAAAAAATGGAGCCTGCAGGTTTGGCATGTCAAAATTACTTTAATCTGGCAATGATTTTATACCTGAAAGGCCAAACAGCACTATTCAATATTTGCTGCAATTTTCATCCTAATTTATTCTTTCTTCTAAACATTTGTTTTTAATTTAGAAAACATAATATTAACAGGAAAACACACCACCAAGTCTTAAATGGGAACCTTGAGAATGCTGTGTATTATCTAGAAGACACAGTTCTTTGAGGCTTCTTATGAAATATGAAATTATGAAATGTTTTTCTATATGAATGAATTGCTTTCTATATGTATTTTTTGAAATAATACAAAGACTACAAAACCATATAATGATTTGCAATGTTAAGTACATATATGTATATATGACATTGACTTAAAAAACATATGCAGTATGTATATACATAGATACATATATTCAATTTAACAAGGTAAATGTGTTATTCCATTTATATACATACACATTTTATGGAATCAGACCATTCCTTCTGTTCTTTGAAAAGTTTGTTTTCTGTGTATTTATGGCTACACCATGTTCAAAAAGCGTGTAACAGACTGTGGATGTGACAGGCGGTGATAAGCGGATTAGGAAAGAATGGGACTGAAAACCAGTGATTTAAAGGGGTAGAGAATTGGGATTAGCTGGGAAATAAATGTTGCACAATGACATTTGTGAAGGATCCTCACAAGAAACTCAAATTAAGCAAGCCAATTAGGTAGGCTGTGAATGTAAGATCTTTAGAACTGTAACAAAAGAGACTGTACAAAAATTGGGATAGTGGGAACTAGATTAATCTAATGCCTGCATCAGAATGAGGAAGTCAGGACAAGAGGAATGAGGGGTAGAGTTTGGAGGTGGACAGACTGGGCAGTGGTATTTCAACTCACCACAACGCAAACCATCTAGTAAGTGAAGTAGAACTTCAGTACCAAAGTCATGCCGTTTGTCTTCAGTTGTAGCACAGAGTAATAATTATTGCTTACACCTGTCTCCTATAATCAACTTGCTTCATATCATGTAAATGAAAATCATAGAACTGAAAGAATATGAGAGAAGGCAAAAGAAGATGGGATCCTTCAAAATCTTTGGAGTCCTGCTCTTTACGTTAATTAGGCATGCAAAAAAGTTGAAGTTATGGCACTGCCAGACTGTTAACTGAGCACTAGAGCAATGAAATAACCCGAAGCATCTCTAATATATCTCAAAACAGTTCTGCAGGGATTGTTTTTAATCATCTGAGGGTACTGTAGTCATACCTCCTTCATTATTTTGACAGTTCTGAAGCTGCCATGAACTATTTCATACAACTTTGTCATGCTTCCTACCCTGTCCAGACAGATATGGAAAGTGACTTTCGCTTCTGTGTTTCACACTCCAGTCAGGCTTGCTAACCATAAGAAAAAACAGACTTTCAATTGACACACTGTAGGTCAACCGTGTAGTAGCCAAAAAGTAAGAGCATCTTCAAACCTGTTTCCATTATTAAAAAAGAGAAAAGGCATTTTCAACTTGATTTCATCTTTGCTTTACTGCTCATAAAACACATACTTAGAAAAACTAAACTGCCTTTAGTTTTTAGGCTTCAGGAAGTTGAGAAAGTGCCACTTCATCTGCAGTTCAGATTGTTTTCTCAATTCAGGAGCCACTTTAGTATTTCTTGGAAAAATTATTACCCCTAAGTGCATATTGTTGTCGTTAGACTTTTCCCTTTGAAGTGGACAGAAACCAATACTAAGGACTTCTACTGATTTCCCAGAATAAATTATTTTTGAGGCTAAAAATACCTCTCTGTAATAAATAAAGAAATCTTTTGCAGTGAATTCAGCATTTCTGTCATTGTTGTACCTTCAGAACTAGGGAGCATACATGCAGCAAGAAGAAACAAAAAATCATTCTGCAGGTGGATTTATAGTTTGCAAAAAATACTGGATATCTTTTTAAGACAACAACTCTGAAAAACTAAGACCTATTCTTAGAGCCAATAACAAAAAAAAGTCATAGTTATGAGAGCTTCAGCACCTGGTGGAAAAATAAAATAAAATAAAAAAAGAAGTTCTGTTTCCATGACTAAAATAAAATGAAAAATTGATCGTTTAGTTTTGAACTTGGGTTTTAAGTATCTGACCGGGTAGGTGAGAAATGGCTGTTCACAGGAAACTAAGGCCATCTGCTCAATCCAAAAAAGCTATCAAACATCTGTGAATTATTGAAAGATTTTAGCCCACCATCATTCTGCAGGAGATTCAAAACAATAACTTATTTAATATTTACTATCTCTTGAAAATATAGTTTTGCTAAATTTAGGAGGCAGCTTCTGGCCACACATACACATACAGAAATCTATTAATTAAAAATGTTCACGCAGAGAATGCACTTTAAACCTGGGCAATAATTGCTGTAAAAGAGTTGAAAGTAAACATCTGCAGTTACTGAATTTCAGGATATCTGTAATTATTCCCTTTGGAATTTATTAGTCTTGTGTAAGCAAAATAAACACTCCAGTTTAGAGGAGGTAATAGAAGGCCTTCCCCTGATACCAGTAAAGACTCCACAGTTCCTGTCTAAGCACTTTAGGAAATGTTGGGCTTTTAATTCCCCAAAGCCAAATCACAGCACAATGCTGTGGTGGTGTTCCAGTTTCCAGTCTTTTAAGTATCCTTTCCAGCTTCCCAATATAAATCTGTCTGCAGCTAGAGTCTTTCAAATTCTGGAACTCTCCTCAGTCCCAGATGCTAAATAATTTCAAATCTCTGAATGCAAATGAACAGATATATAATTGACAATTCAGATTCTGGTTAATCTGTCCACTCTAGATACTCATGTAGTTCATCTGAAAGGCTTTTCTTGTATTAATTGATCTTTCAAAAAGAATAAAATAAGTTCTATGTCATTATTTTTAAAAAAGTTAATATTTTTAAACAGAAGGGGCAACAAAACTTTTCTAGTTCTATTATGCAGTAAAAAACAGCTTAATTCCAAGATATTTGCTTTCTACTTTGAAGGAACATTTACAATTTTGGATATCAATTTAGTCTTGTAAGGTGTAAGATAGAAAAAAGCAGTAAAGGAGTCAGCTACAAGTTAGGCAGTTTACAGACATACCCAATAAGTAGCTGAAGCCCTCCCAGTGAGTTGGTCAGACTTGTATCAATTCTTTCAATTGTTTAAGACCTTGAAAAACGTTATTCTGTGCATGCATATGAAAAAAGGCAGAACCTAATCCGCCAGAAAGTGTTTATCCTCATTTCCCATCTAATAATATGTTTGATTACTATAATGTCATCCACAACGTGTATTTGCCTGTAAAGCAACAGGTAGGAAAATGCCTTTATAATATTTTAAAATGCATTATAAAATATAAACTAAAAAATACAATTTATCATGAGTAATATGTGTGTCATTAAATCATTGGATAATTTAGGTAGGAAAAAGGCTTTGAAGGCCATAGAGCTCCTTATCCAAGCAAGACAAACTAGATTAGCTTGCTCTGAGACCTGACCAATCAACTTTTAAATATCTTTAGGATGGAGATTCCATATTTCTGGGCAACCCATTACACTATTTGACTGTATTCAAAATTTTTTTTTTAAGAAAGAGAAAATACTAATACTTAATTACATTATTTACACAATTAAGTTAATTTAATTCTGTTTCTACTAGTCTCTTTTGCCTCTCATCTTATCACTGTGCACCACTGAGAAGCATCTGGCTTCATCTTCTCCCTACTGTCCTGTGATATTTATTTCTGAAGAAAACTTGATTGATCCTGTTTAATAATAAACTCCCTTTTCTGTAGCATATGGATACAGGCCAGATTAATCATTTAAGCACTATTACAAACAAATAAATAAATAAACACAATATCTTTCAAAGTTTAAGACACTGGCTGATCTGTACCAAAAGCCAAGGTAATGAATAAGTACTACGAACAGTATTGCCAGCTGCTTCTTTTTTTTTTTTTTTTTTTTTTTTTTTTTTTTTTTTTTTGTAATATAGTTTTTTGGATTTTTATAAGGCAGGAGTACATTCCTCTGCCCTGTTCTGGAGTGAACAAATACAACTATTCAGAATGGCTTTTGGATATTACTGAGGTTGTATGTGTGCCAAACCCAGCAACACAAATCAAGGCTTTGACTAATATGAATCTTCGAATTACATTTATCTTTCTCTGCAAGGCTTACAAAGGGATCAGGGTATAAACCACAAGCTGTTTATGCAAATGGAACTTGGTTTTGATTGGAAGCAGTAAGTATTTAGTCTACATTGCCAATTTCCTACTGTATCTTCCTTCTCTCCCTTTATCATGCAGGCAGAAAAGTTCTCTGTGTTCAGCAGAAGAATTTCCTCTGTACTACAGAAAGTCCCCAGTTACTGAATATGTCAAAATCTTAAGCACACAAGAAGAAATCAAAGACAGAATTTTATTCCTTAGTCTTCAGGAGCTGAATTTTGACTTCTACACTGGGATATGAATTTGGTTAATTAAAAGAGAGTAATCAAGTAACATATGGAAAAAATAAATTTGAAAAAAAAATATCATTCATATGAAATACTGCATGGCTCTGATGCAACTGGCAGCCAATGAATTGAACTTGGAAGCAATTTTCACCTTTCTGGTAGGCAAAGTAGTTCTTAAAGTTTAGCTTGTGTGTGTATCTTGGTGTACTAATAACTGTCAGAAAACTATTGGACCCTGTGCGTTACAGGTAATCTTGCTCCCTTCACTCATTGCAGGGGACAGCATGAGCCTATAGTATTTGAGCAGATGTCTTGGATACAAAGTCATCGGTCCACAAAACTGATTACACATGTGTTTTGGATTTGATCAGGTAATTTAAGTTATATGCATGCTAAAGATAATTTTGTCCCCAAAAGATTCCAGACACAGCAGCGTTGTCACTATTGGTTTTGGTAAGTAAATATAAAAACAGATACCTCAGACACCAATAAAATGACTAGTCAAATGTAACACAGAATTCCCAAGTAAAGTAAGAAATTAATGAGTTTCTGTAGAACTATGTTATGATATCACATACCTTACATTTTCTTTGAACTTTCAATATGAATAGAAACTGAAGTTTTTCTCCCTTCTTATGACCTGTAGTAGTTCTTCAGACAAAACAAATGAGTTTCCTTAAGGATATGCTGTAAGTGAATTGAATGCAACAACACTAATGCAAAGTTCAATGTCAAACAAAATGGCCTTTTATATAATATCTTGATTTGTAGGCCATTAACTAGGAAAAAAATTTTTCACGTCCACCCCAAAATTTGTTTTGCAGAGGAGCCAGAAAAAAAAAACCAAACACTAATGTGTTGTCTGTCAAAGACAAGGATGATTTGAATCTACACATTTGTTATGCTTTGTGCCACCCTCCTTTACTTTGCCAAGTATTTAAATGCATGCTGGAAAAATTTTCCGTCTCACTACTATGTCCTGATGACAAAATGTTGAGGACCATTCTGATTATTAATGATAATGAGAAAAAAAGGAATCAGATGAGAGCCTGTGTAAATCCTTGGGAGAGGAGGCTCAGACTAAATGTTCACGCTATTATGGTTACCAGAGCTAAAATATCCTCCCATTTCTAACAGCAATATTAGGCCAGATTCTCAGCGGGTAAAAATCATTCTTGTTCTTTTACTATGAAGGGATTTTGTTTGGCTGGCTGGTTGGTTTTGCTTTGTCCTACCACTTTGGGTTAAAGAATGTTCTATACAATGAATTAAGGTCTCTTTCCTCCTACAGTACACACACGCGCACACACCCACCCACCGTCACACACACACCCTGCAATGAAGCATTTGACTAGTGTATTTGAATATATATTTTGCTCCAAACCCAAATAATTTTATAATATCACATTTTACAAATGTTTTAAAATAACAGATAGTTTTAAAGGCTTTTTCCTATGTTATTTTGGTCATCTTTAGCATAGCCAAGCAAACAGTATAAAAAGTGTTATTTTTTAAAAAGGCGAACCAAACACGAAGACTGACCTGAAAATGCAAGCTATTTTACCTGTTGACTTTGCTGTTAAATCAAAGACCAACAACAGTAAATCCTAAGGGTTTAGTATGTGGGAGACAGTAATATTTCTTTTGTAAAAGCAGCAGTTCTGTCTTGTTAAGAACAGAGACAAAGGTGTCTTGTAACTTGCCCACTCATGCATTGAAGAAAAATGACTCAATACATTTTAAAAATCTGAGTGCTTTCTCTCCAATTATTTTTTAATGTGCCTTTTGACAAATTGTCATGAAACAAAGTTAGCAGACTTTTCGCTTATGGTCAGCCATGCCAAGCGGCAAGGAACAGACGCCTGAATGGGAGGCATGCAGCATGGAAAAGGGGCTGCTGTGCAGAGCTGGCGCTGGTGCGGGTATCAGGGCAGAAAGCAAAAGGTGAGGACAGACTTGCTCGAGCCGTCTTTCTAGGGTTCACAGAAACCTTGAATCCTGGCAGGAAAAGAACTTCAGAACTGACCAGAAAATGAATTGTTAACAGGTTTTATTAAAAAAAAATAATATATATAATCTGTCCATAGAGAATTCTTCTAGCTTTATGATGACTCAGTCCACAATAAGGGTCTGTGTATGCATTCTTAAGTGTATATTTGAGAATTCCAGTAAAAATAATATCTAAAATAAATGATTATAACACACATGGAATTTGCACTGATTTCATGTATTAAAAGAATATGTTTTATTTGATTTTGTGTGTTGTGCCTTACATGTTTACTGGGAAATCAGAACAGAAAGAAAATGACACAGTAAGCATTTGCATCTGTTACAAGCACATCCAGCCTTGTTCCTTTCTACATTTATATAACACTTTCAACCCTCTGTAATACATGGACTGACATAAATTAAATATTTGATTACATTTTTCAAAATTAAAATTTAGGGCATGGACATTTCTACCTAGGTTGGTTTTGGAGTGAAGGTAATCACACTGCCCTGCCATAAAGCAGATGGTCCTTCAAAAGAGGTTGAAGCTCTGGTTTATGAAACAGAATACAAGAGACCAGTGTAACATTGGCGCTGAATCCGTGGGAAGTCCCTGAAGGTATTTGCTGAAGAAAAGGCAATACTAGAGGGGTGGCCTGAACGAGTGAAAGGGAATAGCTGCACTAAAGCAACAAGTGCGTGAACAATATACTTACCTGTGAAAGACATTAAAGCAAAGTCAGCTATATGAATTTTACACTGTGCATTTTCACTAAATTTCCCCCTCATTAATAACAGCTTCCCCCCCCCCCCCCCCCCCCTTGGATTCAACATTACTGAATGAAAGCACATTAAGAAACAACCTGTCCGTTTAATCTCAGATGACAATTCAGTGACAGTTAAAATGCTTTCATTTAATTCCTGTGCATATATTTAGGATTATAAAGTGTCTTTAGGCACTTCCAATGCTATGTAAATTTTAGGTACTTTTTATTATTGAAAAAAACTTTCAAATATCTATGATGAGTTCCCATATAAGGTTAGAAAAATTTTGTCAATGTGGCTAGATTAAAAAAACCTACCTGATTTCATCTGCTTGTTAGAGAAAATTACTAACAGGGAGAAATAAAGTGGGAGAACATGTCTTACTCATCCAACAGCATTTTGTGTCTGCATCTTGCGAGACTTATTAAAAATAACCCAGTCCGTCCCATTAGAGACTTCCACTGTTCTCCTTCAAGAACAGAAGACTAATAAAATGTCTGTGACTTCTAGTTGACCATTTGCAGTATCAGTAGAGCACAATTCACTTGGAAGTCAGCTTGACTTGTGTGAAAATGTTAAAAGCACTGGCCCTAATGCCTGGACACGCTTCTCTACCCCACGAGATAACAGCAGTCAAAAAGAAGCTGTGCACACAGAAGCCTCAGGGGTTACTCACAAAAGGGCAAAGAAATTTATCAAAATTGAGAGAAAGTCCTCTGTACTTTCAAGAAAAGTGAAATCTTGCATGACAAATTGAGTCTCTTTAGAGCAATGTAATTGAACAGGGCTGTTCAAGTGGAACTAAGCCTGCTCAAAGGGCATATCGTACAGTGGGAAAGACTGACCTATGCATACTGTGCTCAAGGTAAACATGCAGGCCTGTACTTCATTGCTGAGTGAGTTTGCAATTTTACTGGTTTAATGGGGATATGATTAGAGTTAGAAAATGTGATCTTTAAGGTGGATAAAAAAACCCCACAAAAATCTCACCCAAAAGCAGGCTTGTATGGGCATCTTGAACTGTTTTAACAAGTTTTGAGGCTTGCATTGTCCTCAAAAGTCATGTAGCCATCTACATCTTTTAGAAAATAATGGGTCCTTTATTTCTAGATAGTTTCATCAGGCTCTTGGTGATTTATTTTTTTTAAATAGCATGTACTAACAGATCAATAAATAGAAGTAGCACAATTCCATTCAAGACATTTTGTAAAGGTTCTCCTCCCAGAAAACCGATTGACACAGTCTGTCATTTCTCTAGATGCAGTTACATAAAGCATGGCAAGCACCAGAAAGATTTTGTGTTCTGCAGGAGGACAAAAATGCTGGTGAACAGGTTAATTAGTCATCTAGGTCTGTTGAACAAAGCAGTTTGGAATTCTCACCTAATGACTATTTCACTTTCCTTCCATTTCTTTTGGTATTTAAGAGTTCTTCTAGGTAATGCCAAGTAGTTTTTCCAGTGTCCTGCTCCAAGTTCCCCTGAGTGAAAGTAACGACCCCAAATTTGTTCATCTTTCCTCTGCTGCCTGCCTGCCTCCCTTTTCCCCAGTCGCTGCAGATAAGTGCTAGAACTTTGGTGTCTCCACAGTTAAGTGAGTTGAACTTTGATGAAAACAGCATTAACTCTTGCACCTTTCATAATAATCCTTATATTTTCATTCAGTGCAAATTGGGCTTGTGTAATTTTCTTCCTACCCACCACCGCCCCACCTTTTTTTTTTTTTTTTTTCTCTTTACGAATTGGGGAAAACAAAGAAAGAGGAAATCTTGTCTTAGGGCATAATAATTTCTCACAGGTCAACAAGAAGTTTGGAAATATCTGAATCCACAGTACAGGTAAAAGACAGCATAGTAACTACAGATTTTCATGAGTTTTGTGGGACAGAACTTTTTGGGTGAGTGGTGATTTAAAGAATCACTTCACCAATGTAAGAGCGAGCGGAGGTTATCTTTATTTGGCAGCACTGGGTGCATGGGGGATCGCTCCACCAAAGTCATGCACACCAAGGAACCTCTCAGCACCCTCTTTATACAAGTCACTCACGTCTATTCATTAACTTTCCGGGAACTCATTAACATCTCATACCTGGACAATTAGCACACTCCCATTCAAGGATTTAGTATATCTTCAAGTTAACAATAAGGGTCTCCTCAGATAAACATGAGCACACCATTCTTTAAATAAATCATATATGGCCCATTATTCATTCCCCCCCTTTTCTAACAACTATTGTAAATTCTTTTACAAATATATATATAAAAAAATCAGTATGCCCCATGATCATTCTTTGACAGCACCAAACAAAACATTGAAGTAATACACATATTAGTATTCCTAGAACTATTACAATGAGTATTATAACAAAAGCATGCTTTAAACATTCCAGATTAGGTAGCCACAAAGTTAATTTGTCCCATATAGCCTTAAAATTCCATGATAAATAATCTTTAGTAATTTCATGTAAAATCTGAAACCTGTTCCATATTTTATGGATATCTGTTTCAATTAGATTACTTTGGTCTACGTATACATCCAGTAATCATTCCACCCATCAGACTGGGAACAAGTGTTTTGCCCTGGGTTTCCAGGACATGCTCCCCTTGTCTTGCTTCGAGCTTTCCAATGACCGTTATTATCACTTTTCATAAATATTGTGGTGGTTAGGCTTAATATTTGCAAATCAAATCTGGGACCCAACTCATATGTTTTATCATCAAATTGGCAATAATCCTCCACCATTGCCTGGCTTTTTCCAAAAGTCTGGCCAGGTAAGCCATTTGTCATTAAGATAATTCCAGTTTTGAGAGGCCATCCCATACAGGGGTGTTACCAGGCCTTCTTTAGGAAGAGAGGTGCATATCCAGCATTCCTTAGCTTTCACAGAATTAACAATTGTTTGCAACGTTTGAAGACAGGTATTATTTTACCCATGCTTCAGTTTCTAAAATCCTTACAACTGTTACAATCAAGGTCAGAATAACTTTACACAAATATCCTGGATCCTTTTGACAGTCCATTGTGTCTCCAGAGATTTCTTTACCCATCAATATCAGGTTCATCCTTTATCTTGATTGCAGTAAAGGTGGCCAACAATACTCAATAGGGTCCATTCCACTTCTCTGGTAGAGGATTACCCTATTATAACTACCATCTAAAGAACTGTAGTCCCATGGGTCCTGCCTGTGTGACGGCCCACGATTTCTCAGGAGCCTTCTTTTATCGAGAGTAGTGATATTGTTTTATCTGAACTAGGCAGGCCTCCCCCTTACCATTTTTACTGTAACAGGTAAAGCATTTTTCACCTTACCTGGAATTTATTCCCAGATATACCTGGTTAAAGATTTCTTTTACTTCAGAGAGGTCCTCTTTTCCACTTTTCTGTTGAATTAAAGATAAGGTCAAGATTTCAATTAATTGATCATCTTTAACTTTTACTTTCATTTCTCCTTCTTTAAACATCTAGATGTTCTAATAAATCTCATCCCAACAAAGATTTTGGTGAATTTGGCATTCCTGTTTGTTTTCTTAGTTTGTACTTTAAAGGTTCCAGGATGTTTTCCTGGTGGCCAGCAGCTCCCACAACTGTAATAAATTCTTTTCACTGCAGTTTAATGCCAAGTAAATTGGGTTTGTATTCACTAAAAATTCCACTTCATTTTTTCTAGTCCCTAGTTCACCAGAACCCCTTGCTGGTTCTTTAACTTAGGGCAATCTTCAAGTTAACAATATTAACATACCTTGTGCCTGGACAATTATCACACTCCCTATGTCACCCATTCAAGGATTTAGCGCATCTTCAAGTTAACAATAAGGGTCTCCTCAGATAAACATGAGAACACCATTCTTTAAATAAATCATATATGGCCCATTATTCAGCGGTAGGGATGATTTTATAAATTTTATGCTTTTTGTAGACAACAGAATAACGATGGAAGACAGTAACTGCAATTGTAGTTACCAAATTTTTAAATTCAGGAGGGACATTACGCAGTGATTTTTTAAAGCCACGTCTTATGTAGTTTGCAGTATATGAATAGATAAATATCAATAATATTCCAACTTACTCAGAATCACAGAATGAGCAGGATTGGAAGGCACCTCTGGAGACCATCCAGTCCAACCCCTGCTAAAGCAGGGTCTCTTAGAGCAGGCTGCACAGGGTCGTGTCCGTGTGGGGTCTCCAGAGCAGAAGACTCCACAACCTCTCTGGGCTGCCTGTGCTGGGGCTCTGTCACCATCAAGGTAAAGAAGTTCTTCTTCCTATTCAGATGGAACTGCCTGTGTTGAGGTTTGTGCCCGTTGCCCCTTGCCCTGTCTCTGGGCATCACTGAAAAGAGGCCGGTCCCATCCTTTCGACACTTGCCCTTAGATATTTGTATGCATTGATAAGATCCCCTCGGTCTTCTCTTCTCCAGGCTGAACAGCCCCAGCTCCCTCAGCCTTTCCTCAGCAGGGAGATGCTCCAGCCCCCTCCTCATCTTTGTAGCCCTCCGCTGGACCCTCCCCAGCAGTTCCCTGTCTCTCTGGAACTGGGGAGCCCAGCACTGGACACATCGCTCCAGATGTGGCCTCACCAGGGCGGAGCAGAGGGGGAGGGTAACTGCCCTCGACCTGCTGGCCACGCTCCTCCTAATGCCCCCCAGGCTCCCACTGGCCCCTTGGCCACGAGGGCACGCTGCTGGCTCCCGGGCAGCTTGCTGTCCCCCAGGACTCCTCCTCCGCAGAGCTGCCTTCAAGCAGGTGAGCCCCAGCCAGTGCTGGTGTGGGGGGTTGTTCCTCCCTAGGCACAGGGCCTTACACTTGCCTTTGCTGGACTTCATGAAGCTCCTCTCCACCCAGCTCTGCAGCATGTCCCCAGCTTGCTGAATGGCAGCACAGCCTCTGGTGTGTCAGCCGCTCCTGACAGTTCGTATCATCTGCGAACTTGCCGAGGGGACACTGCCCCTTCACCCAGGTCACTGATGAACAGGCTGAACAAGACTGGACCCAGCACTGACCCTGGGGAGCACCGCTGGCTACAGGCCTCCAGCTGGGCTCTGCACTGTGGGTCACAACCCTCTGAGCTCTGCCCTTCAGCCACTTCTCGGTCTGCTGCGCTGCCCACTTCTAACCCGCACTTCCCGAGTTTACCTATGAGGATGTTTTGGGAGACTGTCTCAGAAGCCTTGCTGAGGTCAAGGTAGACAACATCCACCACTCTTCCCTCATCTCCCCAGCCAGTCATTCCATTATAGAAGGCTATTAGATTGGTCAGGTATGATTTCCCCTTGGTGAATCCATGTTGACTACTTCTGGTTACCTTCTTTTCCTCCACATACTTCAAGACGACCTCCAGGATGAGCTGTTACATCACCTTTCCAGGGATGGAGGTGAGGTTGACCAGCCTGTAATTTCCTGGGTCCCCCCTTCTTGCCCTTTTTGAAGACTGCAGTGACACAGGCTTTCCTCCAGTCCTTTCAAAGAAACAGTTGTTAAAGCAATCAAATAAAAATGACACCTTTGTTTAGAGTTATCAAAATCTTCAAGGAAACAAGTTTGGTTTAACTATAGCATAGTGCAAATGGAAAGAGATACTGTCAGAACAGTCAATCACCTGCATAGTAACCACAGAGCAACAGCATATATTGAAAGACTGGTTAAAAAAAAAAAAAATATCAATGCAGTGACCTCAATACCATAAAATATTGGGACCCTGTGTTTCAGAGCTATCACAAGTTGAGAGGAAGCAGCTAGCCACTGCTCTTGGTCTCCTGGAAGTCTAATACTTTGTTCTTAGCTAAAATGAAGCAAAGTGTTAGGTGTCATGGTTGTGTGCATTCAGGTATCTTGGGAAGTTTACACTTGTATTGTTAATGTTTAATGAATACTTAGGCCATCTATTCTAAGTTCAGTATCTGGCTGGGCTATACACACACAAACCTGGAAGACCTGAAGGGTTATTGGTGATTTGAGGAACAAGGATTTACGTTTTGCCGTCTCTCCCATTTTGTTGGCAGCAATCCAAGTTACAATGAAAGATAAAGACATCAGAGAAGCACAGAATAGCTAAAGCAGTACAGAAGGGGGTTTGTGGGTATTTTTTTTAAATAGCCACTTAATAAAGCTATCTGTCTAGGTAAGAAACATTTGATGTGAGTATTTATTAAGGTAATAGAAAAAAATCAAACCAACGCTTGAACTAGTTACACTTTCCTAAATGAGATTTCATTCATGGAAATGGACTAGATTGTTGTAATATTTTGGCTTAATAAATTACAATGATAATTTTATAACATAGCAGTAAAAGTTGCATTTGTGCAAGAGGCTTATAAAGATTTTCAGCTTCAAATTAAGGGACAGAAGGAGGGCCAGAATACACAGAAACCACTTCTCCAGTGCCAAGTCTGTTCTTGAAAGGGAGATGAAATATAAGTTGAATTTGCCACAATAGTGACATAGGTGCTCTATAATCACTAAGCAATCCACTGGTCATCAATAGTTTTAGCTGATGAGTAGCACTGATGTGCTGCTCTTGTTTAGAAATTAAAATAGTAGTATGAAACCTTAGAAAGTTATAATTCTTGTTCTGTATGAATTTAAAAGCTCTGTTTGATACCCTTTGCTGGTAATGGATAGCTACAGATCAGCAGAACTTCTTGGAAGGTCCTGTAGGCTGCAAAGCAGACCTTCATTCCTTTACCAGTGCTGACTGGTACCACAAGCTGGTGGCAAAGCTCTCCTGCATCACTGTGGACTTGCCCCAAACCTTACACAAGCCTTAGCCTACTGAATCTAAAGTTTAAACGTGGAGCAGCTGTCCATGGTTCATAAATAAGTTTATGGAAATATGTGTCTGGACATTTATACTCACACTCTTTCTTCCAAGATGGAGGACCTGGGCCTAGTAAAGAGAATGTGTGCATGACTTACATCCAAATAAATGAGGTTTATAGAAGAACCATCTAGCCCCTCCGACTCCTGCCTTCATATATCAGACTAATTGAAACTGACTGCAGGAAAAAGGAAAATAATAAAAATAAATAAAGTAATTAAAAAGAAGGGGGTGGGTGGGGTGGGAAAGAAACATTTTCACAATATTAAGTTCCAACAAGGTACATGAAAATACATGCCTGGGAAAAGTAGAGGCAAGAACTTTCAACAATGCCCTGGCTAATTGAAAGGGCAAAGCTGTGGCATATGAAGACACAGACCCCAAGTGAGATCCCCCATTGCATACATTAGCGCTGCGTATATACAATGCCTTACCCACCCAAGTTCTACCCTGGAACGTGCCTACCTGCAGCAAAGCACCTTCACAGCCAGTTCACACTCCACCGAGCTGTTTGCTCCCTCCATGACCATCTGAGGAGGGCTCTTCTGCTCAGACCAGGATTTAAGCTGGGGGAGGCTTGGGGCAGCCCCTCACTGCAGACAGGTGTGCACAATTAATCTGCAGGTGAGCTCAGAGAGCCAGAGTTAGTGCTAGCGGCTTCCTCACTGCACCTTAAGGCACAAGCACCCCGCAGCCTGGCACCCAGACGATGAGCAAAGCCTTTTCTCAGAACGGGCCCTTACATAAGGCACAGTCCCGAGCTGGACACTCATGCAACCTCTTAGAAATTACCAAGTTACTAAGACACAGATGGAGTTTGTAGCCAGTCATAGGAAAACATTTAGAAACAAACCTGCAGTGGTACCAGGTTACATGAATTGTAGTGCTCACAGAATTTGTCTAAGCATTTTAAGTGATTTCCCATTGTTTTTGTCTCCAGTATTGTCTTCCTTACAGTAGACATTTTATTCTCCTACAGACTTTTCTGCTCCTCCATTTCCCTCTTTTTTCCAAGTCTCAATATCTTAATACCTTATCTGGTAGAAAGCTTCACTCCAGGCCTGTGTTCCAAAACACATACAGGGATGTTTTTGGGGCACTACCACGGTTTCTCAATAAATTTTCATAAACATTCACTCTGGAACAGCATTGGAAAAGGTAGGTCAGCTAGATACCTCTAGAAAGGCAGGTGAGAGACCTCCAGTAAAGGGCAGCTTCCTCTTTTGATCCAGTGACTGACAAAAAACCCACAACACAAAAAAACCCAAACAAACAAACCAACCAACCAAACACACACACAAACAAAAAACCCCAAAAACAACCTACACCAAACCAAAAAAAAAATTGCTTTAGTCAGGAAAGGAATTGCCTTTGATACAAAAAGTCCTAGAGAGAAAAGTTATAAAGAGAAAGAAATTGCTGGTTTAGTGGGTGAAGTTATTAGCAGGAAAGGTTCCTTGAGGTAACCTGTTACTTCTGCGTGCTATAGAGTCCATATATTTTCATAGTATTCTGTGTATCAAATATATTCTACATAATCTATTCTAGATAAGATATCTACTATTCTTAAATCCTTCTCAGAGGAAATAATAAAAGACAAACTAAAAAACAAGTGTCAGAGGGAAGTCAAAGGATGAAAGCATCCTTCTAGTATAATTTTATGTCTGTGCTTTTTCTGGGGGGAAGTAAGGATTGGTAAGGAACAATTTTCTATAGAATAACATACAGCAACACTCATGAAAAAGGGACAATGACTTTTAAGGTGAACATTTGTTAGAAGGTCGCTGGATTCTTTGATTGATATTTTTTCTTCAAATTTCCTTCCACTATAAAATAAATAGTTATTTTTTTTTTTAGAAAAACCTTCTAGCTTTGTATAAATTAATTTGTTCATGGACACTCAAGAACAGTGTGTTCTAGAGAAAAAACTGAAAAGCTAAAACTCCCTAACATTTTCAAGTGTATGTCTACCCCATATCTAAATTGATGTTTTCCCTGTACTCTAAATCTAAAGGCTAGGCACTAGGCAGATTAATATCCCAATTAATATACCAAGATGAAGTTTTAAATTTACTGCAAAGAAAACAATTTTATTCTACAGCAGCAGCAGCCCCTGGAGCGACTGACTTCTGACATCTTTCTTCAGACTGAGAGATATATGGCAGGAAATTATGGCTGTTTTACCAACACCTTAGTGTGCCAGATAGCTATGAACTTTTTACCAAACATTTCTCTGTTTTAGCTGGTTTTTTTAAGAAAAGGCTGATTACAGAAAAACAATGAATATTACAGTAAAAGCAAAGAAAGAAGCAGCAGTAAACAGACAAAACCTAAGGCAATACATTTTAAATAATTTGGGGTACTTAATTTTAGCTGCTCAAACTGAGACACTAAAGGTTGTGATTTCAATAAAATTCAGGACTCAGTCCATTAAAAGTTAACCTATCTGAAACAATGCATTCTGAGCAAACACAAATGAGATGCATAAAATAATTTTCTGTTGTGTTTATAGGGAAAATAAACCAACAAATCCCAAACAGAATTTCCTTGAAGATGAAGTAAAAAGTAAAAGATTTATGGAGAGCTAAGGTGTGATGAGTAGTTTTTCACTACATTAGGTCAGTGCAGCACACTTAATACAAAGAAAACAAAAAACTGACACTTTTTATTTTTCTAATGGCATTGGCTTTCAGTGTGGTTGTTCTTCCTTGCAACACAATCTAAGTATCCAGAGATTGTAGACATATATACGTATAATGTAAAACACTTATAAATAGAAATTATATTCCTTTCCACCATTATTCCAATTTCTATTGTGTAACTGAAGCATTGCTGTTTGACTTTTCCAAATAAATACAAATTTTTTCAAGAACAAGTTGTAAGAAACTTTGGCTCTTCTACTGGGGAAAAAAGTGACAACTGGTGAGGCGGTTCCTTTTTGCATTACCGTCACTGACATATTTGTCACATATAAATTACAAACTAACTATTAACACTGAGCTTTACATAAAGAAATTAAGATACATAGAAGCTAATAATGCATCACCACTGTCTAGCTGTAACAAATCACTGTCATTATGCCTTCTTGTTTAAGTAATAAACTCATTTTGTCCTCCAGAGATATAAACTAACCTGTGTGACAGATTGCCTCAGCTTTGACTCAAAGGATCAACATCACTTCAGGTTGTTTTATTTTAGAAAGAAAAACAATTCATGTTCATAGCACCTCATAAGAAACAACTGAGATTATTTGCCAAGTAAGTAGAGTCAATTAATATTATATTTATATATATATATAATTTATATAATAAATATAATATTAATTGACTCTACTTACTTGGCAAATAAAATCCCACAAGCAGATTTTTAAAACTATGTCTAATTCACTATATACAGCTCGTTTGGGCCTTGATTCAGCAAAGCAGTGCAGCTTCTTTCTGTAGCCCTATGGATATGGTAGAATGAAGCAAGGCCTTCACAGAGAAAATGATCTGTTTTTTTCTTTAAAACTGTAATTGCTTTTACAAATAAAATCAAGTAATCACCAGCCCAGCTTTCTCTGTAAAACAAAGGAAAGAAGAAATTTCAGCTATGAGAATAGCAACAGCTAAATGTTCAAGGCAGTTTTAAAATCCATGTGTGTGTGACTGAGATACATAAGTCATTCCAGTAAATCCCAGCCTGCAAAAAAGTCCAAAAAAATCTTATTAGTCTTCCTGAAATAATAAAAATAAAAAAATATATATCCAAAATCATTACTAAGAAAAAAAAGTTTGAACTTCGCATTCATGGCACATATTTGCTCTACAATCTGAAACAGATAGAAAAGCTTGAAGTTTAAATGAAAATCTGCCAGCAGGTATAAAGTCTGAGTCCATTCCTCCTTAGACTAAGCCTTTGATTTCTGGGCAGTCCAAAACCAAAGGATTTAGAAGCAACATCATACTACAAACACGTAACTTTTATCCTTTAGTTACTGCCTCAGTGCTTCTTAGACTTAAGGCCTGAGGAAGTAATTTTCTGTAATGAGATTCTTTTGTTGGTTTCTCCACTGATCTGAAAAGTTTATGAAAAATATAGGGAATATAATGGTAACCCTGATGTTTATATCTCCCGTCAAGAACTGTGCTGACCTACATCAACATACAATATATCTTGCTTTGGCCAGCTGGTTTTCCTTAATATTGCTTTTTCATTTCCACCTTCTTTCTTCTTCTCATTTCACTTACACACCTGATTAGTAGGAAAAGCTACTTGCCCTGGGAAATGTCTGCTCTGTTTCCAATAATGGGCAAAACCAATACAGTGCCTAAGTGAACTGAAACCAGAATACACATTTTCTTGAATAGTGCATTTAGTTTAGCTACTGCAATTAAAACAGGATATTATAGAGAAAGTCCAAAGAAAGGAAAGAATTATAGCCTTTCTTCTGAGCCTTACAGAAAGGCTCAGAAGAGGAACTGAAGATGCTTCAACTGTAATTCCTTCTACAGCAGCTCTAGCAGGCAGTTTAATAAGAGGAATCCTGCAATAATCAATGGGCTTCTTCAGAGAAGCAGCACACCACCTTAATATGGAGAGTTATGGTACCGAGTTTCGCAGCTATATAACCTGAGGAGGAGAAGAAAAGCTAAATTAAAGACACTAAAGCAATTCAGTAACAAAAGCGTTATAGAGCAATAAATTTTAAATAATTAAAGTTAGTTATTTGTAATTAATCAGAAACTTCTTTTACTATGTAAATAAAGAAAGATTCTTGACAAGATATGGAATATATAGCAATAAAAAAAATACAGTATACAAGCACATTAGCTTAATTATATCTTGGAATGTGGCTTTGGTGTCACTCACTGTAGGTTTCTCCTTACTTTAGCCATTAACAGCTAAGAAATACTGGGCAAGACTTTCCTTTAGCACGTTACAGAAATTCTCTTGCTCCAAGGTCAATAAAAGTAAAAACCATGATAGACTTTGGGCCCTAGCTTCCAAGCTGAGATTCCCGGAACTTCATTGGTGCTGAGAAGATCTCACAGAATCACAGCACTCACAACATATCTCTTGCAAATTTTGCTTGAAAAGAAGCACTGCTTTTTATGCACAAAAATATGCCTTACAATAAATAGAAATATTTGGCTGATTATTATGCTGCTCTCTAATTATTATGCAACCACTCACTGTCAATTGATTTATTATTCTGTAAGGAAAATATCAAATTCAGACCCACTATTTTTAATTACGTCATTGAAAAATGACTTTCCAGCAAGAATAGTTGTTCTGTATTTTACGAACTTTGTTATTATTATACAGCATTCTTTCCCTACCTTGAAAAAAAAAAAAAAAGAAAAAGAAAAAGAAAAAGGAGACGTTTTCAAAGGTATGCATTTGGGATTTTGTCCTAGAAGTCCCATTAAAAAACACTCTGACATACACTGGGGGACATCATGTAAACTATAGCATGTTAAAAACCGTAACTGAGACCCCTGATTAGGTATTTCCTTGTTCTGCTTTATTAGTTGCACATATATAGATCTTTCATATATCCCACACACAATACTTTCTTTTGTCAATACTTGAAATTATAGCTCTTATTTAGATTTTTAGGATCTTCATTTGTTCAGTGATCTGCTTGGGAAGATCTAGAGAGGATTTGTTAAAGCCAAAGCTCAGATCATACATGCATTTTTAAAAGTCTTTATTAATGACCAGAATGATAGAATGAAATAAACCAATGGAAAGTTTGCAGAGAGGGGCAATTGCCTGATGAGTGCTGGAAAAGATTGCTAAACAGGGTATAAGAGACCTGAGCAGGATAAACGGGCTGGCTGCAGCCTCATGAGGCTCAACAAGAGCAAACACAAAGCCGCGCTGCCATGCAGACCAGGTGCTGAGCAGTGGGAAGGACAGCTCCGAGAGGCAGGAATGGCTCCTGGTGGAGAACGTGTTGAGCCATACGCCACCATACACCTGGCTGTATTCGCAAGAGCGTAACCAGCAAGCTGAGAGGAGTGGCTGTTTCCCTCTGTTCATCACTTGTGAGAACACATCTGGAGTGCCTAGACTGGGGACTTCCAGTACAAGAAAACCATGGGAATGCTGCAGAGAGCCCAGTGGAGCTCAGGAGGCTGGATACAAGATACATGTATCATGAGATACAAGAAAAGGCCAAGACAGCTTGCTTTGTTTAATCTTAAAAAGGAGACTGGCTAAGGGGAGAAAAAGCTGTCTTCAGCCGTAAACTTCATAATACAGTTGGCTGATTGTGCAGTAGAAAAGTGGAGATAAAAATTCCTTCCTGATTCAGTTCATACTATAAAGCCAATGGCATTCACTACCAAAGTTATGCATCAAATCATAAAATTATCCAGCCGTTTTAGAAATTCAGCTATACTATTTGACTCCTTGACCTCCAGCTACAGAGTATTTCACAGATCAACTAAAAGATCTTGGAAGAATTACTCCATTTTAATTATCCATTTTCTTCATCATTGGGTTTTCAGATTATAATTAAACAAATGTAAAACCTACCATTGTCATTTTCTTGACTGTCGCAGCACTTTCAAAAATAGCCAGCTGCAACAATGTCTTTACCATCACATACCAGGTTAACTTCAATAACTAGCTAGCACGCCTTGCCCCAGCACAGCCACCAATCCCCCACAAGGTTTCAAAGGTCCATCTACTGTTCATGATGTTTCTTCATACTGTTCAGGCTAGTCCCTTCTCTTCTCACCTCTGTGCTTCCTCCTTGTCTCCCCTCATCCAGGGTCCTCGCTGTCTCTCCTCTCTCTGCTTCCTCCCCTCTCTTCCTCAGCTGCTCTCTCTTCCTTGGCTGCCCAACCCCTTAACAGAACCAGCCACAGCTGCACCTTGTCTACATCAGCAACCCACAGCCCCTGAAGCCAGCCCACAGCTGTATGTTATCAATGATAATCAACCCAGCTTCATTCCTCTACAATTCCCCCCTTTTTTTCTTTTCTTTTTTCTTTTCCTTCTTAACATTTCATACCTTATGTATTTAAAAATCATTACAACTTTTTCACAAATAAGCTTTTTATATAGGCTGGACAACTTGTCCCTGAACAATTTTTTCCTTCTTAACATTTCATGCCTCATGTTTTCACCAATCATCATAAACTTTTTACAAATAAGCTTTTCGTACAGTCCTCTATAATTCCTCTACACTTGATGTTAAATCCCACTTTTTTTTTTTTTTTTCTTCTGCAGTGTTTAACCAAGCAAATGTCTTGTCATTGAAATTGATAATCAAATGATGGAAGTCATCATGTTAAAAGGTAAAGGGCCAAAAATGTAAACAAATTAACCCATAAGTATTAAATAATATGATCAATCTTTAGACAAGAGGAGAGCATTAAGACTATCAATATGGGTATGAAGACTATTGCATTTACAGTGAGCTAAAAACATGAACATAGACAACTATGAGAAGCAGCTGATAACCAATATTTCTTTACCGTAGCTTATCCTATGTTTCACTGGACCATATCCTGTGCTACAGCCTGAGTCTGTAATTGCTAAAAAGAAGATATAAAAGTGTTGCAAATGGCATAGTCATTGAAAGTCACTAGAGAAGAGCTCTTTAAAATTGGTTTATTGAAGAACAAGGAGAGGGAAGCTACCATGCAGAATAGCCATTTTCTTTGTAGAGTTCAGTAATTAGAGTAGCATTTTGCTGTTATTACACTATTTTGTTCAAAGATAATGCCAAAGTAATTAAAGCGTGGAGCTTTCAACCCACTGTTAAGAACATGGTAGAAAACTCATTCAGGCTTCTCAGTAGAGGACACATCTCTTGTTGATAAAAGTCGTGGACAAGCATGAGAAGAGGCAAAGGAACAGTTTGGAGGTGGGATGAAGTTTAGGGAGGAAGGAGCAGTGCTAGAAGGATTGCACTTGCACTAGAAACAGATGCTGACTGATTCTGCCAGGAAGTTTCTTTCCTTTTTTGATGTGTCATCCATAAATCTTGGCATACCACTAAACAGTACCTGCCAAGGCTCAAGTGAAGGCCAAGTAGACAAGTGGGCCATGTCCATGCTGCTTCCATTGAGAATCTAAAAATCTTCAAAATCACTGAAATAAGCATGTCACTCTTCTGTGAGCTGAATTCAAAGTGCTACTAGGAATTTTGTACTTAATGTCTAGCTTGCTTCAGAGCAGAACAAAGAACTACCCCTACTATAAGTAAAAAAACCAAAACAAACCCAAACAAAAAAAACCAAAGCCATCCCTTTGTGGTGCACGTTCATTCTTTTCCCTTTATTGTCAAGCTAAATGAATTAATTTTGGGGAAAAAAAACCCAACAAACCGAAAAAAAAAAACCCCAACAAATACTACAAGCACCCTTCACTCTTAGTAGCCTGTACATGATGCAATTTTTAATACATGACATTTAAAGACAGGTAATATAGCGGCATACATTACAGAAGAGAGTTAAGATGAAACATACTTAATATGCTTATGGGGTTCATGTTATTAACATGAAAGCCTACAACGAACAGCTAGGGAAATAATAACCCAGCTTGAATGAAAGGTGTTTGAACTAAATCAAGCCATCTTGGTAATAACTCAGCTGGAATTGTTAAAAAAGATTCAATAAAGAACTAACATTGTTCTTAATGTTGAAAATGTTTACATTAGCCAGCATGTGTTTTGTTTTTTTTTTTCCTATAAAATGAAGGCATTTAGTTGACTTTATTTATTTATAGTGTGAAGACTGCTTTTCTGCATTTCTACTGCAGTAATTGTGAAGAAATTGAAATAAGTAACATTTCAGGGGGGTTGAGCGTTAAGCTAAAATTTATGTATTTCTTATTATTTTGAGCTTACTACTTAGAATATCTGCTGTCAAGTTCTTTTTCTCAAAAATAAAAATATCAGAAAGTAAATTCTAAAATAGATGAGAAATGCTTTATAATGTCAAATTTTGTTAATTTAGAGGGATAGTTTGCAAGACTCAGGTGACTCTTCCTCGCTAAGGTGATGCAACTGAAATTAATGTAAAATTAAACTAAAAAAGAACATTTTTTTCATTCAGTGCGTATTTAAGCTGCTAAATTAATTGGCATAGTACGTTTTGAGTAATAGGAATTTTCATGTTTTCAAAAGCTAATCTAATAAATTAATGGCAAAAGTTTACTAAGACACCACCTCTGTTAAAGCTGTAGACTGGTAGAAGATAACAGTGAACATGAGGAAAGTGGCACTGGGCACTTCTCTGCAATTTTGCGCTTCCTTAGAATATGCTACTGACCTTTGTCAGGTCATAGAACAAGCTAAATGAATTATCTAGTACACTTGTTTTATATTTTTAATTCCTACCTTGTAATTATGACGATATTTGTAGAATTTAGGGAGACAGAAATTCCAGTTCATCTTTTCAAAAATTCTGGAGCTAAAAACTGCTACAAAGTTCTTGTTGAACATGTAATAACATGACAGAGGTCTTGTTGAGACTACAATAATGTGCTTTCATGAAAAATACCTTACTCTGGGGTCAGAGGGTGAAAATAAATTTCCTCATATCCAAATTGGCTGCTCTCTGGAATTGTTCCTCTAATTAGCTTTGTAAATTAGAAGGATGGTGGGCTTGCTGTTGATAATGATCCTGCAATGGTGCACAACCTGCGCAGGCCAAGGAGTTTTGATAGTTCCTGCAAAATGAAGCCTGCTCAAAGTTTATCAGTCTGCACATACCAGTATTGAGCCATTAAAACTGAAAAATCTGTGGGTCCATTGGAATTTCTCTTCCCATGTTTAGCATACACTACGAATCAAACAAGACTGTCAGCATCATAAATTTCTCTGATTAATCATTCTATTTGCAGCAGGTATTGATTTTTTTTTTACTCTTTACAATTCTAAATTACAAAAGCACTAAGTAGTCTGGTGGGGGGAATGGAATCACCATATAATGTAAGAGCAACCCTGCATCTGTCCCTGTCTTTATTTTAACAAGGATGGATATAAGATGCATATAAGATAAATACAACTTTAGCAAGGCAGATATAAGGTCTATCTGCAAGGAGAGACTTAAGATAGAAGAGATGTAAGATATAAAAGATAAATGATAGATTAGCTATACATGCAGAGGACAGATGGATAAATCCATAGCTGTGTCAATACACAGCTAGAGATTTAAGGTTACCTTGGGAACATGAATGTCAAATATGATTTTAGTGTTTCCATTTAAAAGAGTGAAAGTGACTTTTTTTTTTTTTTTCCTACTCTAGTTGTATACTGGGAAGTGGTATTATTGCATTGAATTTTTACTTATTTTTGCTTTTATCAAGCAGCATGAATAATGATACAGCCTTTCAATTTCTTATACACCTCTAGAGAAGTTTATATGTCACTGCTGGTTCATATTCTTCATTTTACTCTAATTGGGAATGAATTAAAGTTTAATCCTTTCTTTCCAGTACAGCCAAAACCAATAGGAGAGTCCTCAGAGGAAAGCTCTTTGGAAAACAATTTGCAATTAAATAGAAACGGAAACAGGGAAGGTGATTAAAATGAGAAATAACAATAATAAAGTGTAATGACTCTAAAGAGACGAGACTGAAGGATCCCTGTGTAAGAAAAAATACATTGTAATGATGACATCTAATCTGGGGTACATGTTTTTGTTTGTTTATTTATTCTTTAATAAAAAGAACAGACCTTCAGTCACTGTAAAGCTTCATTGACTTCAGTATGAGCTAATATGTGATAACTGGTCTACATCGTAGCTAGCATTAGTACAATCAAGAAACTCCTCTAGATAAAGTATGATTTCTGGCTATGTAGGAGGAATGTTACAAGAATTTTCATCATTCTGTCATTTAAGTTCATTTACAGGCAGCATTTTTTTTCAGAGCTTGACAAGTTTCATTCAGGAGGAAATGTTCTCCTGTGGTATAAAAGATGCATTTTGAGATCTGGGTGAGTTTCTGGTTTTATTTGCAAGTTCACCCATATTAGAACATAGCTTGCCAAGCCATGTTTCTCTAAAGTTAGATGGAAAGCCAAGAACGATCTGTCCTGTCAAGTTATGGTTGTGCAAGCCTAGTGATGATGAGAAATATTGAAAGAAACACCAGAAAGCTCCACACATTTGAAGAAAAGATGCAGAAATATTGGAGTGGGAGTTCTCACTGAGAAACTGCAATGATTGTGAAAGGAGAAGTTTTCACACAGTAGCAAATGTCCTTACTTGACACTTGCTAATATAACAATAACAACAAACTTGTTTAACAAGACTTTTTTAAATGCTTCAAGCTACGAGTTTGTGAGAAAAGCGTGCACTGTGGGTTGAAATGGGATGCTGGGATCATTTGATCAGCTGCTGTTGCTAATAGAAATTGTGAAAAGCAGAAGCTTACTTAAAAGTAGATTCAGAAAACACAAAGAGCAGCTTGGGGAGTGATGTGGCATTACAGTGAAACATCACAGCCCAAACAGAAAGTCCTTGCAGACTTTGGAGCCATAGCTGAGGACTCTGCACAACTGTGAGCCCAAGGATACCAGACACAGAAAGAAACAGAACAAACCAAAACAGAACTGCCATGTTTTTTCTGTATGTGGTGGGTTTTGAGAATTCTTTCTCTGTAGCAGAAATACATATAAAGTGACTAGCTCCACAGAGGCATTGATGAGATGTATCCACCCTATGGACCTGAACTGATCTAATATCATAAGCTCAGCTTCTTCCTCATTATTATGCCTACTGAGCCTCTGAACATTACGCAGGTGTGGTAGAACTGCAGGGCTATTATTAGCTAGATTTGGTACATAATGCATCTGTTGCATGGGGTATGGAATTAACTGAACACCCTAGCCTGTTGGTAAAGGAAAACTAAATAGGTACCTGTGCCCACTAGTATTAGTTGTGGTATAGATATAAAATTTCTACTTGATATTGCATCCTCCTAGACAAAATGAAAAGAAATACCTTGAAGAGAATAAGCTGATACAGCAGATCTAGACATTTGTCTGTAGGAATTCATATCTCATAAAAATTAGGCAGAATGCATAAAGCACTTTGAGCAGGTAGTCACTACAAGTTTCTGCAAAGTTTTTCTTGAGATTTTGCCAGCAACTGACAGAATCTTTCACTATCAGAAAGTGAGGTGGAAACAAGTTAAGAAATTTGTCCCAAAGAAAATGAAAAAACGAGGTGAATTCCAACTATTGGCAGCAAAGTTTTGAATCACTGTGTTAAGACTTTGAGAATCCACTCATTAGTTAACACAGCCTAATGCCTGAATATTAGAATGCACAGTTTGATCTTTCTTTAGTCTATCTGTGGTCCAGTCACTTCAAAACGAAAATATGTGCGTGTAAATAACAGCAAAATCTGTCCCACACAGTGATTTCGTAGACGTACTGTGATGATCATGTTTTACCTGAAGTTATAGGAGGCATCAATCTGGACAAATGGGTTTGTTCTGGTCAGGAAGTACAACAACATTTTCACAATTTAAAAGAAAAAAAAAAAAAAAAAGTTACATGCTCCTTCAGCCTCTTCCAAGAGAATGCTGGAGAAGAACATTGTACAGTATAGCTGACTTCAGTCTAACCAAGTTTTCTAGAACACCTCATTTACCAATGAAAACTTCTGCAGATTGTAACTTTATTAATAATGAGATTAATACGTCACATGTAGGCTATTAAAACTTACTCTGACAGATAAAGAAACCTTAAGTACTGACCTTTAAATGCTAATTGCTTACGTGTTAGTGCTTGTAAACTGCTTAAATATAGTTCATGCATACAAATCACAGAGCAACAAAATGTGGGTTTACTTGGAACATTAAAAGAACCAGTTTGCTAAATCTTCAAGTTATATTCAGTATAACAGTCTGGGAATGTAGATTTGACATTAGACGTGTAAGAAAATATTATGTTTGATTTAGAATCTTGTTTAGATTCTAAAAGGATATTTTGATAGATGTCCAAAGGTCAAAGATTTGAAGCCAAAGCTATCACAATATGTAAAAAGCCAAGTTGTTTGAAAGAAAATGTGGAAGATGTCTAAAATACCTTCCCATGGCCAAATGTAAACTGTAGAGGAGAAGGTATGGAAATGAGAGAGGGAAGAAATGTCAATAATGGATTTAGAAGGTATTTACCTCACTATTTTTGTTGGGTTTAAGTCTTAAAAACCTTATCTTCATCTTTGTAAGTGTACCATCTCCTATAAAAAGTTATGAGGTGCTCAGTTCAAATAATTTCCTCTGACATGAATGAAGAATTTATTTCCTTCAAAGGAGAGGGACCTATTGTGACTAAATCATATCTCCTCCTTAAACTGGAAAATTTGAAAGTTAGTCTATGGAAAATGCAGTTGACAGCAAGTGTCTCGGATGTAACCTACTAATTTCCTCATGCAGAGCAGCACAATTGAGTATGATGTTTCTATAGCCATCTTTGTTGCCTGACTAAAGGCTGATCACATTCAATACAAAGGGTTGTTGAGGAGCAGAAGACCAGTGATGGTTGAAGGAACCTTAGCAACCTAATCAGTGAAAACTGGTTACTAAGGCTGTTGAAGGAGAGAGATTCACCCATTCTACCTTCAGGGACATAAACCCAGAGAAGAGTCCAGGGAGGAAACTCTTACTCCCCAGAATAATCCACAATGGGGTTTTGCCTAATGGGGCATAGTATGCAGAGGAAAGAATGATTCTGTAACATTTATAGGAGGGTTTTTGGAGTTTGGGGAATATGTATTAAGATGCTTGGGGGAAGAACAAGAGGTGGAGGCAGGGAAGGATCAAGCTGAATAAGCTGAGTGCCTAATACCACCTGAAAAGGAATTTATATTGTAAATGTGAGTATTAGGAGGACAGTTCTGAGTGCTAAGTGTACTGGTTCTGTCATAAAAACTATTACACATTAAGGTCATAATGATCCACTCATATTGAAATGAAGAGGTACAGGCCTGTGCTAGGAACATATCCCTTGGCTACAGGATAAAATTAGCTGGTTAATTATAATAGGGGAGCCTGTAGGCAGCTCACACTTGGTTCCTGCATGACTTTGTTTTATCTTGAAGCGAAGCAGTGTGGTTTCCTATAAACATCCTTCTCTGCAACAGCAGAAATTATGAATAGAGCAGTGTATTTCTAAGAACCTTCCCTAAGAGCTCTGAAGTCTACATTCTTGGTGATCCTCTCAGCAGCTGGGATCTGTGCATTGTGCTGTGCCTAGAGGTCTGACGGTGCTGCACAGCTCACAGTTCCCACCATCGAGCATTATCTATACTATCCTTATTTTCTTCTTATGTTGTTTCAAATAAATGGGATTTTA
The DNA here is from genome assembly GCF_023634155.1 of Falco peregrinus. Taxonomy (NCBI): domain Eukaryota; kingdom Metazoa; phylum Chordata; class Aves; order Falconiformes; family Falconidae; genus Falco; species Falco peregrinus. The sequence continues at coordinate 2,896,044 of NC_073730.1, forward strand.
ATCAAGATTTTGTGGAGTCAGAGTGCCTTTCTTACTGGGATTCATACCAAACTCTCGCACCATTGAATTATGCTAACTCTTTCCCTTTTCTCTTAATAAACTTAAATAACCCAGAGAATGACATGGTTTGTAAATCAGAAGGTACATGAAATTAAAGTCACTCTGCTCACAGTGCAATACCCTTTCTAAATAAGAAAGCTCAACAAATCCAGCAACCTCTACCCTCTTTATATCTATTTTACACAGTTCTTGCTAATAACATTTTTCAAAGGATGTCACACTGACATTTTTTTTTCTAAGTGTGAAATGTATCCTTGTGCCTGATGGATGCCATAGCTGAAGTGCTGGAAACAACTGGAAGAATTCGGTTGACTATCTGCAGAAAAAGGAATGAAAAGCTCAAGAGGATGACAACTCAGGAAGCCACCTCAGCTGGAGAAAAAGTTCTCCTCATTGGCTAGAAACTGGATGTCCACTTTCCAAGTTCACATGGCATGTTCAGAAGATGTGAAAATATAAGCTCTGATTTATAAAGGTTAAAAAATACTAGTATAAATTATTTCCCTGTCCTCATCCACCCATCTTCCTCCAGTACACCAACACTCAAGTATCTACACACATTTCACAGCAACCCATGACTTTCACAGTTTTTTATTCTTCAGTTATGTTCTGAAATGAAAATATTTAACTTACTTTTGAACGTATTTTGAATTACATTCTGGAAACAGTCCTGTGGGGTCCTGAGAGGTCTTGCATTCCGACGGTTCTCTTTACTGTGTCTTCAGTGATCTGTACGAATCAGTATTGGAAGGTTGAGTTAAAATCTTCACCATTTAGGTAAGAATGGGCAACATTTTAAAAATGGTTTTGTTGAAAACCACTTTGTTTGCAAACATTACCTATAGTGCCTCTTTTATTACATAGTATATATATATATATATTAATATACACATTGTTATAAACATAATGAGCCTATGTCATGTTTCTTCTTCCTCAATTTATCAAGGACATTGGAAAGCAAGAAGAAAGGGAATGAAAAACCCCTCTGTAACTCATTCTGCAATGAAAACCCTTGAGTTCACCACTGTTGCTGACCTATGTCAGCCAATCCAGGAAACAGTACTTCCCTAGTGCTCAGGGAGGAATATAAATCTTTCAAAGTACACAATAAACATTTCACAATATCACCAGCATGTAGGCTATGTTACTGTAATCTTTGCAGACATAACTGAATTCAGCACTTTATCGTTTTTGTCTACAGTACATCCATTGAGTTTTGTAATTATACCTGGATTTCAACCTCTTCAGTCTAGAATCGTGTAGCTGTCGTACTACAAGCCTTCTGAGCACAAATCAAATCGGTTTGATGCATACTTTTTCATAACATTCATGAAAATCAGACAAATAGAGATAAGTTCCAAAATATCTTGTATTTGTTAACAATCTGCACACCTAAAATACATGAATATACGTTATACAAATAGAACAGTTTAAACCAAAAGTACTGGAGAATTTATTCAGAATATGCAGAATACTCCCTTAGATGAAGATCTTTCTCTGAATTTCTGTAGAAGATGAAAGATTAAAAAGGCAGGTCTCCTCCACCCTGGGAAAATCCTACGCCTTTTACCCTATAGGAACTGGCAGTCAAGAATTCTTTTCTGGTAGATTTCCCGAGTTCAGTCTCTCTTTTTCCAGTTTATTTTTCACTGCGATTCAGTTAATTTTGTATCAAATGTCAGTGTGTGGAAGGGAAGGGGCTTATTTTGCTGAATGAATTAAAGTAACTTTTAGCCCTAGGCAGAAGTGCTCCATACTTATTCAAAGTAAAACCTCTCTGGGGGCTAAAAGAGAGCTCTAATTTAAAAATATTTTTTTTCCCTTTTTTAGTAGTAAATAATTTTCAGCCCTTTTGTTTTGTTTGCCTCATCGTTCTGCTAGAAAACTACATTTTCATATTTTTGGAAGTAAAACCACCAAATCCATGTGTTTATGGACATTGTATGTTTTCTGGTTTTTACCAACAGTCCCATTCTGCCTAACAAGATTCATGTTGTTAGAATGCCAAATAAAAATTGTACCAAGCAGTTCTTCTGTGCATTTTCTTTAGCTCTCCTGGTATCAAGCACTGCAGTTGGTTTTCTAGAATTTTAACTCAATTGTATAAATTTACCTAGCAAAAAATATGATTATTTTTGTGCTATTTAAAATGTCTCAAGTCACTTTTAGGTTACTTGCAAACAAGGAAAACACAGTGTTTTAACACACTGTTAAAACCACTTTTTTACATTTTGAACTAATAAAATGTCCTAATGTTAAATAAAACCTTCATGTTATGTTCACTTTTAACCTTAGCCTGGGGAGATGTAGAGGGCAGCTGTGCTGCCAAAAACCTTCCATTGTTTCTTCTCAGTCTGCATTCTATAAGATATCATACCTATACTGATAAAGTTTTATTTTAAGAAATAAATTTGATATTTAAACCAGACACAGCATCTCAAAAGGGGGATTTCTCTTTAGGAGTTTGCCTCTAGCACACTCAATACTTTATCCACAGCACCAGTTCAGCTGTTTAAGTCTTTCAAACTGATGGCAAAATCCACTTTATGAGGGTGCCAGCAGACAGTATGTGCCCCATTTGTCAAAATCTATATGCATTTAAAAGTGTTTTGTTCATCGTTTCCTCTCTATTCATATTGTAAGAACTTGAAAGTCAGCAGGTAATATATTTATATTTTTTATCAAGTTGTTCAAGTTCAGCTAAAGTTGTTGCTAGCTTTAAAAATATTTACGTTTATGGTCCCCTCTTTATAGAGTTCTAAGATGTTCTACTATGGGCATGCACTTTTTCTTGTTCTGTTGTTTTATTTATAAATAGCAATGCTACAGAAAGACTGAACAGATAACTTGGAGAAAAATAATGAAGTCAAAATGGAAAGAAAGAGATTATACTCATGGATAAATTGTTGGCTTTTTTTCTTTCATTTGTCCTAAAACTATTCAGCCATGCTAAGTTACTGAGTCACACATTAATGGAAATATCACATAAATATGTCTACTATATGCCTTGTTTTCCTAATAATAGAAAGGAACAATTGCAAGATTGGAACAAAATATTGTCAATGGAGAGCAATATAGCAAAAATAAAAAATCAAAATATTTTCTCAGTTTAATCCTACATAAGGAAAGAGTAGTCAGAGCTTTTCTGTGAGCAAGTTGCACTTCTGTACTTTCACTATTGCTTTTGATGTTATGTGAGGTCATCCGTTGCCAAAGCATCTTTCAATCTTTTAAAGGGAAGGCAAATACTTACATGTCTAATAACTTTTTTAACCATTATCCATTCACTTGAAGAAAATTAATATCAGGAGAAAAGGCCAGCTTATTTCTTTATCTCCAGAAAAAGAAGGGAGAAAAACCTGCACTAATTAGATTCCTGATGACACTCACAGTATTGATTGCTGAACATCAGCCAACTTGAGGGCACGCTGCTGGACTCTTCAGCCGAGACAGCTTGCTGTAAAAGATTAAAATATGGCTGTGAGGCTCTTGAAATTTGGAAAAATCAAAGCAGAATCTATACTGTTTGAAGTGGGGAAGAGAGCTGAGAAAAAGTGTCACTTGCCAAGCTTCACTGCTCCTGCTGAACAGCCAAAGCCTTAGTTTGGCAGATCCACACAGAGGCACATCAGCCTCAGTTCGGGCATCATTCCACCTTCTGCCCTGCACCAAAATTTAAAATTGGCTTTTTTTACTGAGAAAGAATCTGCACGCAGGCATAAACTCTTTGTTTCAGGCACAACAGATAATGCAATATTGCTAGTCTTAGAGGAATACACAGTCTTTTATTCCTGTTTTACCATGCCACTGTGGCTTTGGAGAGCAACTAATTCTTTAATATTTGGGATATTAACCCGGGTATAGTTATTATTCAAGAACAATTTAATAATTTTTAAAAAATGGTAGTATAAATGTTACAATATTTTTTTTTCTTTGCTGTCTCATTTTACCATTACCGTTTGAAGTTTGAAAACTTGGGTTGATTAAATAATTTCTTGTAATGGATCCTTATTTTATGAAGCTTTATGTGACATGTCAGAATCTGTGATATCACTGACATTGCAATGTCTTTGCTTGCAATTTGTTTTGCATTTGAATATAGGCATTACTACAGAGACATTTTTAGGGAATAATTTCATAATACTCCTTGAAAACTATTGTTGGCTGTTAACTGTGCTTCACTAGTGATGTTTAATAAAACCCTACAGTTTTATATTCCTGACTGCAACAAGCATAAGAAAGCGTCACGTTTTCTGTTCTCCATAGCAGTGTAGGTAGTTTGTCAGGATGTGGCAGTAAAACAGGCACCGTCCCTTACACAACCTCGGCATAGAACATAGTTCACAAACACAAGAAATGGAATAATTATCCCTAAAGTGAACATGAAGTGAAGCTTAAAGGTCAGCTGAGCTGATAGGCATGTTTTGCAGCATAACAATTTCTGAAATTGTATTAAACCTCTGCAGGTTACACAGGGCTGGAAATGCCAAGCATCTGCTTGCTGTTGAGCTTCGGCTTTAGTTTTTGAAGTTACACAGATTAAGATCAGTCATGCATAGAAAGGAACAGGATAGTATAATTTTGTGAGTGGAAAAAAGCTTGAATTTTTAAGATCTCCTTGTTACAGAGGACTTAATCATTTATGCCACTGCTAATATTAAATTAAGTTTTTAAATGTCAGACCATTGTTCCGCATCTTTCTCGGATCAGAACCAAGGGAAAACCTCTTGCTACTTGTAGTCTGGCATTCACCTACTAGGAAGGGAGTCAACAAGCACGGTTTTCCTTCCTGCTGATCTGGAAAAGATGCAAAGCAGGGCTCTTGCCAGCCTCATTCCTCAGGGATGAGTGCTGCATTCCACCCCACTTGATTTCAGAGACTTCATAGTTTCCTCAAAAAAACATATTCAACACTGATTTGCCCACCGTTTCAAACACTGGCGCTGGAAAACTAATTTGCCCAGGTTAGAAATTAAGTACATTATCTAGAGAAAACAGAAATGCTTAAAAATCTGAAAATAAATAGTCTTATTGTTTTCACTGATGTCATTACAGTACAATTTATCAACAAGAAAGTTCCAGCTGAAAAAAAAAGAGAATAATTAGCATTCTTATAATGACAACTGTCATTTAAAAATACTTATCCTATAAAACATCAACAGCTCAAAGTTATGAGATGTGAAGCTAAGCACAAAAATCAGACAGAAGGAAACAGTAATTTTAAATATGCACTGTATATAATAGTAGATTAAAGTATTACAGCATGTCATTTTTTGTTGATGTGAGATACTATTCCCTAAACAGCAGACCCTCATGAGGAAATATGGCAGTTCTGAGAGAATATATTTTGCAAATACAGGTAGTAATGTTGATAAAAATACACTGCATTCTATTTTATTCTTAGTAAATTAAAATAGGTGGAATTTTAATTTTAAAATTATAACTTTTTTATATAACTTATTTCCTGTTAAATAAGCAAAATCAACCCAGGAATTGAATATTTTATAAAAATTAAATGCCATTTCTTTAGAATATTTTTTTGATTGTTGAGAACACATTTATTTAGAGATTTTATAGGTCTTCCTAGTTGTTTTTGTTTTTATACAAAACTGTTTATTGATACATCAATGTTATAACACTTAAGTCCCAAATTTCAACAAGTTCGATATCATCCTACAGAGTGCCAAGACTGAAGCCAAAGATTTTATACTTGAACCACCTAATGACTTTACATTCAGTTTTTAGTAACCCCATCATTACAAACACTACTTACATTATGCAAAATAAATAAATAAATAGGAAACTTAGTTCATCCCTTTCATTTGATTCACATCATTTTTTACATCACTTGTTAAACACTAATCTTTTACTCATTCTTTGGGGCAGCAAGCGTACTGTTAATGAGACAGCTTATTTTGGGATTTCTGCAGCTTAATGCAGTTCAAATAAAAATCTAGTAGAATAATCATGTACTTTAATTGTATTTATCGAGTTAACAAGTTAGTGTTCTAATACACCTAATCAGTTCACCCTTCCTTCCTGCAATCAGGTCTATCAGTGCAGTCTTCTTCCCACCACAGAGAACTTTATTCCAATTAAGCAGACCACTTCAGATTTTCCTCAATCCATTTAAACCTTGTGCCAAATGCCGTCTACATTGTGTCAAAAGATTTATTGCCACAAATAGATGCATTACTTCAGGTCATTACTGTTGAACTTGAACCTATTTTCACATTAATATATTTACTTCAGCACAGGGCCACGGTGATTCAGCTTAATGCTGTAGGTTTATTAAGGTTTATTATGCGTGTATTTTGGGAACACTCACTGCATTTGTGTACTAAGGGTTAAACAGCACTCATTCCCCTTCCATACGTGACAACACTTCTAAGTATTCCTTTACTTTAAGGATTACTTTGCATTACATAAGTGAGCCAGATAGTTCTGTTACTACAATAGTGCAGGTATCATTCAACCACAGCCTGCAAACGTAAGAGATAACATCAGAAAGTAATTAACGGAATTTCACAAAACCTTACTGCGTTTAGCTTCATTGTTCTGGGAAGCAGCAAATATCACACGACTGTTTTTTTGTTGGTTTCTTTTTTTTTTTTTTTTTTAAGAGGTGGAGAATGCTTCAGGAAGTGTGAACATTAAACTGATTATAAATTGTAAATTAGCAAAATCATTACTCTGTCTTCACTGGACTAATTAATAATGAATGTATCACTGTGACTTGTCTGACCATGTTTCAGTAATAGCAGCCATATCTAGAGGGATTTTTTGTTTGTTTGTTTTGGTTAGTTGGCTTTTAGTGCTGAAATAGGATTTTAAAAACTCTTCAGGGTCTACATACTATGTTTAGACAATGCAATCTGCTTTTCACCTACTGACTCTCTTTCCTGGGAGTATCACAGCTCCTTCCTGGTACAGTTACGATGTCCCTGCGAGTACTAAGCAAGCATACTGCTTAAGGGATCAACAGGCACGTGATGGAAACTGGCTGTATGTATGAACCTGGTCTAGAAACAGGAAGAGCATTCAGCATGAGACCCTCAGATTCCTCAGTGAACGATCACGAACCTCACCTTGGCAGAAGACTGGGTGGCACTGATGTAGATTTCTCATACCTGTATGTAGACAAATAATCAAAATTGGGCTTTACCCAGCTGTAAAACTCTTGGTACCTGTTTCTTACATGCATAGCATCTTGAGCTAGCTTGTAAGGGTGCTTGTTCTGGGAATTCCGCTCCATGGGGCTCGTTGCAGAGCCCAGTGCCCACTGATGTGGTGCTTCTGGGAGTGAAGTTTTGATGTGACGCAGAAGGTCTCAGCTGGCAGAGTGCACCCTCGCTGTAGCAACCACTGCAGGGGTCACCAAGTCATTGCTTACTCTGTATTTAACCGTGCCTTTATCTCCCATCGTTTTCTACCTCTCATTTCTTATTTAAGGTACAGGGAGGATTTCCAACTTTATCCTCTGGCTTATAGTTTCTTTCAGTTTTCTTCTCAAATCTGGATGTTGTTCTTGATACAGAGTCATATTATTTTCTTCTCCCCTTTTATAATTTTTTATATGCTTTGCAGAATAGGCATATGTGTGTGTGCGTATGCACACACGTGATACCAGCAATTAATGGCTTTTCATCCAGTGTAATTTTCTACAATAATTTGCAGAGCAGGTATAGAGGAAGATTTAGTGACTGTCAAACACTGCACATGTAACAAGCCTTCTCTGAAATAAAGATCTTATTCTTGCAATTTTAATGAAAACATAATGCATAATAATAACAATAGCAATAATAAATCAGGTACATTATAATAATAATAATTTCATTAAAAATGTTATACTTTATAGAAAAAATAAAATTAAGAAAAAATAATATCAATGCTATCAATATATTGTGTCTTGACCTGTTGTGCAGATATGGGACTTTTGTATAACTATCCTAGGGCACAGGGACTTTTGTATAACTATTCTAGTGGCACGTTTTATTTCCAGCCTGGCTTGTACATCATCTTCATTTGGAAGCAGCAATGTAAAGTTCCCAAGAAAATGTTGTTCTACTCATGATGACTTAATAATGTGACCTCAATATTTGATATTACTTACAGAAAACCACACTGTATGCCATATTCACCATGCATGGTTTTATAGATGGCTTCAGAGCAGTAACTTCATAATATAAATGAAAGGAAAAGTAAATTGTAATTATGTCTTGTCATATGGTCCTTGTTTAAGGGAGAAGAGTTTCTCACAACATTTTTTATTCAAAATGAGCTACCTTTTGCTAATGCAGCAACAGTATTTTGAAAGAAATTATGTCCTTTTAAAATTCTCATGGGTCACTTCTGTCTTGGACATCCATTAATAATTACCTTGATAAGACAGTGATGATTAATGGACTTCAGGTGTTCAAACAGAACTAAGTGAAGACATTTGAGACATGCCTGATCTTCTCAGAGGGAGAGATGATACTCTGAAATTGAATTATCTAAGGTTAAAGTTACCATGAAGAATACTGCTGTAAAACTCTGGACAAACTCCTACCTTTTCAGCAGTCTCCACACCACACGGAGCTGCCTGATTTTGCCTGTTTAAACTTCATCCTGTTCTATTTTTGAAAGAGAGAGATTTCTTGAAAGCTTTGACAGTAATATGGCCAGTATCCTTTGCAGCTTAGCAGCCAAACTAACTGCTTTGTAGCAGAATAATAAAAAAGAGAAGGAATATAATTTTGTGAAATGCAGCACCAGTGATCCTTGGAAAATGTGCACTAGCTACCTGTTCAGAAGAGAAAAAAGAGAGAAGAAATCAAACTAAGTAACTTTTTTTTCCATTTCTGTATACAGCCTACCACAAGAAAGTGAAACTCTTTATACATTAGATATAATATAAACTGAAAGCATCTCTCACATACAAATAATCTTCAGAATAAAAGATGAATGTGATTTTGTAACATGATGCTTATGGTGGTATAAAACCTTATAGGATATTATTTTCATTCTGCATCTAAATGAGGTCAGCCTAATATTCCCCAGCTGGAAAATAATTACCTCCCACTGTTTCCACATTAAGGACCAAGCCATCTTGAGTTACTATCCCACCTATTTAATCCTCACCTATTGATTGCATGAAAAGCATATAGGAACACATATGATCCTTCTGCAGGTATGCAGCTTCTTTCCAAGAGACCTTCCTCCTCCTTAACGGCAGAAACACTGGAGATTGCCCTACTGTGTCCTTGAAAGTCTTGGCCTTGTGCCTTCCTGTCTGTCTTGTCTTGCTGCTGCAGCCTCCTCAGCCTCTGTAGAACTCCTCTCATGCGGACGGCTGAGGCACCTGGGCTGCGTGCTGACTCACACAGCATCTGGCCAGCCTCTTTCCCCCAATTTTTTTTTTTGTTTGTTTGTTCTGAAATTGGAACTGAACACTACAGCCACCTTCTCCCTCAGCCCAGCCCTCCTCCTGCTCACCAGCTCAGTGCTAGGTACCTCAAGCTCAGTGCTAGGTACCTCAGCAGGGTTAATTCCAGCCTTGTAATGGTACGTGCTCACTGTCCTGCGTGTGGATAGAAAAAATGTTTGTGTCTGTACTATTTCCAAGGAAATGTCTGGAATATAAGAAATGCCTTACTCTTGTGACTGCAATACAAATGAAAGGTAATTATTTCAATTTCCTATTATGGGTTCCTGTTAAAAACAATCTAGCTGAAAAAGAGAAACCTTTAAATGAGCAGAATTTTCTGTTTGTGTAATTTCTGTAACTACTATATCCTTTAAAAGGAAAGCAAAGGGGTTTTTTTCCTACATACGTAATATCTATTACATACCCACGCCCCACCTTCAACATTCCTTTCCTCTATTCTCCCAACAAAACACATAATTTCTTCTTGAGTTTCTTGACTTATATTTGTAAGCAGGCCCAGAAATCTATTGGTATATTTTACAGACAACTTCCTGAAATTTTGGCCACTATCTATCATCTAATTATTTATCTAACTCTATTGCTTGTGACTTTGCTCTAATCTAAAAAATAAAAATCACAGTTGTTTTTCTTTTTTCTTAGAAAATGTTTGGTTTTGCATATAAATTCAGCCATGTTTAAGAAAATACTGCAGTAATATCATGTTTTCAAGTATTCATCTTGATTTTTGTTTTGACTGCTCAGAAAAACATCTATCCATATAACATTTGTTTGATATTTTCTTTGTAAAGAATGTTAGACAAAAAAGAAAATCAATAACAATATTGTTCAATAAAATGAATTATCTTTCTGGAAGAAAACTTTGAAGTTCAAATTTGATTTTTTTTAAAAAAAGAATATTGAGCTAAAGTTTTCCTTCACACTACTGTACACATTATAGTCATGTTATAATAAAAACTGGGTCTTCATAACCAGTGTTTACTGGATCAGTCATATATTAATATTAGGCCATATAGAAATGATTGTATTGGTTGACAAAGCATTTTGTAGAAGACTGGAAAATTGTGTACTTCTTCCGGAAAACCCATTTTCCCCACATATCATCCTTTTCCTGAGAGTTTCCTGATGGGATCCAGCATAACCTGGAGATACGGGTATAATCTTTGCTTTCTTGTGTTGAGTTTTCAAAGAGGTACATCTTGTAAGATGGCCTGTTAGAGCACCATGAAGTCTTTTCCATAGACTCCCAGTGCCAGTTATACAGGGTTTATGGGGTTTTTTTGCAAGCAGAAAGGGAAAACTGGCAAAGTAAAGATAATAAATGTGAGGCAGGTATGATAGTAAGAAGATAAATATCAATGCAGTTCATCTATAAGCCATAGTTCTGAGGCTGTGATACTGCTTGAGGATAATTTCAATCAAATTAATGGATGTGATAAAATTAAAAGCATCAAAAGAATAGCTTCCTCATATAAAATGTTTAGATGCACATCAGAAATTGTGCTTAGAACATGGACTGATCAGAGCAATTTGATTCACCACTTCATAACAGATGTTGCTGCACTCCTGCCTGTAAGAAACAGTTCAGGAGTAGCCTCATACTGTTTTTCTTTTTCTGACTGTGGGAAATGTTAAACAAATAATCTATTTATGCCATAATCAATTGCGCCAACCTTTTTAATTACCTCGGGTTTTAAATTATTATTTATTTGCATTTTTTTATTCCCAACTTTGTGATTGCCTTCACAGTATGTGTGATTTTAGCCATGATCTGCATGGACGTGCAGCATACTACATTTTCTGCAAGATACATTGTAAGACATAACACCTTGTAACAAGAACCAGTTTAAAAAACAAAAGAAAAAATGTCGTTGGCATGAGCAAGGTTATGAATTCTCCCTGTTTCATTATTGATATTTTAAACTTGTTTTATATGTACTGGAAATGTTATAGTGTAGTAATATCCATCCTAAGAAAGAAAAATTCCATAGTTTTGTTGCGTGTGATACAGGGAGCAGGCTGAAATGTTAACATCTGTCCTGTTTGCCACACAGCAGATAATAAGATGCCTGGACAGAGAATAACATTTTTTTTCTCTTTACTTTTGTATAGGATTTTCTTTGCTTTTCAGTGGATAACATTTTGCTAATCCATTATGTCACAGAACACAATACATTGCATGGTTTTCATAGCACTGATAGCACTTCATAACATTCCATAGCAGAGTATACTCAATGAAGTAAGACCTGGATTAGAGGGGTCATCTGTAAATGCTCCCCCAGCATTAGTTGGTTAGTTGGAAATAGATGTGCTCAAGTGAAGTGCAGGAGAAACTTTTTTTGATCAGAATACCTACTTCTGATGTCAAATAGTAAAAATGATGTTGATCATAAAGATTAAGTAAAAAGGACTTCCACTGCCAAGTATCAGGGTTAAGCCTTTCCTGTAGATATGAATTGCTTATAGAATCAGTAAGAAATCATAAATAGTTTCTTATTATAGTTTACACAGTACTTGACTGTCTTCCCCATACACCTAAAACAGAATATGGGAAAATCATTGGAAAGATTGCTGTGAACTGATTTTATGCAAATGGTTGTAAGTGAAAAGTATTTGAATTTATTCCAAACTGGAAATTAGTAGGACTTTTCTTGTACTGCTATTACATTGGAGGGTTTGGGTTTCCTTCATCGGACAGAACAAGGCAAGAGCTGTTGAATAATAAACAGAGGAAATGAAATATCTGTGTGAACCCTTAAGAGCCCGAATGAAATTATGAAATTATCTACCATGAATCTAAACATGTATGTTCCCATAAAACATGGAGTTTCATGAGTTTATCGCACATCATTGTCAGGAGAGTGACAACCCCAGTTTCAAATAGATCTACAAAGGCATTTCATACTTGGCATTATCAGTGTGCAATATCTCACCAGTCCTGCTCTGTTGTATCATTCTAGGTAAACTAAACTCATGTTAGCATTCTGAGAGCAACGAAGGTATTGACCAGTAAAGAAAGAAGTTTATTTAGAGAAACCCCTGGAGAAGCAAGATAAAGGGGTAAGTGACTTTCTGTTTTAACAGAAACTATGGATTGAACCTTGTCCAGCATTGTACTGCTCAAATTAATTTCACCAAAATGACACCAAATCCTATGCTAGTGAAAAGTGATGCAGCAAGCTTCTTTTGTCCTATTCTGCAACAAAACTTCAAATACTGACATGCATATTTAATACATGAATACTGAGAAAACAAATTATTTTTTTGACAAATTTGGTGCCTCCATGGTTGAAGAAACTTGCCCAGAGATATTCTGAAGAGTAATAGTTTTGATCTATATTGAAACTGATAGCATTGCAACTTCTTTCAATTTATATTACTGAAATTATCAAACGAGCAAATTATAAGTAAACATTTATTTTGAATTTAAGTGTTGTCATGCAAATACTGAAAGGAACAACCTCTTTTTTTGTTGTAAATCCAGATTTACTTACAGCAGCCAACTCACTGAATGCATTGACAAGTATCAGACTTGTATTGGCTTGGACGTTCCTTGTAGATTTTTAGCTCCTTGATTTTACCAGGTCTTGACATTTCCTGTTATTAAATACAGGTAAGACATAACCAATGACTTTTTAATACAAAACAAACAAAAAACCCCAAACCACCCAACTTTATTATCTGGTGAAATTGGAATAGTTCCACTGCTTTCCAATAAGACACATCCGGTTTTGAGCCCACTGCAGAACATTTAAACTGATCCTAATTTTTTACTTTAAGGTTTGAAAGTGACTTCCCTACAGTATGAGCAACTCGTTTCCCAGATCTGTCATATTAACTTTTACTTAGCTGGATTTACTTTCTCTTAGACCCTTTTTCTAGAGCCTGCTTTTTATTATATATGATTGTTTATTCTTTTGCATAGATTCATGTTCTATAAGTGATTCCTGTGTATTTGGCTTTCGTGATTCATATTTACACCTAGCAGAACTTCTCTTTCTGGTTGAAGAACCACAGAAACAAACAAAAGTTACATAGCCCAACGCCTCCACAGATTTCTTGTGTTTAATTTTGCCAAGCTGCTTTAGTAACTCCTTGGGGGTGTGGGGGGTGGGGGGTGGGGGAAAGGAAATATTCAAGTTCTATAAAAAACCTAGAATAAGGAAAATTGATAGAAAACCAAATTAAATCCCATTCCAATAGAGATTGTAACACATTAAAATAAAGTGGATGACACCATATTTCAGAACATTATGTAAAAGAGAGCATTTAAAAATCTGCAGATGGCTATAAATCTTTAATCTGTAGCAATATAAGTAAACAGCATGAACTCAGTTTTAAATTTTCATTGTCTGTTCCAAGGGATTGGTTTGTGACGTTTAGTTTCCTGCTCATTTCAACTTCTTTATATGAATTTAAGGAGCTATACAGAAATTCAGCTATGAAAGTTTAAAGGGATTTAAAGAACCATAACACCCACTCCAACGAACCCCCAAAGTGGACAGAAAAACTCCAAGCAAATGAGATGTCCCAAAATTCATGCTGCTCCAAACAGATGTATGACAACTTCATCGTAAACAAGTGTGTATTCTTAATAATGATTATCTGTGTCCTTAAAATTAATATGTTCATGGTACTTGGAAGACAGGTGCTAATCATGTTAAAGCAGAGGAATTAGCATCTCTTTATTAATACAAAAATACAAAAATGTAGTTTGCAGTTCCACCTTCCTGGACATTCATGTAATATAATCCCTTGCAATAAATGATATGCAAAGAATATTCTGCTTCTCTGAATATAAAGTTCAGTTGACTTAGTAGAAGTCTACAATCTACAAAGAAGAAGCGTATCAAATAGTCTTTGCATCCATTAATATCTGATTAAAAAGTGGCGCTGAAATACTGGATAAAATTGTTTCCCTTTTAAAAAACCTTGAAGAGGCTCCATGAAGAATGCATTCCTGTATGGAAATCTATGTGAAACATTCTTAAAGGGAAAATGAAGGGATAAATGAAGGCTCAGAGATGCCCTGTGGATGATCCTTTTGTAGACTAAATGATGCATGTTCCTTATCATCTTACAGGTCTTACAGGCCCCTGTTTTCAGATTTCTCAGCCTGCATTCATCATGATGAGTGTGTATATATTGTAGGCCGTTTAAGTCTTTCTCTTTAATGAAATAAATAGTAAAAAATATTGTTGTTCGCTTTCATGTTATTAATCGTGTATAAGGTGCACTGACTCAGTAGGGCTAGTCCTCAAAAGATGAAACAAGTACACTGCGTTCAGTTTGGGCCCCTCACTATAAGACAGGCACTGAGGGGCTGGAGTGTGTCCAGGGAAGGGCAACGGTGCTGGTGAAGGGTCAGGAGCACAACGCTTGTGAGGAGCAGCTGAGGGAACTGGGGGTGTTTAGCCTGGAGCAAAGGAGGCTGAGGGGAGACCTGATTGCTCTCTACAGCCACCTGGAAGGAGGTTGTAGGCAGGTGGGGGTCAGTCTCATCTCCCAGGTAATAAGTGACAATACAAGCAGAAACAACCTCAAGTTGCACCAAGGGAGGTTTAGATTGGATATTATAAAAAAAAAATCTTGACTGAAAGTGTGACCAAGCATTGGAACAGGTTGCCCAGGGAGGTGGTGGAATGACCATCCCTGGGGGTACTTAAAAAATGCATAGATGTGGCCCATAGTGGGTTAGTGGTGGACTTGGCAGTCCTGGGTTAACAATGGGACCCGATGATCTCAAAGGTCTTTTCCAACCTAAACAATTCTATGATTCTATTTAGGTGCAGTAAGGAAATTGTAACTTAAGAAAAAGACAAAGAGAAATATTTTGAAAGAGATAAGGAAGATGTGATGATATGATTTTTGGTTGGGAGGAAATGATCCAGTTGTATTTAAGATGAAAGATGAAGAACAGTAGACATTTTCTGAGTAGAAATTTCACTTGTAGATGAGGAGAATAGTTGTACATTAAACTCACTAATCAGAGAACAGCCAGTAGAAATTAGCATGATATCTCTCATGTCAGCATGATATAGAAAATTAGATTTTAAAATTAAATTAATGTTGATTAAAAAGTGAGAATCTGATTGCAATGAAAATAGAAGTCCCTTCTTCATCCGTGGAGCATAAGCACCACAAAAATTAATTATTAAAAATGTTCAACTACTAAACTATTTAATGTGCCATAAACAGTATGCAGCTTCTTACTCAGAGCAAGAGAGTGGCTTTCTTTATCAGTGCAGTATTTGCTTTGCTTGTATAATCACTAACAACAAAATTGATGGCACTGAGGAATGTGTAAGTGGACTTTTTTCACAATGTTGAGACCATTTACTCATGACAAACCGGAACACAAAGCTCCAGGATAAATGCAAACTATTAAACATTAGCTCTTTGCTCCCAGTGGGGAAAAATGTGGACAGTCTATTTAGATCGTACAGCTACTACACTATGTCTAATTTATTAATAATAATTTAGGTGCAATATGCTGCATTATTTAAGGCTTTTTTACAATTCTACTTCTACAGTTATTTCAGTTAGATTCATAACTGTTGGCATGTGGAGCAGTCGTTATTCTAATTCGGAAGGAAAATACTGATGGCTTAGTTCATCCTCCAACAAATCAATATTTAATTAACAGTATGTCAAACCCCAAATGTCTGTAATTAAATTTTGTGTGGGTAAGATGACAATACCATTCTTTACTGATATTGCTATATATACTACAATATTAGGATACAACTGGAAATGTACAAAAAAGGCTGTCACAATGCATTCTGGCAGCCAGCTTTCCTTTTACTATATCCTCATTTTCAAACAAGTATAATATCATGATTTTTTCTTAAAAAGGCTCTAGATTTCTCCGTTAACCCAGATTCTTGCCAGCTGTATTAAAAAAAAAAAAAAAAAGCTCCTGAAAATATTGGTATGTAAAGAGGGCTCGCTGTTAGATGTCAAAACACATTCAACTCTTTCAGTGCCTGGACTCTGTGAAATTTGGAGCAGAATTAATCTTCATTTGCATCACTGTTTCCCTGTTGGAGAATTTGTAATAGCTAGTACGTAAATGTAATCTGTAATATTTAGTATAGGAGGACAGCAAAGTTCCTGAAGAAACTTTGGAAAATTTTCTTCAAATGTCTCATCTCTATTGAAACTCTTTTTCAAAAGTTCCACTGCGAACCGTTACTGCGGATAAAAAAAAATTGAAGTGGGGCAATCTTTGGCTCCTGAATATGTCCCAGGTACTATGGGATTCCACCAATATTCCTTGGTTTTCTTCAATGTACTGTCTCTGGTAAGCAAGTAGAATGTTTAGGAATATTTACTAGGAACATAATTTTGCAACAGTATGTATGACAGGCAAAAAAGTGTAGGTATGGAAGACGAGAGAGAAGACCGAACTGAGAAAGGCAAACAGCTGCAGCTGAAACAATATTAGCATAGAAAATATGTTAATGTTGTTGCGTTAAGAATTAATCTAGAACATTATCAAATATTAGAGATATTAATTTTCCAGAAACTCACTTTCCTGGGGAGAAAATACGATCAATACTTTCTTGAGCATAATTGCAGGGTAAATTTATTTGGTAACTAAAGGTAAATTCTGATTTCTTTAAGGCTAATAGCTGCCCTTATATTCAATTAGAGATTGTGGATTTGTTGCTTAGTCATGGTTTCTTATATTTATTTATCTTAAAAGAAGAGAGACTCTTTCTCCTATGGTATATTCACGGTCTTTCCCAGTCTTGATTGGATTGTCACAGCTTGGTTTAAACCCTTTTGAAATATTAGTTTAAAGTTGTAAGCCCTGAAGACTTTTAACTTTACAGGTGGTAGCAAGTTAAGCCGCCTCTTAGTCCCCTGCTTTTCTCTGGTATATTACCACCAGGCAGGATATAATCACTGTAATTCCTTCAAAGACAGTGAAGAAGATCAAACACTGCTTTTCCCTGCAATAACTCAGCAAATCCAACATGTGAATTTTGAAGCTTAGTGAGGCCACAGTTGCACGTGCACCAGGGTCAATACCAATGCCATATTAAAGCTCTGGATCAAGGATTACCCTTGTCAAAACCAGTGAAAGGGCCACTTTATTGCAATGGAGCTTTTCCTTTCTTACTGAAAAGGAAATTAGATTTATTCTTTCTGAGTGTATTAATATCTGTAGCACGATTTTATGACCAATTCTTGTCTATAGAAATAAAACTCTTTAGGGCTTAGTACTGCATGAAAGTACTCTGTTTAGAGTGAGTCCAGTTCTGAAGTCCAAATCTTTCCTTCAGCAGAGCTCTAAAACCATGTTATAATAATGTGTTTGTAGGATGGGCTTATAGAAGCATATTCCCCAGATGGATTTAAGATGCAAATTTACTAGATTTTTACCCAGCTTTGCAAATTAATTTCTTGGAAATGCATTTAAATTAATTAAAATAAATTCCTCCGCTCCCCTCTATTAATGACTCCATAAGTTATGCTTAAGGTTGTGGTGTCATGCGCAAATCAGAGTCCATCATGCATCTTTCTGAGTGTTTTTTGAGCATCTCCACTGTTCAATGATTTTCAAACTCTTCTTTTGACCCTAAAATATGGAAACTGGAAAAAATATCAATTGCTTTGATACCAGGTAAGCTTTAGCTTGGCTGTCTCAGAATCTGGATGTGGACGGTCTCACGCAATGAGTTACTCATTTCCCCTGCCATGCTCAGGTGAAGCAAAGCAGATTGCATGAGTGCTTCTGCTTCTGGCTCTTAGTCCTTTAGGTTTAGCATGTTATCCAGGCCTGTAGTCAAAGACTGGAAAAACACAGGAGTCAAAGAAACAGGACCACATTTCAATCCATCATCATATGTTTGAAAGACATAGCCTGTAAGAGAATACTTTATTCTTTTATTGACAACACAGTACTTGCAAAACAGAGAATAGACCTTTGGTTTTTACTTGAAACTCAAACCATGAGCAGAATTGAATACCAAACATGTAAACTATTATCCCGAATACTGGCTGACGACTCTATCTGATGATGGTTTCGTTTTGCTGACCTAATTAATGTATATGTAAGGTACATTTTGTCTTGGAAACATGAGTGAAGCAACAGTCAGGTGTTTCTCATCATGTGAAAAAGGACAAGAAACTGAAAAATAGGCCCCTGAACCTTGTCTTTCAAGAGAGAAAAGATCATCAAAATCAGCAATTGCTCTTTATATTCCTGACCTGAAAAAACAGCTGCATGTGAATGTTTTCCTATCTGTTTCCAAGATGAATGCTGTTATCACACCTGGCTGGATGATATCCAAACAATAGAGTAAGAAATGCTCTGTATTTTAAGGATTTTTAAAATACTGTATGTTACTTAGTTAAAGGTATACTTTGCATTCAGACTATTCTCCAACACTCTTCACACCCCTACCTAAATTATGATTCACCTCATTTACAACTTTCAGTAAATAAGATACCTGTAGGTGACAGTACCATATTCTCAAATGCTGTATCCTAGCTGCTGGGTTGTTTTTTTCTTTATAGTACTTTTATGCACAGAAATAAAGGTCTTTCTTGATACTTGCCTCCCTAAACACATATAGAATAACACAAACATTGTCTCCAAATAATTTACTTTCTTTTATAGAACTTATCTTTCTAATGTAATTGAACATTTCAGAAACAAAAGCAGCATTTGAGTGGGAATCCTGGAAGGTTTGTACAGCCTGTCTCCTTGGTGTATGTTACACACTACTCTGCCTACAGGTGCTGTTTCTGCTGCCTGGAATATGACTGCTGCATTACCGCAGGGACAGGGCTGAGGAGACAGTTCTGACTGCTGTGCATGGGGAGGAGTAAAAAAAAATATTTTTTTTTTAATTCCTACAGATAACAGGTTTTCTGAGGTAAGCGTTACATAAGGAGGGTGCATATAAAGGTACAAAGGAGGACAGTGCCTTGACTCTGGATGGGTATAAATGCAGAAACGCTGACCTAGAAAGGGAGATTTTCCATGTGCGGGAAGGTTTTATTAATTCAATTGCCGCTGTGTTAGGCCAGTGATGAAAATCTAACCTGCTACATTTCAATACTAGGGACAGCTGAATAAAAGCGATACCATTTTCGATTCCCTGTTCCTTTATGCATACGTAATGCATGGTGGTGGTGTCTCTGTACCACCACGCGTTAATTTTTTATACCCCTTCCCAAGGAGCGGATCTGAACTCCCATGAAATTCTGGTGCCTGAGGCTGGAGACTGTCTTTTAACTGCAGAATTTTTATCAGTGAACTTGTGATATTTGCTATCTGCCCTTTAGAAAAAAAAAAATAAAAGAACTGTGCTGTTACCACCTAGAGGAATTTTATTGTGAGTTGAACGATTAAAACCTGTGCTTTTAGGAGTGTGAGCCTGGACTTTATTCTTCCTACACCAATCATTGTGTGATTTGTCTAACTTGTTACACTTGTCTATAGAATAAGACTCCACTCTTTATGTATTGGATTACAGGGAGTGATCGTCTTTTGCGAACTCTTAATTAAAAAGACAACTAGGTCTAATTTACAGATAAGTTTAAGCTATAAAACTCAGCTCCAGGCTTCAACTCCTTTCCTTTTACGTCTCTTAAAATCGAAACAAAGGCATTTATTGGGATTCACACTCGGGATTGGCCAGTGTATCTCAGGATATAGTGAAGGGCCAACAGTGAAATTTTAAGTTTGACTTCATACCACAAAAACCTGAGGTTGGCATACTTGAAGGTTGTTTTGGGTATAGCACTCCAGATTTTGTTCTTGCCTAAAAAAAACCCAACTTGCTCCCCAGGGCTCCTAAACTGGAAAAAAAACCTCAAAAAACTTTTATAATTTTTTGTCACTATGCAGGTTCAAATTTTAAATTAAAATTCTATCTATTGGTATTTAAGTTTATTTAGTTTAATTTTTTTTAGAAGTTTATTCTGTCTTATTTAAGGTGAAAATAAACCATGATAGAAGATGGTACTGGAAAAAATATTTGGGAAGAGAAATTAAAAATAAATTGGTAGAATGCTCTTGAGTTAATGTAAAAAAAAGGTGTTTTTTTAATAAATCATATACACAAAATTTTAAATATTCATTAACATTCAGCTTTTAATGAAATAATTTCATATATTGACTACATTAGAGTGTATTTATTATTGGGAAAGCTTCATAAAAAGGAAAAGAAAAAGAAGAAAGAGCACTAGACCTCAGCGGCTCAGCTTTTCTTATCTTTTCCCTGGCAGTGCTGCTGAGGGCTCTGCCGGATGGATACTCAAAATCCATCGAGCTTTAGGCATGTGTTTTCCCTCGGCTGTCTGCATAGATCTGATACCCAGGGAAGAGGTAAGAGAACCAGTGATTTTTAGGGCACAGCTAACAGCATCATTTAATATACCTGACATGTTCCCTCATGGTTTTTGTTTGGGTTTTTCCCCCCACCATAAAAAAAGCTTCAATAATTGTATTACTTTAGGAAAGAAAGTGACTAAAAGACGCCTGGGCTAAAAAAGTACAGTCATGCTCTGCATATGATTCACCACCAGATTGTATTTAGAAGGCAAATAACTGCAGTGGATAGTTCTACCCTTAGCAGCTACACTAAGCAGCTCTGTAGCTCTCTCCACGTGGTAAAATTGCATTTTCCATCCAGAAAAACCTTTCTGGGGCTCATTTGCACCATAGCTTGTAAATACTCATTCATTGCAAGTGAGTGCGTGTGTATGTGTACAGATACACACGTATGTATAGTATGTGTATCAGTTAAAGAATTAGATCATTGTGATAGGAGAGTTTAGAATACTGATAATTCAGGCCACCTTCAAACTTTAAAACAAGCATTCACTAAATTAGTTTACTAACAATATTCTTCCTGTTAATGGTCAGTTTTTAACACATTATTAATCGTTATTCTATCTACAGAACTATTAATCTTTAACATCTGTACCCTGCCCTACCTGGGAGTGCAGCCCCAGCAGTCAGCAGAGACAGTGGTGGTCCAGCATGGTTTAGCTGTCAAGGCTGGTCCAGCTGGTCCTTTTAACCTCTGATTTTTCATGATATGCCTGATGTTCTTAATCTGTTTCCTCCCTTCCAGAGTAAGGATTTCAGCTCTTCTGGTGCTGCTTACCTTGCTTTGGTTTTGCTGACTTGCAGTCTCTTGCATCTATCTTGCTCTCTGTCTTTCAACTTCTCGCCTTCCTGGCTGCCCGCCGCCCCAGCTACACACATCTCTGCCCCTCCAGTGGTTGCAGTGCTCACAAGCCTACATCAAATGTCTGTTAAAAAATATTTGCCTACTACTTACATTATGGCTACAGTATTTTAGTATGCTTATATGTGGGTTCAAGGCAAGTTAGCGTTAATTCTGTTCACCATCATTAACGCGCTTCTAAATCCCAGGTGTCACAACCACCTCTATTGGCTACAGTAAGTTCAAAGACTTCTGGTAGATCACTGATGATTTTTGCTTTTTCAGACGTATTTCCTCTGAACTGTTCTGACAGCCAGCGTATGTTATATTCACCCGTTGCTCCCAGCCAGCAGCCCCTCGGGGGAGAACTGAAGTTACAGTCATTCCCCTTCAGAGGTTCCCGCACGGTTTAGCAAATTCTGGATGGATTTCTCGCTTCCAGGACGCTGGGTTGCAGGTCCTTTCTTAGGGAACTGTGTTGCCAGCACGTAAGCCCTACTTTCAACAGTCATGTTTTCAAGTGGTATGATCATACCTTCTATATACTGGGAATTATAAAGTTATGGTAAACATATTCTCTGTGTGTACAAATAGTCATCATAGATGACTCAGATAAGACATTCATTATCAGATAATTGATAACAAGTGCTAAGGTGAATGGTAAATACTAAATTTATGTGGAATGTAACAATGATGAGGAGCTAGATGAACTGAATGCAAATGGGGAAAAAAAAGTTAATATTAGTTAAGATATGTATGGGTAACATTTTGGAGATTTGGGTCTTCAACTTTTAAGTTTTTATAACTTTTGTGTATAAAAGATACTTACTGTGTATCTATCCACACCAGCTCATCAATATATAATTGAAAGTGATTAATCTTGAATATTTTCAATATTAGTTGTGTGCATTGTTTCTGAAATATGTCTATAAAAATCACTCTAAATTGTAAACGTTATTTCTGTTTCTAATCAGACATGCTATATTCCTATCTTGCTGCTCCTTTTAGCTCCAAGGATATTTCTTGACTTCTGTTAATCCAGCCAGATTTATCAGAGTGAATGTTTTGCATTATTTAGTGCACTAATAGTATTGTGTTACTCTTGTGTCTGTTATTGGACAACAGCTTTTTAAACGGTTTTCCTCATAATTCTGCTATTTGTAGTACCTTTGTAAAACAGATGTTAATATCTATATGTCTGTTTCACATCAGAAAATAATTCCAGACTGTTGCAGGCAGCCTTCCTTCGCTTGAGAAAGGCTGCATGGAAAGCTCTGCAAGCTTTAGGAAAAAAATTAAACATCTCCCAAGACAAATAAAAGGAGTATCTTTTTAAAGGGGAGGTTGGAAGATGACTGAATGGATTTTATTTTTTGTACCTTGTTAACCTTTCTGCCACTTACTTTCTCTCTCCCTTATATTCATGTACATGATAAAACAACATTTCAAACATGGTAGAAGCACCCCTACCAATTAATTTCAACAAACTTTTATGTTAGGAAATACAGCTATATCATGTTTCCACTTCCATATTAATTTCAAGAGTTAATATTTTGTTCGTATTTCCAGAGCCAATATGGTCTACATCAAAAAGAAAGTAGTAATGGTCAAAAATATGGGGACATGAGGCAAATGAGAAAAGAAACTTGTTTGCATCTTAATTTTACCCAGTTTACCCATAGTTGGGTGTAGCCACATACCTGTGTCCTTGAAGTGAGAGAACAGCTTTTTTTTACAGGTGCAAAAGCAAGCGGCTACCAACATTGCTCTGCTTTTCCCACTCCTTTTTGGGTACAGGGCTCCTACCCTTTATGAAAGGAGGGCTCCTTTAATGACTAAAATCCCATGTGTATGCAGGTTAGGCATCACAGGATTAGGTGGAGTCAGGTGAGCCCAATGGCTGCTAATCTGGTCAGTTAAACTGGCTGGAGAAGCCTTAAAGGTATGAAGGCTACTATGAACAAAGAAACCCAAAGTGATTTGTTTTCAGTTAAAGCTAAGATTGTTGATTCTGGTATAAAATATACTGAAAGTACAAATTCTTTAATGACCATTAGATCTGTACTTTGAGGAAGAGATGGAGCATCAAAGAAAACTGCCATCTGATGGGTCTATGCATGAACACCAGGTAGTTTCATGATTTTTTTTTTTTTTTGTTATTGTTGTCTTACTAATTCTATGTTCATAATTGAATGACTGAGACTTCAAAGTACATTATGGGGTTATTATACCCAGCATATATTGATCTCACTAATTGTTGAACTGTTAAATTCCTGCCTAACAAATAGTAAAACCAGTAATAAACTAAACAGAGAAACATATGAGTCAAATGTGAAATGAAAAGAGATACAGTGAGTGCCAAGCTGGCCCTCCAGGTTATTTAAAAAAAAATCAACCAAACAAACTTAAACCTGTGTAAAGAGAGAGAGAACAAAACTAAAAACATAAATCTAAACATGTTCTTTAGAATGCAAATACTTTCTAACAGCTGTGCTTTCCACCTTACTGGCAAATAAGCCTGTAGTGAGAGCCAGAGGGACTCCCATTTGGTGTAGCTTCAGCAGTTTTCCAGGTTTCATTCACATGTTTCAGTGGTTCCTTTTCCAAAGGGAAAAAAAAAAACAATCCACTTGATGCCCCAATTATGAGACATACCATCTTCACATAGACTCGGGCTGTGTGAAGAATTGCTGTAGCCTATGACCCTCAAAATTTCTCGTTTTTCCCCTGCGGTGGGGTGGCGTAGCTGCTGAGTGCGCAGCAGAGCCATTGGGTGTCATATGTAGGTGTCAGCTCCAGCTTTAATGTTGGCTTTGCACCCTGTTTGCAAAGCCCCTTTTAATTTCACTCCCATGAGAAACTTTTATCTTAAAAAGTAAATTGAGCATGTTTGATAGTAAGATTGCTCTAAAAGCATACCAAATAACCGTATAGCTTGACATTTCTCAGTGTCCGCTTACCCCAAGCGCAGGTAGTTTTGAACATTTACTTTCTCATTTTCATCTTTCATTATAATGCGACTACAGTATGCATGATATTGTATGCACAGCTATTATATATCGTACTGTCTGTATATTTCAAAATAGCGTGTAACATATGATTATATAACTTTACGTGTTATTCACTATTATAATAAGCATTATATTACACACCGCAGAGTACTGGTAGGAGATTTGGAGTGTGGTGCCCTGGGGTTATTCATGACCTACAGCATGGTTAGCCATGCCGACATGGAGCAACAATGATGGGCTGCTTCTGCCCCATCTTACGGTTCTAATTAAGGGTAAAACAGGAAAAATTACTAGAAAGATGTGAGATGCTTTTAAAATCTTCCTTTAATCATTTGCAAACAGTAACATATTCTACTACTTATGTTATTTAAACAGTTCTTTGGATATTAAAGCAAAAATGTCTTCCCAGTTGTCATGTTAATTGTTATTTTTAATACAAAGTAGTCATAAAATAATGAAACATGAGTGCCCAGAAATCATTACATTTGTCTACAAAATATAAACTAGCTCTTTCTTTTTGTATTTCCAGTGTTTCAAGTGTTGTTGTTGTTTTTTGTTGTTTTTTTTTTAATAAAGCTTCAACAGCTAGAGTCTCAACAGGACTGCTATGTTCTTTAATAACATTGAGATCTTGAGAGGACATCATTCAAAAAGACAATCTTTTATTGAAAAACACCATCTACTACACAAAGTGTTTAATGATATTAATGCCACATATAGCACAGTAGTATTTATTTCATAAGCAATTAAGACAAATGAAGTAATTAAAGTTTAGTGTTGTGTTCTTCATCCACTACATGTAAAATATATCCTTATATATGATTTTACATACATACGTACCTTCTACATAGATATTTTTAGGCTTGTAATTTTTTTTTTTAAGAAGTGCTGCAGCTACCTTTAAAAATGTTCTTTTTCCAGAATAAACAAGTTGTATAAAAATGAGCAAACTTTCTCAGCAAAAGCTTTACTCTTCATTTGAAAACAACAAAAAAATGTTTTTCCACTGAGAAATGTTAACAGTGGGAGAGAAGAAGTATCTCGGCTCTTAAAAACAGCTTTAAAGTGCCTGTACCACGCAGCCTAACTTTGCTGTGTTTGAGGTTGCTGTGCTGCTCTCCGCTGCAGTTACTTCCCATTATGCAAAAGAAATTTGTTTTTCCCCTACAAGTTTTATCCCTTCAGATGTGCAACCAGCAGCAATATTTCCATGCCATAGCTGCCTTTTTATTCCTACTTTTGCTTTACACACAAGAGCGCACCGTGGCATCTTGCAGTAGGAACTCACCCTGAAATATATTTTTAAACTTTCTAGATGGACTTCAGCACTTTTCATATACGAAGGAGAAAAAGAAAAGATTTCTTAATTATATTAGCAAAACATTTCTTCTTTTCAAACATTTTCCTTTTTTTTTTGTATTATTTTTAATTTTTCCGGAAAAATGTAAGAATAAATTTACCTGACAATTAATAGCAGTCTGGATCTCATTTGTATGTTAATGAGCAAACTGTGTGAAACTATAGGAACTCCCACTTTGCCTGTTAACTATATGAATTCTAACAGTTATAATAACTTCACCTTGGAAGCTAATCAAGGTTTTATTAATAATTACTTTGTCAATAAGTACTTTTCCTTGTTCAAAATAAAATATTTTTCCTTGTGTGTGTATTTTTATTTACATGTAAGGAAAAGGGGGGTTTGAGTGGAAAAGGTTTTCCTGAATTTTACCTTATTTCTACTGATTTTTGTCTAGCAAAGTAACCCTCAGGTTTGGTTTGTTGGGGTTGTTTTCCACAGGAGGAGATTCTCCAGGGCTTTTCTCCCTTTGTATTAGAGGAACTTCTTGATGGTGTAATATTTTTGTCTGGTTTGAGACACTTTTCATGCACACACTCAGTATTTCAGCACATAAGCTGTAAATTTAGGAGTACATATTTTACCTCCAACTAAAGAATCTGATAGCATTTTTATGGGTAATACATTGTGTGCAACACATGCCAGGCTCCTTACCAGTGCTCCACAACAGTTTATGAGAGGAAATAAAGAAATTTTAGGGGTGGAAAAGCTATCCAGAGTCGAGAGTGTAATTATCTCGCTGGGGATTTAGCTAGGGCAGCAGGCTAAAACACTCTTGTAAATGTGCCACATTATCTTTAACAGCTACGTGTGGCCAGACCCACAATACACTTTTCTGAAAGACTGAACAGTTTGGTGGAAAGGCTGAACCAAGCGAACTGCCGAAAAAGCATTCAACTGCTCTTCGTGATTTCTCAATACACAACTCAATAAACACAACGCTAAGACCTTGGATGTTGCCTGCAGGTTATATACTTATATTGCTACGGGATAAAAATACTTCCACATGGGGGAAGTGGACTGAAGGAAAGTCAGGTGGGTGTCTTCCTCCATCAGCAGCCCCCACCGCAAGTTAGCAGGGAGGGACCGGGCTTTGCGGGCTCCCACCCCCTCAGCACACACCGTGCTTAGCAATAGCCTGTACAAGAACTTTTGATCTCTGCTAATCAAAGCCAAATAAAAGGAAGTATCAAACTGTTTCGTGTCAATTGCTGTGCTGTGCTGGCACAGATCCAAAAGGCTTGTAATTATTCAACGTTTGTACAACCATTGCCCCAATGTGTTAACTGCAGAGGTTAAGCAAGCAGAGGCAGTAAATCAGCTTTTGGTAGTCAAAGCCTGTCCTTCGTGCCCCAAATCAATATATGTTATCATCAATTAGATGCAATGTGATAACCAGGGATTTGGAAGACCAGAAAGAATGTTTTTCTCTGTATGGCACTGTGGGGTTCATCGGGTATGCCTCTGTAAGAGTATACGACTTTGGGAAGAGGAGCCACCACTGGAATGCATTTGGGCATGTTTTGTGTCATTTATTGGTTCATGCAGGTCTGTTCAAAGAAAAAAACCTCACCCTTTAGCAATATTGCGCCAATGTTATTGATGAAAACTAAAGGTACTAATATAAAAGTTCATATTTCGTGGAGGCCATTAATTTTTCATTGATTTCATTGCACAAACAGACTAGGCAGAAAAAAAGTGGTAATTAGGTAGATTGGTATGTGTCATTTTTCATGTGCTTTTTCACAGTTAAAAGTTACCACAGGGTGGAAACTATCAACACTACTGATGGGTGCAGGTTTTAGGTTAAAATGGAAGCATTTATTTTAAAAATGTCTAATAGTCTCTCTTTTTGATATTTTATTATTGTAAGTGTAGAGTATGGAGGACATTATAGTTTGATCTAGACTGAAACTAGAAATAACAACACAGCTACTCTACGTTTGCTACATAATGGCCTATTAATATCTTTTATTTACAAATTAATTTATCTATTTTTTTGCATCTGCGGTATTTTCTCCTTATGTTATATGCCTTTATAACTTGATATACCAACTGTACTACATTCATCCCTTTTCATAATTTATAAATTTCATTACATATATCCCATACATTACTGTGTCATACACCAGTGCCTAGTTTTAAATAAATACATTAGTATAAAAGCAAAGTTTTAGTAATAGTGATATCAAGTTTTTTAATGAAAAAAAAAGTACCTTTCCTTCCCTCTTACAAAAATTGAGTTTAAATAACCTAAGAGTGACTCAAGGGTATATATGAAATATATAGTCTCTTGCTGCTATAGAAATGATATTAAGCTGACTGCATATTTTCCTGTGACTTTTAAAAGGGTTATTGCATAAATTTTGCTAGCATCTATGCAACTACATCAATAAACAGTTTTTAAAATCCCATCTAAACTATCCTGTGGAAGGCACTAAATGCTGGAGGACCACAAGGGAGATCTTTGCTTTCACTCTGAATAGTTGAGTTTTATGTGTGCTCAGAGACAGAGAGAATGTATAGAGGTATATAACAGTATTTTATCCACAGAATTGCCACAGAGCTAGAAAAAGCAGGCATGGGAGTTTATAATGGCTTTTATCCCATGGTGGATGGATGTTGCCTTTATTTGACCCTAGAATCCAGTTCATGTCTTGTACCTCATATAGACAATTGTACAAGACAAAATGCTGTAAAATCCTACCAGACTGTGTTTGCTTTGTACTTCTGTGTATGATGATACTTCTGGAAAACAAAGGCATGTGCTATGCTAAATTCTGAATCTGTTGAAGGCAACTGAAAAGTACCTGATTATCTTCAACATAGTGTCCCACCCCAACAATCTAATTCCATTATATACGTATGTATACATGTACATAAATACCGTGGCAACAGAGCAGTGTGACATAAAAAACAAAAGTTAAACTTTCTATCCCATCAAAATAAAGACCAACACTTTAGTCATTAATCATAAAACCAAAAGCAGGGAGAGATAGAAACCATAGTGTTATACTAGCGTTTCTAACAAATTATCATATAAAAAACCCCCCTGTACTTCTGTAGAACTTTTTATGAATCCTAAAGATCACTTTTTTGTTTAATAATTTTGTTTATTTTTTTGTTTGTTTTTTGTATTTGAGGCAAAATTTAATACTTTCCCATTAATCTCTACCATGCAAGGGAAGTACACACCATGACGTAAAAGCATTTCACATTCACGTACAATTTCCACAACAAAATGTTGGAGGTTCTTTTGTAAAAGAAGCGGAGATGGGAAAAGTGATTGAAGAAGACCGAAACTACCAGCACTTTGTAAAACTACAGCATTTTCAGTACTTTTTGTAATTATTGGGGTGTTTCCTGTTGGGTTCAAACTCAGGGCAAAAGATAAAGAGACTAGTCCAGTGAAAGTCAGATCTGCGACTTCATGGTAAGTGCCTCAACAGCAAGACCAGCCAGACACATTAATTTTCTGAGTATTTCTAGGTCTGGTCTATTTAGCTGCTTTTAATCAAGAACTTTGGTCTTACTGCCAGGTTACTGTCAGCAAAATGGAGTTTGTGATGGTGACAGGTAAAGCTTCATTTGTATATCACCAACATGAAAATTTATCATTATGGATGAGGTTTGAGCAAGAGTTTATTGCAACATCACTACCCCAAGTGCTATTTATTCTCCCCTTTAAATTGTGGAGGAACGGCATATGTTGCCCTTGTTGCCATGTTGTTAGGCTCAGTCAGTACCCCATATGGATTCACTCATAAAGAAAAGCCTCTGGTGTCTAAGGGATCATGGGCAAGGATGTAATACCCTTTGCATCCCTTCCTGTGAAAAATAACCCATGCGTTTAGAAGACTGAACCAAATCATTTTTTAACAAAGTACCATGATAATAACATCACAATGGTAGTTTGTGGATTTCAGAGCGAGGGGGGAACCTACATTTTTTACACAATGAGCCAATATTACTTATAGCAAGCTACGTGACATTGTGGGACAAAAAATAAATCATATTTCCAAATTAATTTTATTCATTAACTTAAATTTATTTTAACTAATTTACATATACTCTTTTCTCACCCTAGCTGTTTCCAGTCTTCAGTTAGCTTAATTTGCCCAGAAATCTCTAGGTAGGTCACAGCTCTGAAGTTCAATAAAAAATGAGTGAAACAGGCTTAATAGAAATTCATAACTTACTGATGTTCTTCAGAGTAACACATTATTATTTAGTTCCAAGTGATGCTCTATGCATTTAACAATATTTAGGCAACTAATTGTATTAGGTTTAATGTCCCCGTGTGAGTGTCTTTAAAGATACTAGACAGCTAATCGCTTAACTCATTGGATTTCTTACCAAAGCAAAAACCAACTCCTGGATATTGATTACTCATATTAACAGTTTTAATGACAGACGAATACTGCACAGAATAAACTAGAAAATCCCTAATTACTTCTAATGTTCCCTGAACTGCTTTAAATGAAGGTAAAGTGATAGAGACAGTTTCCATAAAGCATGTTTTAAAGTGTTCTGAAATAACTATTTTTTTGGTTCAGTCACTGATGATATTCTGTCTTCAACATTTGCTGCCGGTAATTTCAGTAGAAGTTAAAGGTACCTCCATTCTGAAAATAAGATCCTCACCCTTTTATCTCTTACGAGTTATTTTACATTGCGAAGGCTCTAATAACAAACAGTATGTGAACTCACTAGTGAGGCATCACTAAATTAAGCAAAGCAAGGAGGTGTGATATGCACCAGCGTATGATCCAGATTAGCTTAAAATGGATGTTCTTTCCTAAAGAATTTTGCTTCCTTTCTCACCAATATGCAATTGTATTGACTATGTTCTGGGCAAATAAATCCAATTGAAATAATGAAAACCTGGAGAGGGGAAATATTGATATTTTAAGGTGTGAAAAGGACAGAGACCAAACAAAAAAAAAAAAAAGCAGAACCAAAACAAAACAAACAAACCAAACTAAAACAATACCCCAAACAAAACAAAAACAAACAAACAAAAAAGATCAGAAAAATTTGAAAAAAAAATAAGGCTAGATTTTCCCTTGAGTCATTAAGTATGTTAAAAATATTCAAGCACAATATGTGGCTTCATTACAAATAATATATTTTAGGGAGAGAAATATCCATGAAATATTTCATTAATTCTGTAAAATACATATAGTAACAAACATTCTTTCAGCAAAACAATGGAAAAGGTTTTTTGAAACCATTTTCAAAAGTCAAAAGTTTTCAACAACTTGACATTTTTTTCTAAAAATCCCAGTGAACAATGTATAAAATTAGCAGTACAGAGGATTATTTTAGCCAACAAACTCGGTTTTCAAAACATAACTTTGAAAATCATCAGAGGTGTTGTACCCCTGAACTGGTATGGAGTTCTAAGCTAAGTGACAAAAACATTTTGGGGTACAAAATTTATTTTTGTTATATTTTAATCCTCTATGAAATAAATTTACTTCCTACCTAAAACATACTCAGATCTCAAATGCTTGCTTTCAGTTTGTGAGAGCAGGTAAGAATTAGAGAAATTTGAAATTGCACGTTTTGATTGATCCTGCTAGCTGCCACACAATTCAGACCTTAGGCCAGGAGAAAACAGTATTACAAGAGTTCTCAAAGAACATAAATCTAAAATGGCTCTATGCACTATTAACTTAAATTATTTCTCCTGTTGTTAAAATATTGGGATATGGAAATAGCAAGAGAGAAGTGGATCTCTTAACACTTGCAAATTTTTTCCAAGCATTTTTAACAACAGCTCAAGGCACTGTTTCTTACATTTCAAACAGTTCATTTGGAAAACACATAAAAAAAAAAAAATAAATCTTTTTCTCTGTTGGGAAACTGAAGTAATTGGTTTATAAGACACCAGAGCAGGTCATTACTTCAAGTCCAGTGACCTACAGAAGGTCAGCAGTAGAACCAGGAAATTCACATAATCATATTCTAAGTTTGATGTTGGTCATACAAATTGATCCTTGTCTCCACTTAATTTTCTCATTTTCACACACTTTTTCTAATCAATCATAAATTGGAATTTCCTTCCTGAGCATAAGAAATTGCTCTGATTTCCTTTTCTAAAATACATTGAAACTGCTAATAAGAAATGTAGTGATTGTACATTTAGATTTCTTTAATTTGTTACTTTACAGGTTAATTTAAGGTGGAATTCATCTTGCCTATCTTTAAACGTTTACAGCACAGTCTTTAAAATCTGAATTAATTGGTTAAGTCTCTACCTGCATTAATGCTTTATTTCAAAACAGTATTGTTGGGTGTGGGTGTGGGTGTGGTTTGTTTCCCCAAAGATAACCTAGCCTAATACTAATGAACCCTAATTAACCCTAACCCAATGCTTACAAAGCATTGATTTGGTCTGCAGAGTGGGGTCTGCTGGATGTAGTCCTTTGCAAATTAAACTGAACCTGAGGGGGCTGACCCCATGGTGGCCCGAGTGCTCCAGAGACCCTGCATCTCGGCCAGCGGCTGCTCCATCGGGCAACCCAATGCCATATGTGGGCTGGTGAGATTATTCGATCTAAGAGTTGAGCATAACCTACTCCAAAGGAAAATTCTCGTGTGGTCTGGGGGGTGAGTCATCTGAGTAGCTGTTACTTTAGCCTTCTGAAATCTGTTGATTGTGACAGGAGTTGCAGACATTAAAAACCAAGTGAGATGGTTCCCCCCACGGTGACATACAGGTTAGTGATCTTTCTTTGCTTGTTCTCTACTTTGTGCAGTCTTGGCTTATTCCATTGCATTGCTGTATTTAAGTTTTTGCTAAAGTTATGCTCCACAGTAGGAATGTGCAATCTTTTTGGCAAGATCTCTAATTATAACCTTGGTTTCCAACTAAATATAGACCTGAGTGAAACACTGAAATAAACCACTTTTTCTATCTTCTAATTGGGTGAACTCAAACAACTTTCAAATACAGAAATTCAGTGGTGGTACCAGTAGGAAACCGGAATATATTTTGAATCATGTGGGGATTCTCTGTGTATGGAAAGCAGGTACCCAAGAGTCTACTAATACATAAGTATTATTTCTGCTGCTTTATGGTCATACCAAAATGTTAATTTAATTTTTATTATTTATTTTTTGTTCTTTATAAAATACTTCTGGTGTAAGAGGAACACCAAAAGAGTGTTACTAATAATATCTGGTTTAGGTGTCAAAGCTGAAAATGAAGCTGTAACCTGTAGCTTCACCTATGCAGATCTCTCCTCTTAATTTAGAATAAGATATTTTATCCCAAAGGTTAGGGTATTTCTATTAATATTGGAGCTGATATAACGTACACCAAAATCATTTGGGATTCATGGGTGTGAAACTTGAAAATACTGCTCAAAATAGCAAGTGAAGAGATTTGGCACATCTAATGAATCATTCAGTCAACACAAGAAAGGATTATACTTTCATTATAAGCTTTAGACACATTTTTTTGTGAAATCAGTATAGTATACTGGATCATCCCTTGATATTTATGCCATTATAGAGACTGGGAAAAATGATGCCTTGCTATGATAATGTCATTTTAGTCTTGGCAAAGAAGAAATCTAGACAGGCTGATGAATAATACTTGATTTTTCTTATGAGTTTAATGCTTATTTGTCTGTAAACCTTATGCTATAAATAATGTTAATATTGCATGAGACAATACAGATCTGTGGCACTGAAATTTTTAAGAGAGGTGCCTGAATGTACATACTAATGCTGCCAAATGAAACAGCAATGAAATAACAGATATTTTTACAGAATTTACAATGGTTTCTTTTCTCTACTCAGAACGAGACACGTCTCAGTTAAAAAAAAATTCACAATGTGATACAAAGAATGCTCAGTACAAGAAAGCTGAATCAGAAATAAATTCTTTAAAAATGAAATTATTTTCTTATGTAATTACTTCATTATTTTGTTAAAAGTCTATAGAGTAATTCAATGTTTACAAAAAAGTGTGGGCTAACCCCTTTGATCAGGTGTCTACAAGACAGGCATATTGATTTATGAATTAGGTTGCATGTCAAAACCAATTTGAACATTTCACTTCCATGTGCTACAAACTAACTCTCTATCCTAGGAAATTCTTTATGTGATTAGAAGTGTATTACAGAGTAATCAAAAGTCAAAGACTGTATTTGTAAACCAATACACAAAGAAAGATTTCAAAGCTAGAAAATGACTACCTATTAATGTTCTTATTGAGAAAGGATGTTCCATACATAAAACCAAGTAGCTTTATTGACGTGGGGGGAAATAATCTATGTCCTGTAAAGTCATCTGCAGGCACATCAGCTTCCACATGAGACATCCATGTATCAACAGTAAATGCACCTGTACTTCATATAGCACTGGAGGGTAAATCCTGATCTGTTAACTACAACCTAAGTATGTCACTCAATCCCTTCATAGCGTGGCTAAGTTTGGTGTTGAAACATGCCCTTTTGTTCCCCAACTTTTGCTAAATTCTCACATAGTTTTCTAATTGCCCTTATTATTAGAAACCTTCTGGGTTTTAACATAATTCATAAATATTCATGGCCAATTTAAACCTTATGCCCTTCTGCCATTGTTATCATTTCACAGGAGAACGCTCTTCTTCTCAGTGACCATCTTCTAATTATTGCATATATAGAAAACAGCTTGCACCTTCTCTCAGACTTTGGTTTGCTTGGATGAAAAGAAAAAAATATGTCATCCACTTTTCATAAGGGAGGCCCTCCAGTTCCTAACATTCCTGTGACCTCTCCTCTCCATCCATTCCACCTGTAATTAATTCTTCCTGAAAGCACAGTACCAGAGCTCTATGCAAGGATTTATAAGAGGTTTAAACAGTGCCCAACATGACATTAATACTTCCCAGTAATTAACAAAAATGTTCTTCCTGATATGGCTTACCATTTGCCTTTTCCATGGCTTCATCAAAGTGGCAGACTTTCACATAATCACCAAAACAGGAGATAGGCAAAGCCCTACAAAACAGATGTTGCCAACTTATTTTTTTAGCTGTTATTGGTGCTAGGAATGTGCTAGGAAGGGTTAGAAAACATGCAAAAGCTGTTGTTCCTATGGGTAGACTAGATATACAAAATCATTAGTTTTATTTTTGTGACTGTATGGTATGGAGATTAATAAAAGTTCCACAAAATAATGCTGATAATTCTTTGGTTTTTGTTATACATGCACACTCATATGCTATTTCTGTACGTATATGAGTAGGGAAGAACGAAAGATGGGGCAAACGATTTGACCGTTAACTTAGAACATCTGATACACAAAATTGCAACAATGACTCAAAGCTCCTTCAGAGCCAGTTTCTTTTATATCAATCATTTCAACTCAGCACTTCAAATGTAAAAATCCGTGAAGTTTCATACATTGTTTTATTTTTAAGTGAATAACACTTTATTTACCAATTCCAGGCCAAAAGTAGTATAAAGGATAATAGTACTCTAGGTTGTTTAGTACATGGTAATGTAAGTTGAGAATGTTCAGAACCAGGACTGAGCAAATATTTTGGATTAGTATCCTGAAGGTCAGCAGCAAAACCAAAAAGTGGGGAAAATACTCGTAGAATCTGAACTGGAAGAATAATGTTCAGTCAGAAATAAAGAATGAAATGTGCTTAAAAATAAAATCAGTTTCCTTTGGATGGGCAAAAAAATCTGTTCTGCTGGTAGTTTTTGCCATTTAAAAAGAGCGAAGTTTAAGCATTCTTTTATCTGCATTTAGGATTTTTTTCAGCTAACTTGATGATACCAGTTTTGTGAGGAAACAAACAAATAAAAGTAACTTCAAGCAACCAAACTTGCGCAGGGAAAAATGTCTCCTGGAGAGAATTTCATGGACTGATGAAGGTCCCAAAAACAATCTTAAAATTCAGACCTTCAGAATGCAAAACACCTTCATTCATAAACAGCAACCAAATTATGAACAGTACAAATGGATTTGAACATATGTTAACATGACCCTGTCAGTTGGAAAGGATTTGTTTTCACCTTGTGCTTTGCTGGGATACAGGCAGAGACCTCAGCAACCGATTAAATATAATGTGTGTTAAATGAAAAAAATCACCTTAGCAGTATTACTAAAGTTAAATATTTGATACAGAGAAAATTCACAGTTTCACTAGCTATAGAAATTAAATATCTATAATGGCATTGTAAGTGGTGATAGAGGTAGACTCAAAAACTTTCAGAGTTATTCAGGGTGGTTTTTTTTTTAATACTTATTAGGAGCATAAACAAAGTTTAATACTCGTTCAAAATTTGCCTATGTCACAGGTAAATTTTTTTTGGAGGTTATGTTAGAGGGCAAACCCATGTTTATATTGATCTGCACAAGCTATTTATATTTTTTGGGTTCTCTCAAAAGACAGCATGCTTTTTAGCAGAGCACAGTACCAAGGAAAAATACCAAATCATTTGTATTTGTAACAATAAGAATGATCACCGAAGCAATATCAAACACTTACTATCCCCCTTTCTGTCTAGTGTTTTATCAAATGATTTAAAAATTACTCATGTAATTTAAATTCTCCATAAAAAAGAGACTTATGTTGTTCTCTGAAGTTTCTAGCTGCAAGATATGATTGCAATGTGATTTGTTACATGAGGCAAAATAATTGATCAAACCTACAGAGTTCCACAGAGCTATCAGTCACACAAACACCTGAGTGGAAAAAAACCCACAAACTCACAAGTTCTAAGTTATGCCTGCACCTGGTGTGGGGTGAGCAAACTGCTTATAACAACAGTTGAAAACACAGCTATATATTTCAAAATTTTAAAAAAGTAAATGAAAAATCCCTTTTTTTCCTCCGTAACAAAGAATAGCTGAAGGGTGCAGAGAAAAAAAAATTTAAGAAAAAGGATGACTGACTTCAACTGAATATCTGTGCATATTATGTAGAACCATTCGTTATTAATTTACATTTAAATTACATAAATTCTGCCAATCAGCAGAAAACACACTACAGTAATTCAGGGTTCAAATAACATCTGCAGTTTTTAGTAGTTACTTGTACACATGGTCTCCTAAATTCCTGTTAAGTGCTGTAGTCGCTCGTCACTTCCCACAGATTTGGGAGATCGTTAGGAAACGTCTGGAGCACAGAATGGCCGCAGTTGGAAGCAACCTCTGGAGGTTGTTTGGTTCAACCTCCCCCTGCTCAAGCAAAGCCCCCTAGAGCTGGTTGCCTGGGACCATGTCCAGGTGGCTTCTGAGTACATCCAGGGATGGGGACTCCGCAACCTCCCTGGGCAACCTGCCAGCAATCAGTCACCTTCATTGTAAAAGCGTTTCCCGATGTTCAGAGAACCTCCTGTGTTTCAGGTGGTGCCCACTGCCACCTTGCCCTGTCACTAGACATCATGAAAAGAGCCTGGCTTGTCTTCTTTGCACCCTCCCTGCAGATATTTAGCTACATTGGTAAAAACCCCCAGAGCCTTCTTGTCTCCAGCCTGAACAGTCCCAGGTCTCTCAACCTTTCCTCGGACACACTCCAGCACCTCCTCCATCTTCACGGCCCTTTGATGGATTCCCTCCAGTATGTCCCTGTCTCTCTTGTACTGGGGAGCCCAGAACTGGATGCAGAACTCCAGCTGTGGCCTCACTAGTGCTGAGCAGCAGGGAAGGATCCCTCCCGTGACAACGCTCCTCCTAATGCAGCCCTGAACACCAGCAGCCTTCTTTGCAGGAAAGACAGACTGCTGGCTTACGTTCGACCTGGTGTCCACCAGGGCCTTTTCTGCTGAGCTGGTTTGCAGCTGGGTGACCCCCAGTATGTCCTGGTGCCTGGGGTCGTTCCTCCCCAAGTGCAGGGCTTTGTCTTTTCCCTTGTTGAGCTTCATGAGGTTCAGAGCAGCAGAAAGAACATTACAGCTGGTTCTTGCAGTTGGCATTGCTCAAAGAACAGAGGTGTGCCTTCAGAAGAGCTCACTATTAACTGTTCCTACCAATAGAAGTCCCTGATTTGCATTAAGTGGACTATGGAACTACTCTATCAGTGAATTAGTAGCCAGTCATCAATACTGCTATCAAGGCAACATGTCAAATATTCCTGAAAAAACCCTCAGACATTCCTACGGCTGTTGGCAGAGCAGTGCACATATATGGATAGAGGCACTGCAATGAATAACACCGATGTACGTGTTAGATGGCTTTGTACTTTTCTTTTCCTGGCAAAGGTGCTGTGTCCTGCCCACTGATGTCACCAGGAGGTAGAATATTGCAAGGTTAAGGCCTACATTTATATCTTTTTAAAATACATTTTGTATAGCTTCAGAATTCATTCCGGCCTCTAACTCTGCGTGTGTAAGTACCTTCAAAACACTGGCAGCTGGCAAGGTCTCCTTATTTTAGCAGACTTGCAACCTTGTCAAAGTCCTCTTACGGTGTCCCAGTGCTTTAACTTTCATTTCTGTAATTGGTAGTGCAGAGAAGACCAAATGCAAAGTCAGGAAATTAATTTAGATATGATGCTTTAATCTGCATTTCTTTAATTCAGGTGATGTCCTGAGTTATGGGTCACTTTCAGTGATATTGAACAGAAGTGTGTAACTAAGGAGACCAAAAGCTGAATCTCAGGAGGAAATTGTGTGACCTATCAAGACAACAGAAACAATTCTGAAGGATTTATATTTAGATGTAATGTTCAGACACAGAAAGAAGAGAATCAGTACATATATATATATATAATATACCCAATTTACAGCAAGAAAGTGAAGTACATAAATTTTACACATGTAATTCTAAGACTGTGACAAGTGCTTGATGTTAAATGGAAGATAAAGAGCTTTCTGAATTAGAGCCCTAATTGGGGTGAAGAAGTTGCTTTTTCCTTTTACCTTTAATTCTTCATGGCCTGGACAAATAAAAAAAGTCTGCATCCTGCCCTGAAGGATGCTCAGGCATAGAGACATTTCAGAATATGAAGTCTCTTCCAGATGCTTCCATAGTCCCACCTCAAACAAGGATGCTCTGAGCCTGGTACTTCCCTTCATCCCCAAAAGAGAGGGGGTGACCTCACCTGTCCCAACATAGTTCACCTAACTGCAGTTACCTGGGAGCTTCCCCTGGCTTTGGCAGGGTTTACCTCTTTCTTTCCTTGTTCCGTTGGATTATCCTGGTTTTACCAGACATTGTACCTGCTACACTTAGTTCCTTGTTCTGATCTTAACAGTGCTCCTGTTCGTATTTTCCTGTATCCTATCTGTGCAACCACACCAGAAATCCCTGTTTTTTCCCTGGGTGGTTGCATGTTACTTTATATATGTAGAGAATGATACGCACAGGCAGCAGCGGTGGAGCATGCTGCCACTGGAGACACTGTTTGTACTCTTACAATGTCACAAAATGCCCGTGCACGTTGCTGGTTATGTCAGGTTAATATGCTTATGTCTGGGTTCAAGGCAAGTAAATATTAATTATATCTTCCTTAATCTCTTTCTCCTTTATGGGTGCAACAGGACTCTGCTTTGGCTACAAGGTTTTACCATTAGTTTTAATTGATTTTTACCCTTGATATTCTTTCTTTTGTCTTTTTTTCTCTTTTATTTTGAATTTTGAGATTTTTTTTAAAATGTATTTTTAGAATTCTTAAGACTAAAAAGTGCTCCAGAACACTATATTTATTTATGTGCATATTGGATGCAGTCTAGCTTCCTTTCTTAAATTTTCTTTTTTTAAAGAAAATGTAACCATAAAGAGGATCTGGTGGGCAATACATTTTTTCACCAATGATTATGTAGAAAACAGAGGAAAAAAAAGAGGTGAACTTGTAAACACTTTATAAACTGGTTAGGAAAAAGGCAGATTGATCTGTTATTTTATTAAATGAATAATTCTACCATCTTACTTGATAGCATAATTCAGGATAATTGTAAAGTTTCTTATTCAAGGAAAGAATAATCATGAACCACACCCTTAAAAAGCAGCAGCCAAATAAATAAAATAAATGCCAAGGGTGACAAGAAACTAGATACCAAAAATTTTAAAATTATAAATACAAATATTTATACAAACATTATAAATATACCCGGTATACTGTAAGTACGGTGAATGAACATGAAAAGTTTGTGGGTAAGAGATGGTTTTCCAGAGCACTGTTATTCTGGAATTCCTTCTTTATAAGAAAAACACTTTCATTATTTGTGCTAGGTAAAATGTTATCTAATTAAAAAAAACAAAACAAAAACAAACAACCAAAAAAAATACAACAAAACCCCCAAACAACAGAGGGAAAAAACCCAAACACCCACCTAACAAAATAAATGCTAAATCTAAATCACCAAAAAAACCCTTCAAGGTAAAGAATGAGGTTTCTGAACCCTGTTTAGAATATGTAATCATTCCTTTGAAGGAACATGTTTTCTAAACAGTTTACTCATATTGCTTGTAGATATTCCCAGCAGCATTTCTGTAGTTTCACTTTTATTTCCGTTTCTGAGGATGAAACAAGACCCGTCCATCGTTCTTGGCCCTTCAGCTTGTGCACCTTCACTTCTGTCCCCGCACAGATCCCGTCACACCCAGGCACTGTCACAACAGCTCATGCACTGCGCTGCTTCCAAGGTCTGTTCCGCCTTGTCTATGCCCCTACACTTCCAGAGAACCTGGAGGAAAGGAAGGATTTGTGATGACTGCCAAGGTCAACAGTTCAAATTACTTCAGATGAAGGTTTTAAAGCCAAGAAAGAATTTCAAAGGTGGAGTACAAGCAAGATAGATAGGTTATTTTTCAAATCCAGTTAAACCAAGCCATCTGTTACCCACATGTTTGAAGTGGGTATATAGGCAGAAGACAGACAGTTTCTAAAATAACTCCTGCTGCTCCTGCATGTCCTGGGTGTTTGCAGCAATAGTGCTGAATGGAGACCACCACTTCTCTCTACTTGAGGGATGTCCCCACACCTTTGTGCGCTAAAAATTACAAAATGTGCTTGGGCTCTATGCTCTTTTTTCTACCTATTTAGCTGAGTGTTAAAGAAAAAGAAAGATGTCAGCTTCCTAATAACTCTCAGTTTTGTTATTCTGATGACCTTATAGCAGCCCTTAAAAAGACTCATTACTTGGTACCCAAGAGGTAGAAACATTTAGAACCATTAGAACAGATGGGGGTTGGGGGGGGGGGGTTACCTTCCCAAATATCAAAAATTTCATACCAATCAGCAAAATCTCAAAGCTAAGACTGGAATTTCCAGTTTAACAAAATCTAAAGTAAGGGGGGGGGGGGGGGGGGAAGGGGGTGTGTATGTGTGTGGGAGAGAAAAAAATCCACCAGCCTCTGTATTAGCTTTGAAAATCATGCAAGCACATTAATAGGATGAAATTCAGTCCTTATCCTAGCTAACCCTTGGTGGTCATTTTCGGTGCCTGAAAACTGTGACAGACAAGCACTTATTTCTAAGGAGTGCTCATATGGCAACTGTTACAATGGCAGATCCCTTACTCCTGTGTTTATGCTAATAACATTTAGTGGGGTTAGCAATCACATTGATTTCCCATATGTAATATGAAGAGTGTAATTCTACATACCTAGTTAAAGTTTATTGAGCAGGCAGGATATTAGAAGTCAGAACTGATTAATTCAGGGGATAAACAATCACCTTTTCTTTTTTCTTTCTTTCTTTTCCACACAGTCTTGTCCCCCAAACCCTTCACCACATTTCCCTATTAATGCTCTCGTTATTTCTGATGACACTAACTTCTTTTACTTTCCTTTGTGAGTTTTCACCTTCACATCAAAGAACACATTAAGTACTCATGGCTTAGTCTGGATACGTGCCACCGGTGCCAGACTGAGCTCAGTGGTTCAGTCAGGCCCTTTGATGGACCACCAGCCTGGCTGGAGCAGGCAGACCTTGTAATACGGTTTCCAGTTCACACCAACAGTGAAAGCCTTCAAGTTACAGTATAATAGAAAAAATACATGGTGAATATTCCATAAATGTAAAGGTAGAGGGTTTTACACTAGAGATAAAGGGGGAATTTATTCTCTTTTTCTTTGTATCTATTTTAAGGTCAAGAGCAGCAAGGGAGTACCTATAATTTGGGTAAGCCCATTTCAGGTTCCCTGGGGAAACGTTTGTAACTGAGTGGAAAGCATATTTTTAACTACCCCAATCTACGTAGAAGTATCTTCTAATGTCCTCCTTGCTCAATAAACTTCTACTAGAAATGTAGTAGTCTATTCTTATTATTACTTATGGGAAATCAAGGCAATTGCTAACCTCGGATATGGTATTGCCATAGCCACAGGAGTAAGGGATCTGCCATCATAGCAGTTGCCATATGAGCACTCATTAGAATTAGTAATTTGTAACAGAATTGGAGTGGGAATGAACATCTGGAGTGTGCCTTGATAATGATAGTGCTCTATGCCAATAATGAGGCTGCCGCCTTAATGTAAGTCTTTTTCATAACTTCAGGTAGCTTAAGAAGAAACTACTCTCTGTCAGCATTGCAAACAAATTTTTTTTCCCATACACAAATATATATTGCATATGTGAAAGAAGGTATCTTACTACTTCAAGGCAATAGTGAAACAACAGAAAAAGTGCAAGAAGGCTGTAGGGGTTTGCTTCCCCATAAATAAGGAAAAACTGCCCCATGGCAATTATTTTTATTACGTTCATAACAGAAAAAGAAAAGACACAGTGAAACTAAAGATGATCTGATAGAAAGACAAAGCAAAAGCACAAAGCATCTTGACAGTCTCCAGAGAAAGGTTGGGGTGCAATAAGATATGATGTTCTGGTCCTCCCACAGGCCACAAGATCTCCCTCCATGTACACCATGTCTCGTGCAACCTTTTTAACGGGCTAGGGCAGTGTAGGAACCATACCGACACCTAAATAAATTCCACTTCTCAATTTCTGCTTTCCTTTAGCTGTTCCTGAAATACCTTCTTTCCTGGACCTGACAGACTGTTTAACTCCAGCTGACAGCTACACTTGAAATCCCATAGGATTTGACTGTAATCTTAGACTTAAGATGCCTCTCTGTCCACCTATATGAACACCTTTTTTCTATAAGACTGTATAGATCCTTCTTTCTCTACATGCTACCTTACAGCAAGATGTCTGATGTTTTTATATTTTGTGTTCTGGTTTCATTGGGAGAATCCATTGGATGTTGCCAAATATTACAGTAATTCCATTCCTATTCTTTTCTTATGGGATTCCTCCCACTCATTTCAGACAACTGAACTTCTTGACAGTCAGTAAAAGGATTATCTCAGGCTACTTCTCCAAGAAGGATGGGTTTTATTCTCTGACTTGAGAGGTTTAGAAATCCATCTTCTTTTTCTAAGGGTGCAATTATAATTTCTATTGGATAAATAGTAACGGTGATGTGGCAAATGAATGAAGCTTATAATGACAAGAGGAAACAAATATGATTAAAACAACAGAAAAAAAATGAAGCATTCAATTACACAGTGCAAAAAGCATCATAACCAGGTGTGGCTTGTGGGATGCTACAATGAGGAAAGCAAGCAGTGACCATGTATTATATGGGTTACCAGCCTAGGGACATGCTGAGTTTCTTTCTCTGCAGCAGTAAGACAAGGGTTTAGATACTATAGTTAAATCTCTAGATTATATTTGTGACATTTTCTGTTATCTTCAAGTGCTCCAGTTACAGCTTGTGATTCTCTATATTCAGTCTATAGGACTATTCTTTATGCTATCCCACTCCCCAAAGGTTTTATTCTGTTATTGAGCTCAGAGTTTATGTTTAAAACCATATACTTCCTCAAGGCACCCCAGATTTTTTTCTTCCTATTTACCCCTGTAGATGTTATGAAGGAGATCATAAGTGTATAATGATGGTCGTCTTCACTGAATTCTCTTCAGTCTTGAGTGAAGGATTTCTGAGTGGTTGA
The DNA here is from genome assembly GCF_023634155.1 of Falco peregrinus. Classification (NCBI taxonomy): domain Eukaryota; kingdom Metazoa; phylum Chordata; class Aves; order Falconiformes; family Falconidae; genus Falco; species Falco peregrinus. The sequence goes on from NC_073730.1 coordinate 2,940,003, forward strand.
ACATCTATGACATTAGCAAAGGAACCGGTGATATTCATTTGAAAGCAAAAGCCATTCCATGATTTATCATGCCAGTGGGGCCACTAGGGTAGAGATAAGATATATGCCACTTAAACTGGCTTCTTCATGCACAAAGCATTTATCCATCCCACACTTGCCATCTTCTTTCCAAGCAATTGTGCATATATAATGTCTTTTTTTCAGCCTAACAATGGTTGTACATTGAAATAACAGCATTCCCATGAAGTGCTGACTCAAGTTCCCTAAAATTTTTACACCAGATACAGGCGCAAATCTATTGAATTAGTTCTGGTTTGTGTGAAATAGTACTCTTTTTCTAACCTGTAATTACAAAAAAATCAGAGGGGCTGAATTTCCAGCAGGGCTGCAGAGTTTTGTCATGCTGTGCACTCAGTTGTGTACTGCCATGTGTTAACACGTGGTAAGGTGAAAGAAGGGTTGTGTTATATTTATTTTAAAAAATAATTAAAAAAACAAAACCCCCAAGCCAATATATATTTACTCCATAGTAAAGAAGAGCTTTTAGTTTCTAAACTTTGTGCATCTTCTAAAAACTCTGAGGAAATCTATGAAACTTTTTTTAAAAAAAATTAATCTCTGCTTTCAGAATTACTTTTTGAGAGAAAAATATAAATTAATGATTTCCCTATCTTGAGGGAAATCCTGTGGGAATAAGTACCATAATTTGGAGAATAGCGAAATGTGGTATCTCAGATGAGCTCAATTTTTGGCTACCAAAATGAAACTATCTATTCTTATTACAAAAAGAATTATGAGGAGAAAAGTTCTATTTTTAGTTCATTTTTAACCCAGAATTACAGGCAGGCTAAAGTTGTTATGCCACTAAGTTTGCTGTGATGAAGGCGAGACCACCCCACTAAAAACCAGCAGGGGAGAATAATGAATTGAGATTATTAGCACCACCAGTCATGCTTGTTTGGGGTGGTGTCAGAGCATGAACTGCTAAGAAGGATGCTTCTCCCTTGAAAATCTACTCAAGTTGTCAGGAAATACAAAGTACTGCAGTCTGAGGAACATCTCTGTGATAAAGCAAAGTAAGACAGATACACTTGAAGGATTATTGGGTAGAGAAGTATGAGTCAGTGCACTCTATAAACGTTGCTTGCTGGTTGGGCTTTTTTTTGTTTGTTTGTCTTGCTTTTTAACCTATGAGCTAGAATTACTCATGGGCAAAGTCAGCGTTAGTGAAAATGAAATAGCATGTTAAAGCTATCACGTAATCACTGCTACATAAAGAAATTAGAGAACTGGTGCACAAAAGGCAGTTCTTTGGTTTCAGAAGTTCAGCACACAGCATGTGGGTTCGGTGTTCTTTTTTTGGGGGGGGGAGGTAGGGCCTGTCTCCTTCTCACATCAGCTTTTTTTATGACATTTAACTTTACTAAGTGAACTGAGTCTGTAGTCTTGCTGAGACCAAAGTGCTCTTTGATGTAGAAATTGTTGCAACACAGAAATCATTATGGCCTTTAGGAGAAAGGGGATACAAGGATTTGGGGCTTACTCTTCTGGACACTCCTACTTTCGATTCCTCAGCTCTTTGCGATGTCCTTTGTAATTCCACAGATATTCCTGTGTATTTCTGATATAGCTTATCCTGAATTCATAGCCCCAACGAATTCTTCCATCCCTGGAATAAACCTCTCAGGTACTTAAAAGGACAGGAGATAAATGGTCCCTCTCTTGGGGAAAAAAAAAACCCAAACAAAACCAAAACACCCCAACAAAACAAAACCAAAAAAAAGCCCCCAAAACCTGCACATTTAGAGTCAGAAAGAAATTGTAAAAGCATATCTTTCCACACTCCTAATAAATCAAAAGCACTTCATTGTAGCAGTTGTCAACATCGATCATACTAATAAGATTTCTATAACAATAATTATAAGTGAATCGATAAATGTATAAGAAAAGTTAGATTAATACAGTTAATGAGCTCTGTACTGTCTTTCTATTAAGGGAAAGGGTATAAATTTCAGAAGATGCATTCTGATACAATCCTATGTGAAATTTCTATGTATCAATATGTATTCCAATAACAAAGACACAGTTAGATGCCTTTAAAGCTTTTCCTCTATCTTTTCCTCTAAAACTAACCCGCATCGATCAGACTTTGATATAAACACTCTGCTACAAGGTAAACAGAGTAGGATAATAAGAAATAAATCAAAGCTAAAACGATCTTCCCCCGACCCCTCCCTTCTTCCCAGGTTCAGCTTCACTCCTGACTCTTCTGTATCTGCCCTGCAAGCGGTGCAGGGGGGCAGGGAATGGGGGGTCGCAGGCAGTTTGCTGTCTTGACTGCTCCTTTCTCCTCACACTCTTCCTTTGCTCCAGGGTGGGATCCTTCCATGGCAGATGGTCCTTTGTGAACTTTTCCAACATTGGTCCTTCCCATGGGTTGCAGTCCTTCACAAACTGCTCCAGTTTGGTTACTTTCCATGGGGTGCAGTCCTTAAAGAACAAACTGCTCCTGTGTGGTTCCAGGTCCTACCAGAAAATCTGCTCCTACATGGGCTTCTCTCCATGGGCCACTTTTCCTGCCAGAAGCCTGTATGGGCTCTCCATGGGCTGCGGCTTCCTTCAGGGCATCTTCACCTGCTGCAGCACTGGGTCCTTTGTAGGCTGCAGTGTGGATCTCTGCTCTACCATGGTCCGCCATGGGCTGCCTCAGCATGTTCTTTACCACGGGCTACAGGGGAATCTCTGCTCCAGCAACTGGAGCACCTCCTCTCCTTCCTCACTTAACTTGATGTCTACATGGCTGTTTCACATTTTTTTCCCTCCCCGTTCTCACAGCTGCTGCATGACATTTTTCACTCTTCCTTAAATATGTTATCACAGCATCACTGATGGGTTCAGTTTTGGCCAGCAGTGGATCCATCTTGCAGCCAGCTAGAGCTGGCTCTGTGTGACTCAGGGGCAGGTTCTGGTGTCTTCTCACAGAAGCCACCTCTGCAGCCCCCTGCTACCAAAACCTTGCCATGTAAACCCAATAAAGCCAGGAAAAGTAACTTTCTTGAAATTTTAGTTCCACATCATAATCATTACTCCTCTGTATGTATCATCCGTAATGCAGCCTAAACCTCAGAGGGACAAGTACTTCCTTGGACAACTACTTCTGCTGGAAATATTTCCCATGAAAACTCCTAGAACTGTTTGTGCTTTGTTCAGTGTCTAGTCAGCCAGCAGAGGTTTAAGAGATTTTCTCCCCCACCATTTTCAGCCATTTTTCATTTTTTACTAGTAGCAGACCTTCCTATTATGCAGCATGGTATTTTTCCCTACTGAATTTCACTTCATTCAAGTTTTTCGCTCATCCAGTTCTTACTCTGCATTACCGTGTGGTGGCAATGCCTCTTTTTTTGTCATTTACACATTTCATCAGTGCACTCCTACTGTTTATGTCAGAGTCCTTGATGAAATTGTAAATCATTGCCTTTCTAAAATATAAACAATACACACAGTAGTTTGCATGTTCTTAAGATGTGACTTAAATGAGCTAAATGTATTACGCAACTTTACCAGCAGATCTACAGATCTGCTTTCCATGTTGCTGTGTGACCACATACATCTTTTTCATTAATATACAGATTTTTTTTTTTAAAAATCAGAACTGTTTACACAAAATAATAAAGATATTAGCTAGATCTTATTTTGGCTTATGCAGTGTTACCATGTCTACATTCCCCAGCAAACTCACTATGGCTTCTCCCAACTTCTACCCTCCTGAGATTTTGGCTAAAGTGTTTCTATTTCAGTTCAACCCATGACTTTAAAGCATTTAAAAAAGTTTAATTACTTCTACATTCTCTTTCCGTTTAAACATTTTCTCTCAGCTTTAACGGCCCATGTGGGAACTGCTTCCTTTCCCCAAACAGCCAACTGAAGCACATGTGGGCAGGCCACGGTGGGAAGCCATTCCGTGTTGGTCCTGTCTCTTGCTCTGCTTTACCCATGAGGTGGGCAAATCATCTTGTTCTCCCATGCCTTAGTTTCCCGAAATGCAAACTGAAAAGAATGACACGGTTATATTATCCCTAATGTTATGAGATGCAGGGGTGAAAACGGATACTGAGAGACACATGTAAGGGACCACTGCAGCTCTCTCTCCATATGACTGAAACAGAGGAGTTGAGACAGTAAGGAGGTGAAGCCCGTAAGTACCTGGTCTCCAAGAGCAAAGCTGTGTATTTCTAAAGATATTCTTGATTTCACTTCCAGTAAATGGCTACCAAAATTTTGGCTACAAAATCCTGAATACTCTGTCCTTCTAGAAAAGCATAGTGTAACAGCTTCAGAATTCCCATTCAGTTAAGAGAAAGCCATCTCTGAAATGAAGCCTAGTACATAATAGGCAATACTAAAACAGCTCACAATTACTGTAATTTAACATTTAACTCACATTCAGCTTATAGAAAAAAATAAAGACCTAGCTGTTTGTGCTGTATACCTTTGTTCAGCTTCCATTAAAAAATGTGCAAACAACCCTGTTACTTGAGATACAAAAACACTTTCCTAAATGTCATATTAAACTCATTACTAGGAGAATGAGAAAGCTTTCTAATGTGATTGCTCTTTCCTCATAACAAAGGCAAAAATTACCAGTTCCTCAGTCTAAAATGACTTGTGATTGGAGTTAGATGAACTGACGCTGTTGAATATTCACTTGCAGTGCCTCTGTGGGTGAAAAGGCATGTTAAAATGTGTAAGTTTCATCTGCACTGATAACTTCTATTCATTAGATGAAACCCTTTCATCTGTTAGATAACTTAGGGATTCATCTGAAGTCAATGACATGCAGACACAAAGCAAGTTTTAGCACCTCATTGGTGACATCCTTCATCTGTTGAAAGCAAAAAAATATTGCCACTGAGCATGATATTGGTATTTTATTAGTATTATTATAGTTTATATATATATATAGGTAGTTTAGCTTGAGTAAATTGAACTGTGTCTCCAGATTGCTCATTGCACAACTATAACATCAGTTGTACAGTTGTGCAGTGTAATTGTACAATTTACAAATAGATTAGATCAGAATAACTGGTTTTGTCTCATTTGTGCACATGGCGTGGATATACAAACTGCAACACTGAAGGGAATTCACGAAAGTGATCCCAGCCTGGACCACCTATTTAGATACAATGACATCTCCCCAGCTGGGGCAATACAGAAATACTGCATTTGGAATACACTCCAGATGGCCCTGCCTGGTTGCTGCCCATATACCTGTGGGCTACTCACATTCATAGGTCCTAGATACAGTATATGAGTAGCAAAGTAACAAATAAATCTGGAGAAATTGGAGCACCACTGAAATAAAAATCTGTTGATGTCACCAAAAACATTCAGTGACCAGAAGCTTACATTGACTGAGAAAGCTAAAATATATTGATGAACAGTATCATGGTCCAGAAGAAAATACAGCAATGATTAGTTTTGCTCTAAAAAGGCTTCATCCAGACTGGCAGTTTTGGGGGAATATCTGACAGCATCTTAACAAAGGGATGGCACTTGTGTGTCCAGAATCAGTGCAGCTGACTGTAGGGCAACAAAGGCTCCCTTTTTCCTCATCTTGTTTAGAATCCCGATACCACAAGCTTTTTATATCTAGTTACTTCACCATCCTGCTTAATTTTTTTTTAATCTTGTTTCTCCTTTTCCTATTTAGATAGCAAGAACTGCCCAAGAGTTTTTCTCTTACCAGATGCTTGTAGACAGCACAGCTCAGTAAAAGGTCTACTGCTCTCCAGAGGATTCTCCACAAGGAAATAATATATAGATTGCTCTTTGAGTAGGTACGATAAAAAAAAAAAAAACATATTACAAAAGGCACGGAGTGACAAGGGGAGGGCTCTGGCAGTTAGAAAAAAGTAACAGGAAAAAATGATAATTTCTTAGAATTTCACATCTGTGAAAGAGGCAGAAAGTCCAAAGATTATGCCACAGCGTAATCTATAAAGACTATGGAGTTTTTTATTTGTCCATCACTCCTGTGTTCACTTTTGTCCAATACTTTCCTTGATGCACCAGTGTGTTAGTGAAATGAGCCTTATCATTCAGAGAAGATATTTAATGATGATGTTTAATAAAACATCTAGCTCAAGGCCACAATGCCATGATTTTTCTTGAACTCAAGCAGGATCCTTCCTTATTTGATGTTTGCCTTAGCATAAGGATATAAACCCACATTTTTAAAAATATAACAAAAGCTACAGGATAAAACCTGAAAAGACATCTCCAAATACTTTAGAAGGTGGAGCTGTAGAAATTGTCAATGATCCTATAGCTTTTCAGGTAAAACACAAATTCTTTGAAAGTCTGTTTGGTGAGGCTTTGCATATTTTCCACATAATGCTAAGCTGCTCCAAAATTATTTCACAATATGGAATCTTCTAATTCAAAGCAAAAAAGTTCTGCTATGACAATCAAAAATTTAGGTGAGTACAAAACTCACTAATGGTGCCTGATTTTAGAACAGTCTATCACTTCAAGCTATTGTGACTCCTCTTACTAGTGACATAGTTGATAACAAGCTGAAAATAATAAGTATCAAGCAGAGTCAGATGAAAATGCAGGCTGAGACAAAAAAATGTATCCCAGTATTCAATGTAATTAGATCTACTATGTGCTACCCATAGTAATGAAACTAGTAATAAAATAAGAATGTTCTTTTCCATGACATAATGAGCAAGCTGCATATTTTAATAAGCACTAACTTAATGAGTTTAGAAGCAATGAAATCCTTTACTAGTATTAGGAATACAGCAGAATTACATTTACCTCAGATGTACTTTTATTCCAATGTTAACTGTAAAAATAAAAGGAAAAATAAGGGGAAATGCTTAGGTTAATGTATCTGTCTTAAAAACAAAAGTCATGGTATATTTATTCTTGAGAAAATTATAAAAAAATTATTAAACAGATATGGCAAATGCTGTATATTAAAATACTGTGTTGTTTGTGTTCAGGATGAAAGGAAGAGATTAATGAGATGTAATTTAATTACACAGGGCAGGTGCCTTCTGTAGGTTGCTAGCCTAGCCAGGATAAACTAGTAATTTGGCATTAAAAATCAATGCAACAATATACTCATTTCTGTTCATCAAAGAACTGCTGAAGTATCATATTCAAGACCACGTTTTTAAAGATTGACACTAATTTTATTTTGATTCTTCCAGGAAAGTAGAAAAACACCTTTTTCTCAGAGCTCCATCCTGCAACCTGGATACAAGATGGGATGCATCCAGAGCCATGGTGTGAGATGTTTTGCATTTTCTACATTTTACAAATTGTTCAACTTTCTCTTTCTTAACTGAAAAAGATAAAAACTCAGGCAATTCTCAAGCCATAGAAAGAAGGAACATAATAGTACTTCAAGAGAAAAAGACCAATTTTGTTTGGCGTTGGCAGTGCCCTACCTTGGCTGGTGTCCAAATTCTGAGCTTCTATACATCAGCATAATGTTATTTATTAAGTGACGTTTTGACCTTAAATATTTTGGTTTTCCAATTTCATCTTTAATAACATATAAGACTTTACATAATGTTTAACTATGTTTGGGGTTGAATTTTCAAAATTTTTAGGGGTAGGCAGGTGTCCACTTGCCATACAAATACAACTGGGTAATATTTTCCCCTTCAAAAATGCCAGATTGATACCTAATGATTTTCCAGAGAGCTCTTTTACTTTTTTATGTTCTATTTGTTCAGTGTAACATTTGCACACATTGATTTCCAAACAAGTTTTGATATGCTGTTTCTCTGATCCTGTTGATCCTGACAGTTGCACTAAAATGAATTACATTACCACTTTACATTAAAATGAAGTACAAAAGCTCTCCTTCTCAGTGAGAGCAAAATTGGGCTCTAAAAGTGACCTTTGTTCCACAAAAAATCTTTAGATAGAGAGATATCAGCCATGCTATCTGCAATTCTATTATGCTTTTTTTTTTCTTTCTATAATAAGAAAATATGCAGTATGCTAACCTTGAGATCTGACACATTTTTCTCTCATACTTGCATGCCTCACAGAAAATACACAGGTATATGACCTTATCACGCCTGGGTGCTCCATTCCTCCATACGTAGCCTATGACAACCCAAGTTTTCCATGAGATGAGGAGTGCTTTGACTTGTGTAACAGGAATCAGTTTTAGGGCTAAAATATTTCTCTAGAGAAGTGACATGATACAGCCTTGGCAGGTCATTTATTCTCTCTCTACTCCTTTTTCCCAGAGTCTCTACGAATGTATTAATAGATAATATTTTACCCTGAAACAGCTTGAAAAGAATGCAGAGCAGAGCACCCTGTTTTTATTCTGAAAAATATGCAGCTAAAATAGGCTTACTTGTTTGTTCAGGATTTCCAGCAGTTGCACACGGTGTTCTGCAATGAGACTCTTATCCATAGTCTTGTCACGAAGAGCATTACAGAAAAATAACAGTATTCATTAATTACATTTTATTTGCACCTGTCTTGAATGTAGTTGCATTGGACTACAGTAGCCACCATCACAAATTAAATCTTCTATCACCACATTGCAAAGAATGAGAACTTTTTTTGGGGAAAGAGAGATGTTGATGTTTACAATTTAGGATAAAGAAAATGCATGGACAAGTCTGGTGCTTGATCATTCTCTACAGTGTGTTGCTGAGAGGCATTACTTTTTCCAAGTACTTTTTCTCATTTTTCCTTCTTTCAGAAGTCCTATTATATTAGCTTCAGAGAGCTTGCTTACTTAGCGGTCATATACTGTAAGTACAGCTGAGTGAATTCTATGTAATAAAAGATGAGAGTCCCTCTGGACTTCATTTAAAGTTTGCTGCTCAAGAGGCTGGAAACTTGCTATGTCTTTGCTCTTTCCTCAAGTATTCCCAAAAGCTCAAATCACAATAGATCACTTGGGAGCTTGAAATGATATGTCTGTTGCCTACAAACCTTGAAGCAGAGAGGAGGGAAATTGAGGTCTTGACCTGTAAGTCCAAGTCTGTATGGAAAAGGCTACTCACCAAATGCCATCTATATTAGAATCTCTCCTGCTTATTTCAGTTTGTTGGTAAATTACATGTTCAGTAACTGTTGTCCTTGAAGTGTCTCCAAGACTTACTGAACCTCAGTGTTAACCTTTTGCCAGCCTGAAAATCGACCGTTTATTTCTGCTTTTTGTTTTCTACTTCTTTTAGCTAGTTTCTAATCCATGCCAGACCTTTACCTTTCACCTCAGGACTAGTTAGTTCCCATAATAGCCTTCTGTGAAGGACCTTGCTGAAGTATTTTTGAAAGTCCAGACAAATTATACCTCCCGTTTCCTTTCATCTGCTCCCTTCCAGACATTCAAGGTATTGTGGCAGATTGGCAGCAAGGTGTGATGTGCAGTGCTGACATCAGTAATCCTTCGTGGGTGGAAACTGAGAGCACATGTGACAGGAGCAAGCAGAGCTTAGGGGAGAAAAGATGAAGAACCATATTGCAGCTGATGAATGACATTTCCTCCTGTGTTTTTGATCAGATCTGTGGGAAAAGAAGTTGGGGTCTGTCTTGGAATCCGTACATAGCTGAAGGTTTCTTGTGCTTGATTACAGTATCAAGCACAGTGAAGGCCCAAGACACTAACAGAAAACATAAGGAGCCTTCTTGGCATGATAGTGTGAAGTATTGGTGGACAAGGAATATGACGGTTAGGTTAGAGTGGTTAAAAGCATGGGTTTTAAACAGATCTTAAAGTTTTCCAGTAGAGAATGAAAAAGCTGTAAATATTCATCACGAAACCAATCCGTAACAGAAGAGGAAAAAAAACAACACCCCCCCCCCAAAAAAAAACCAACCCAAAACACCCCCCCCCCCAACAAACAGAAAAAAAGATAAAAAGAATGGAAAAACTTAGATATTCTATGTGTTATGAATCTGCCCACAAAAACAGCAAGAGCAAGGGGTCCTGAAATATTTTCCATTTCTGTAATCAGTGGCATGCATTCCTTACCTGCTTCCTGAGCACGGGAAAAGAAATATGGAGTCCTGAATGCCATAGTCAGCACAAAGACCACACAGGTGCAAGCAACAACCCTGGGAGTATGTCTGGAGTGTATGTAGGCATGAGGAACGAAGAAGCACTAAGAGTAATAAAAGGTCTGTATTGCCTGTCACACAGCAGTGAAGGTAAAGTACTTTCTGAAAACTACCTAGATGAATTGTGGAATTTCAGAATTTAGATAAAATAGATCTGATCCTATTTCTTCTTGCAGACTGAGTTTGCTTAGGTGACTTTTCCAGAGGCACCTTTCAGCTCAGCTTTTCACAGGGTCTTTGCTGAGGTATCATTCAGCAATTTTTCCTCATTAATGAGAACAGGGCATGAACAGAACATCTCCTGTAGCAACGTCAAGAGATGACATACGCCTGGCAAGGTGCAGACAAAACGCTGTGTGGACCTGGACCAGAAGCAGCTATGAGCTGACTTTTTATGAAACATGTACTGTGGTGAAACATGTACAGCAGCCAGCATGACAAGGTGTGCACAAGCAGGACTAAAGAGGCCTTGCGTGAGTCATGCATGAGCACAAAGGGGCAAAATACCCATTTCTGGGAAACATTTGCCTGATCTATTTTTACAGACCCCAAATTTAGGAAGATTTTTCTTGATGCTTTTTCTTTTCAAAGGCATTCAATCCAGTCTCCCTCTCTCCCATTTTATAATTGCTGTGCCTCTTCTCAGAAAAGCAGGAGAGCATCATAAAATGCTACTATTTTTATAGTCTCTATTCACTTCTCTTAAAATTAATCATTATGCTGTACCACATTTTCTATACCTGCAAAACTGTAAACCTTTCAGAAAAGCCATGAAAACATTGGGGCTGGCATATTGCTTGCTCTGTAACTCTGTCACTCACAGATTAGCAGTTTGTCAAGCAGCAGGATGAATACACAGATATCACAGTAAACACTGAGGTTTTCCAGCAGTAATGTTCTTGAAAGCTGTACATGCAATGCCCTGGCTTCTGTGAGCACCTGAAGCAAAGTGCATGTTTTTCAGCTTGTTGACAGGGATGAGGGATTTTTTTTTTATTCTGTCTAGTATGTCTATTGCTCCAGTTAACCCATTCTCACATATGCTCTTTTTCCTGAACTGCCCAGTCAATCACAGAGAAAGGGTAGGAAGCACAAAGACATTTCCCTCCCCTGTCCTTTTTTTTCATTATCCAGAAGCAGTCAAAACATTTTCCCCTTCTTCCTCCTTGTCTTCCACAAAGGACAGGTAACACATTATGAAAAGCTTTTGGGATAAGTTGATGGAAGTGGAATAGATTGTACCTTTGTACCTCCCCTTTCCCATCCCCTAGTTACTTTTTCCCCTTTGCTCCCTCTTTCGCTAGGTCTGCACCAAAATCTGGCATTTCTGGTACCGGTGCTAAGATAATCACGGCCTTACCTGGTGTAACTGATGCGCTCCTGCGGTGCTCTTGGCCTTGCAAGACTGCACTTGCCAAAATACCCTCAGCTGGCTCCCTTCCAGTTATCTGTGGTGCTTGTCACTCCCTCACATAACTGTCCTTTTTGTGGCTGTGAAAATCCAGTCCCCTCTCACAGCCCTGTTGGACACCCATTGCCTTGTCACACTTCTTTGCCATGTTCAGCAGTTTCCCATGCCCTATCCAGCAGTTTCCCACTTCCTGCCCAGTTAGCTCAGCTGTGGGCCCAGTCAGCACCTTAGGCACGTACCTCCAGCCCTAAGAGTTTCATGACAGGCCTACAGACGGAGTCAGTATCTGCAGAAAATGGGATGCCTCCAGACACCTGACAGCCACTACCTTTTAGCTATGCTTAGACATGGGAGATCTGGGATGACCACTTCTGCAAGGCATTTGCTTTCATAGTCAGAAATTCCTCTCTGCAGAGCACTCACTAACTCCATCTGCAAAAAAAAGCATAGATTCCTAGTCTCTCATGAACAGGGTGGCCCAGGTCTGAGGAATCAATTTAGGACATGAGCTGCAAAAGCAGATGCAAACTGTGTCTTTATTCTGCTTCTGCTTGTGTGCAGAGCATGCCACAGACCAGACTTGTAATTCTGTTGGGGAGCTATTCGGTAAAAAGCAACACAATTTATAGGGCTGCTCAATGAACCTGAGAATAACCACCTACGGATTTCACCATTATGATGGATTTTTTTATCATGTTCTGAACATGTTTTAGTTTGGAGGAAAAAAACCCACATTTTTACTGGAGATGCAGCTGAAACAAGTTGATAGAAAGATCTCAGTTGAGAGACATTTACCCTACATGTTCTACCCAATGTATAAATCCATATCAGATGACAGAAATAGTTTGATGTTATCCAGCCTCTAACCCAAACATCCTTTATCTTCAAGCTATTCACTACTTCTTAGCTAATTTCAGCTGGTAAACCTAAAACAGACTGCCATTTATTAACACCCCTTTTTTGGGTTATCTTGTTTCGGCATCATTAGCCAGGTATCCAGAAATGCTGGGAGCAGGATATGGGTGACTTCAAAACAAAGCAGTTGTTTATTGCCTGACAGACACAAGATATAGCGTGGATTTAGGGAGCTATTAGGCTGAGCTCCCTCACTGCTCAGGGCAAAGGCTCAGAAGCTCTGCTGGCCAGCAAGGCACTGGTCAGGAGAGGACAGACTGCAGCTCTGCAGCTCCTGAGTAGGCCCGTGGTGTTGCTGAGCTGCCATCCTACACCAGCTCCATCAACATGGACAGTCCTGAGGACCTGAGCTGAGAATCTGACAGCTCCCAGTCCCCACAAGCCTCTCTGTTTTTTCCCCATAAACATTTAATACTTCTTTTGTGTTAGTGGTTTTCTTCTTGAACCCTTGAATTACCAGTGTTACCCATCTCAGCCGTCTGACCTCTCTCTGCAATGGCACCTCTCACCTTCCTGCAGACTTTCCGTAGGTCTCGCTTGGAGCTCAGCAAATTCCTGAGAGGCCTGAGCCAAGGGCAACTACTGCACTGTGCCGGAGCGGGGCTTTGTGTCTGGGCTTTGTGTCCCTCCTGCAGTGAGGAAGCTTTGGCAGAAGTTACTGAGTGACAGAGTCACCGTTTTCGCTTCAGCAAGAGGTATAGTAAGAAACACCACAGGAAAGGGTGGACAGGAACCACGTTGTCAAATAAATCAGATCTATTGCACTAATCTAATCTAATGGTCAAACCTTATAGCTTCCTCGGCACCTACTGGCCCATCCCATCAGGGCCCATGGACTTAAGTATGTCCAGTTTGTTTATATGTTCCTTGACCTGAGTCTTTCCCCCTAAGGGATCATCTTCCTTGCTCCAACATTTCCTTCTGGTCTGACCTGGGATTTCTGAAATGCAGTTTTGCTAGTAAAGACCAAGGCAAAGAAGGCATCTGGTGCTTTCCATGTCCCATGTCACTAGGTCCCTTGTCTTATTGAACAATGGGCCCAAATTTTCTTTTTATCACATGTTTGCTTACCTTCTTATTTTCTTTGACATCCCTAGACAGATTCAATTCCAGTTGGGCTTTAGCTTTCCTAACCTCATCCCTGCATGCTTGGACAGTATTTCTGTATTCCTCCAAAGTTACCCACCCTTGCTTCTACCCCCTGTGTGCTTCCTTTTTGTGTTTGAATTTGGCCAGGAGTTCCCTGTTCATCAGTGCAGACTTCCTGTTTTTTTTACTGGGCTTCTTATTTGTGTGGATCAATTGCTCTTGAGCTTGCAGGAGGTAACTGTTGAATATGAACAAGCTTTCTTGGGCCCCTCTTCCTTTCAGGGCCTTATCCCATAGGACTCTTCCAAGCAGATCTTTGAAGAGGCCAAAGCCTGCCCTCCTGAAGTTCAGGGTTGTAATCTTTATTTTCACCCCTCCCCTCAGGATCCTGAACTCCATCTGTGGGCACTTCAGCCCAGGCTGCCTTTGACCTTCACATCCTCAACAAGCTCCTCCTTGTTGGCAAGTATGAGTTCTTGCTAAGCACCTCTACTTGTCGGCTCTTCTGTCACTTGGGCCAGAAAATTTTCTTCCATGCTCTCCAGGAACCTCCTTGATTGTTTATGTCTGGCTGCGTTGTCCCTCCAGCAGATATCAGAGCAGAGGAAGTACCCCATGAGGACCATGGCAAACATGAGGCCACTCTTATCTGTCTGTAGACTTCATTCACTTGTCCTTCCTAGTCAGCCCACAGCAAACACCCCCTGCAACATCACTCTTAGCTGTCTGCATCTGCAGCTTCAACACCTGCTTACATGGAGAGGACACTAGGCAGGGAAGAGGATGTACAAATGAGTTGGTAAACAGGAAAATTTGCCTTGCACAAGGGCAGAGAGGGTTTGTACCTGATGATTATGCAGTCCTTTAAGAAAAAATTGAGACATGAAGAGCTCTTGGGATGAGTACTGAGTACAACAAAGGAGCAGCAGTCAGTTTCCCACTTGTAAGCCCAGGTCTGTGGATGAAACAAAGAAAGAGAATTAAGAACAAGCATAGCATATCCAACTTGAGAAAAATCTTCAGCAATTTATCCTTCATAAACAATTTTACAAGCCATTCCCCTCTAATAATTTTGGTAGTTTAATCACTTAAACAACAGACAGGGTTGGGTAACCTTTTTCCTAGTAACTAAATATTACTTTCCTTTCTCCCTCCTCACTGAGGTCCTTCTTTGGTATCAGAGAGTACTTTAGCCCCTGTGTTACTGTCCGTTATGAGGTGCTAACCCATCCTTTCTTCCAGCTGCTGTAGGATTTTTGAGCTTTGTTTAGAGGGTGAGTGGGCTGACTGGCTGCTGCAGCTACCACAAAGTGTCCTGGCATTTGTACATCTTCGGTGACAGTGTCCTCAGCTGCCATCCAAAGCACTGGGGAGAAAAACATTGCCTTTTCCTACCTATTGTGTTTGTTTGAGGAGCATACAGGAACAGAAATCTAAGACATACGTGCCCCTGTGTAGGCTAGTGAAATTGTAGCATTAAATAAATTTACAAGATGGACATGGAAGCTGCTTATTTTTCAATAAGAATTTCGAAGACATCGCTGCACTTACCTCACTCTCCCCTATGAGGAGGGAAAAAGCAATTGTTAGTACCTTGAAATTCCACATGAATTCATTTAAGTTTTGTTTTTATGGCCCTATGAAAAATAACTCAAAGAGATCAGGGAGAGAAGGTTTTACTTTTATGGTTCTATATATCTAAACTGACATGAATGGTAAGTGGCATAGCTGTGATTAGAGTGAAGAGTATGGGAGACAGGGTCATCATAAAGTATTTATAATGGCAAGTTGTATATTCTCCTTGTCAGGGAGGAATGGATGGGAAGCAGTAAAGCTGAATTAAGTTAAAAATATGAAATGTCAGTTGGTCTTGAGAATCCTTGATGCTGGGTTGCTTTGAACAAACAAAAGGAAGGACAAAAGTGTTTGAGAAGAAAATTTCATAGTTCTTTTCTTTCCAGTGACTGGTGAATTTGTTCTGAATTAAAAGTGGCACGCTTTGACCTCCGTTTTTCTGGTGCTTCAAATGATCAGCTTCTGAGCTTTAGTTCACATATGCTAAATAAGCGTTTTACTGAAACACTAGATGTTGGAAGGGAAAAAAAACTGAACAGAAACTTTAAATGTTACATGAAATAGGTTTTGTGTTAAAAAAATAAAAAGAGTAGATGGAAAATCATGATCAAAATGTTTTAAGCGCTGGAGCAAAGAGTTCTGCAAAATCTTCAAATATTTTGCTATTTCAAGTATAAGCAACTATACAGCAATTATAAATAAATGTGCTGCACTAAGAAATAATTCTGCAGTGCATTTCAGCACACTTTGGATCAAAAACATAGGAACTGCAACATATGCTACACTATCTTAAAGGATTGAGCCTTAGTTGCTATCTTAACCATTTTTTAAAGCTACTACTATGAGCCATGTTGACTTTCTTTCTTTTAAGACATGCTGCCCATTTTTCTTTAGAATATTTCTTTAGGGAAATATTTTTATTTTTTAGGAAGGAAGTATTTTGTAAAATACAAGTATAACCAAACTTGTGTTGCTGCAGGGAGTGAAATTCCCTTTCCATAGCAGTGACACAGGCCACTAATTTGAAATTTAATATCCAGGAGTAAGTGATTTGCAGAATCCCCAGACGACTGTAATTTGTTGTAAAGATCAAGGTATTCTAGGGACAGCAAGAATAAGGATAGTGAGGCATATGAACTAGGACATGCTGCCTGGCAGACCCCAGAAAGTATTGGCTGTACCTTGTCTTTTCCCATAGAAGTAACATCTATCTTGAAAACAACTGGGGGGTAGTGCTACCTGACATTTTTCCGAATATGGCATATGTATATGATCATGGGAAGGAGGTATAGTTTTCCTGATTTCACACTCTACCGGCTCTCCTTGAAATTTCAGGGGGCATAGGCACACCAATAACTTAAAAACAGAATAAGGCATGGATCTGGGAGAGTACTGAGACTTATCAACTTAATTCTCTTGAATGAACTTTTTGGACAAAAGCATTGTCAAGGAAAATATGTTGTTACTTACTAAGGTTTGTAACAAAGGCCTTAAAGACTGGATGTCAGTTGGTCGTTCCAAGCTTCCCAGAATAATTCAGGACTGTAAATATAAATATTGTAATTATATGATTACAAAACCATTCAACTGTCTCAGGAGTTTCCCAAATGTTTAAAAACAAAACCTGAGTATTTTGATAATCATGAAAGATATGCTCATGGATCGCTCCTACACCATGACTCTGCAAATTACTGTGAAATTGCAAAGAAAGCATTAAGTGGGTGTGAAAATATCTCCAGGCTAAGAACAGAAGTGATTCCCCATAGCATGTCTGATTTTGGATAAGGACTCAGGTAAAGTGTTTTTGTGATTCATACTGAATATTTAGATTTCTTTTAAAATATGTAAATCAGCAACCACAGAGCAGAATCAACTATGATACCCTGTAGCTTATATCACAAATACCTTGTTAATTATTATTATATTGGCATCCCAGCTGTCACTCCTAGTAGGTTAAAAACGCCAGTTTTGATTAAAAACTATTACCTAATACTGTTCAGGGGAAACACAGATGATGAAAACTGCTCCTGACCTTTGGGCATTCTGTTTGACAGATTCAGCAATAAGTGATACAGTTTCTGCCTAAGCAGATTAGTCGAGGATCTGGCACTGGCAATAGCATTACACTATGAATATAGTCTGGTTTTAATTGCTGTTATTTTATTATACTACGAGGGATTAGATAAACTGTTTAGTTGGAAAATGTGTATGCTTTGGACGAACTATTTTCCATTAACAGCGGTAAATCCCTTAATAAGGGCAAAATTACAATGAAATTAATTACATCCTGAACTTGTCAGGGATTACTGCTCATATTCCCTAAAATATTTTATACATGTCTTCTGACTTAATTTTTGTGGAAAAAACAGTCATTTGAAAGAGAAAGCTTTGTGGCCAAGCAGAGAAAATGCTGAAGGAGGGCGCACAAGAGCTGGGTTTTGTTCTCAATACTGTCACTGATCAAGTAGTTTCATCCTCTTGTGCTTTTTCCCTCTTAGAACCATTCACTAATCTCTTGTCTATTTAGAGTGCAGGCTCTTTTGGGTTGGGAGTGTCTCTCTACCTCTTGGTACTGTGGAATTCAGCCAGGGCTCAGTTCTCATTGCTGAATTTTGCCTTGCCTTGACCTCCAAAACTGAGAAACTGTGTTCAGAATGTTCAGAATCCTGTTTCATCAAATTTCCTTTGCCAAAAGTCACTTTTCCAGAAGTGCTTTACTAAAAGAAAATAAAAAATACATATTTCCTTTACTTTGACTTTTATTTATTTTTCTGCCAGAGTGATGCTACTGGAGCTCATTTACTTCCTCTTGTACTCCCAGCAGGGTGCCTGCCCACTCCTTCAGATGTGCACATCCATATCAGCAATCAGGGGGCCAGAGCTTGCGTCTGTCTATCAGTCTTCATGGAGAAAGTTCAGGTAAGATTCATGCATTGTCAGGCAGCCGTATGTTTTGTGGTATCTCCTGCTGTTTCAGCCATTGTGTTCTATAAAACATCCTGATTGTTCCTTGGATTTTTTTCTGAGCATCGTTGATAGTCAGGATTTCACTGAGGAGTATGGCACAAACTCTTATCATACACTTTATTACTATTTATATGCATAACTGACAGTGTTCTTGCTGGTGAATAAATACTACTGGAAGACTTATTGTGATGAAACTGGAATTTTGCTGTCCATTGCTAGAGGTATGGGAGTGTAAGCATTAAGCAGTCTCACAGGCAGAACCCAAGCCAGTGCTTAAGAAATTGTGGAAGAATTTCCCATGGCCTTCAATGACCTTTTGTTGGAACCCTAAGATGGAAACCATGTTTACAGAAGTCAAGAAATCATAGAATTACTTTTTAATTAGCTGTGCCACTCTAAATGCCAAGTGTCATTACTTGTTTGGTTGGAGTTCAGTCACGCATCTTAAAATTAATAATAATAAATAAAATTCATTCAGGTTAC
This sequence comes from Falco peregrinus, assembly GCF_023634155.1. Taxonomy (NCBI): domain Eukaryota; kingdom Metazoa; phylum Chordata; class Aves; order Falconiformes; family Falconidae; genus Falco; species Falco peregrinus. The sequence goes on from NC_073730.1 coordinate 2,958,550, forward strand.
ATTGAGATTAAACTAGATGAATCAGTGCTGATATGGTTTGAATTTGTGTATTTTGTTTGCTTTATTTATTCAACACTGCAATGAAATCCTAATGGAATTTGCCCTTCAAAAGGGCAAATCCAGACTGACACTGTTAATGATAGTACAGAATTATGATTCAAAAAAGTTGCTTAATTTTCTTCTTGTTTATTACTACTTAGTGTTTTAGTGAGATATAATTGTATTATTATTAATACAGAAATTAGCCATTGTAAGTTATAATAAGAATTTTCATGTGTTTGCAGATTGTAATTGGCAACACACTGATGAAAAAGAACAATTTATTGATGTTCTTTTACTGCTGATTGATGTTTTCTAATTAAACAGAGTTCTTTCTTAAAAAATATAACCTATGAGAAGAAGAATTCAGGGATATTCTGGAAAAAGAAATATGCATACGTATTTAAATGTAGCTAATTCATTACTCATTTACAAAGACAGCATACCTATAAATTAAAAGCTCGTAATGTCTTTAAAAGTACAGTTCCATTCAACAGAAAAGTAGGAAGGTATTTGATATTTAGGGTATAAGATTTATTGTAACTTTTCAGAATTAATTCCTTTTGCTCTGTAATGGTCTTAATTGTATTAATGGAATATTGGCACCGACACACATACTGTAACATCCAATAGGTGAGTAAACAACTAATAAAAAGTAGTTGCAGTAGGATCACTATGTGTTGAACAAGCTATTAGTACAATATATCCCTTCTCCATTCGGGATATACATACTGTTAACTATGTATGAACACTTTCATGAAGAGAAGGTTTGGTTACTGTACTGGCAGAAAGTCCTGGAGACAGACAAGACTCTTTTCTCTCCTGTCCTGTCCTGTCCTGTCCTCCTCTTTTGTCCCCTCTCATCCCCTCTCCTCCCCCTTGCAGTGCTAATTTCAAGAAATCTGCATTCTTCACCTTGGATTATTCAGCCATTTATTCTGACTGTCTGTTAGCAATGTACAGTTTGCCAGACCTTGGCAGTTCTGTTACTTTTTCTGAAATATGTGTTCTTTTTTGGCATTTGTAGCTTCTGACCCCTTTTTTTTTTTTTTTTTCCTGCTTATGTCTTCCTTTCTTATGTCTCTAATTCATGAACACATCTAAGTTACGTAAAGCCAGATTTGCTCTCCCTCCAAAAACTAAAATGAAATTGTGAGCAGAGGCATATCTGACAGGTTATACCATGAGCATGACTTTGTCAGTGAGTTTTTGGAAAGTTGAGATGTCTCTCCTGATGTTGCTGTGTTAAATCCTGATTTTATAACCAACCTATAGCTATAACCAACCTATAGTACCTTCTGGAGTTATTCTTTCCTTATACATCAGGGAGAAAATTGAGTATGTTTTCTTTTCCCTTTCTGAGGCTGGCGACCAGCTTAGAATAAAGTAATATTTAATCTCAAAAGTAGAGCTAGACATAGTATGAGAAAAAAAAAAAATCAACAGGATTATGCACTTGTCTACTTTACTCAGAAATCCATATAAGCATCCTTTAACCAATGTTTCAGGTTTACCTGATACTGCACTAGCCCAACAGCATCCTGCTCGTGGCCCTGTCTCGCAGCTCTCCCCTTGCCTTACTCCCAGCTGCAGGTCTTGCTCATGCTTTGGCCTGGCTTCAGCAGCTCTTGGCTGTTTCACTAAGTAGAAATGATTGCACCAAAATTTCAGAAAGCTACCCTTTCATGCACGCATGTATTTACGTACCTGTCTGTGTATGTACCTATTTGTGCTGGATAATATTCTGCAGTTTGAATGAGTAAAATTATCTAACATAGCTGGTAAAAGGTAAGAAGACAAGAGGATGAAAGATGACAGACACTGTCCTGTCGGTGGCAGTGAATCCAGACTTACCCTGGCTGCTTAGTCTGTAGCCCAAGCACCTTATGGTTCACAGAGCTTCTTACAGAGCTTTTTTCCCTTCTAGGTGTCCCCATCAGATGCCTCACTTGAGATCGCATGACCCATCACCTTCTCCACAGCACTGAATCCGTTGGGATTACAGACAGGTTTTCATTTCTGCCAGTGTGGGAAACTTACACAGCCTACATAAGAAAAAAACACAGTAGAAACCCCAAACAAAAAATTTCACTTGCTCAAAAGATCTGCTTAGGAAAGGCATATTTGCATTGACAGAACAGAATGACACACAGCTTCACACTCATTAACAAGTTCATAGGAAGACCCTTAATAGAGCTAAAAGCCTGAAGCTTCGTTTGGTATGTTGCATGATGAAATACTACTGTAGCAATACATTCAGAACTTTGTCTTGGGACAAACAGAAAGACACCTTTTTTCTTTTCTTTTCTTTTTTTTTTTTTTTTTTTTTTTTTGGGGGGGGGGAGGGGAAGTTCTGGAGGTGATTCAAAGGAATGCTTATGTGGGATTGGGAATAAGGAATCTGTTCTTACTAAAGGATGAGGTGACAGGATCATTGCCTACCAGAACAACATGGACAGTGTGTGTGAGTAATAGGAAGCTCCTGAATTAAAAAAAAAAAAAAAATAAGTAGCACAGTATAACATATTGGTTCATATTCTTAGTGCTGCAGATAATTTGTACTGGAACTGTCTACCATGGATTGCACCAGATTTTCCTTCACTGAAAAAGTTACGTGTTTTTTTCTAAAACCCTTTTCTATCTTAAACAAAACCCAAGAACTTGTATTTTGGGGAGGACTGAGTAGGAATTATGGAAATAATCACTTCTGGGTTGTGCAGATCAGCTATCAGGAATTGTTTGGGGTTTTTTTTACCTTTTGATTTGTTGCATAACAATGTGCCCAAGACCCATGAAAAGTGATTTTAAAACTTCTGGATTCTGGATATTTCAAAAGCTTCAACTTCTCAGACAAAATTGTAGAAGCAAGACTTTTACTATCTCTGTAACTGTTGCAAAGAGAAAGGATAAATTACTTTGTCTTATTTGTTGCCAAGTTTGTAACAAACTTTTTTTTTTTTTTTAATCTATCTGACATACATAATTATGAAATCAGTTGAATATGTCTGAGGAAAAAAGAAACAGCAAAGGGCAAGTGATTAAATTAGAATGCAAAGTGTAAAACATAATTCAGCTGGTAAGTTTAGGAAAAAAAGGAATTACAGTTAATGCTGAACCATGTAATATTAGTCTTTCAAAGCTGGAATTTAAATAGCAAGAGAAACTGTAATATTTTTGTGAATTTTTTAACTTAGTCAAATCACTGCTTTTATATACTTGAAAATAGTTCAACCATTTTCAGTATGTTTAGAAATTTATTTTATTATTCTACTAAACTTGGCCAAAGAATGACCTATATAAACATTCTTTCATGCAATTCATTATTTTTGTTACCTTTCTTCTGGTGTTGTTTCTGGGGGTAAAAGCCATGCTCATTTCTTAAGAATCTTTATGAACTGTGGACATTTGAAGGAATAATATTGATATACCAACCATTTTATTCAAGTCTTTTCTGTGTACATACACCCTTGCCAAATAAATAAAAGTCTTTGTTTGTATTTTACAAAGTAAGAATAGTGTGGAAACTCATATACTGGGTACTGATGAGGTACAGCAAGATCTGACATGTTATATCATAGCACAAACCTCTATACCTTCTTTCAACATAAAGAAGCCAATTAAAAACATGGAACCATCACCTTTTGCAGTATGTTTGAAAAGGGCAGTGAGAAATGTAAACCGCAAAGAAAAGGAGATTGTTGTACAAGATAAGTGATTATTTTTATTTTCCATCTGCTTCTTTCACTGGCTAAGCCTGAGACATGAGCTTCTTCTGTAAACCCCACAGCATCCTATGGGTTCCCGTAGTCAGCTATTCAGGCAAACATCCTTTTCCTTTGTATAGAAGTTAGGGGGTTTTGTAGTTGTTGTTTTGGTTTGTTTTGCTTTTTATTTTCCCAGTGGATACATTTTCATAGAGAAGCATTTAAAACCTTTACAGAAACTGCCATCCCTGAAAATAAGATTGCCCTCACCTATGTAAGTGGCATCTCTGATCAAGTGTGGTGACATAGCTATAGTTTGAACTCTTTAGATAGGAGGTTCTCTCTCATAAAGAGTGAAGGCCGGAAGAAGATTTAGTTCCTACTGGAAATATTTATTTGTTGATGCATTCTGATACATGATCTGATTTCAAAAAGCTTTTATTACAGCACTTAATTTGCATTAATTACATACTTAAATTAAAAAGTGTGTTTGAGCTTGTAGCAATTTGTGAAGGAAGCGATGTGTTTTAATTGTTTGTCAGCAGCTTATTGCATGCTGTATGTGACATATTCTTTGAAGATGGATTGAACTCACAAATGGAGGGAAGGATCTTGGGTTTGGTCTTCTGTGAGTTGCTTTGGGCCAAGTGGAAGTCACTGCGTGAAGGGGGAGAGATGCTTCTTTCCTGCTCTTCCCCAGACTTTCAGGACTAGGGCAGCTGCCATGGAAGAGCTAAGCAGAGGGAAAGACCGCAGCAGATACGTGGGGAGTTAGGAAAGACAGGCTTTTCTGGTGCTGGGAAGAGTGAGGTGAAATTTAACACAACCCAGAAAGCCGCAGGAAGAATCCTGGGTTGGGGGTGTGCCTGGGAATCAGAAGCTCCCGACAGACATGCATCAATCAAATGGGAGACTTATTCATAAACCTTCCTTGTTTACACTCTTTTCATCAGCATCTCTGGGTTTTCGCTTTTTTATAAATATGTTGATTGCTATTTTTGTTCTGCTACAATCTGATTTTTTAAATTCCAGACTCTTCTGTTTAAAGAAAACCTTAAAGAAAGCTACAGACAGCAGATACACCTTGAAGATCTGGCAGATGTGGGGGTCCTGTCACAGTCTTGTATCAACTGAAAGTTCTATGGGGAGGGTAAGAAAACAAACAAAAAAGAATCCTATTTTATTTTTCTGGTTATAATGGTTAGCTTAGTTAACACCAGTTAGTCACTGTCCAAGGAGGAGACTCAGCATGGACAGACCCAGCCAGCTCCAAGGACCGGTGAGGTTACTTTATCTGGCCAAGCTTCAAAGTTCCTCTTTTCAGAAAGTGAATCCAGATCAGCTGGGTATCTACTAGTACCTACATATACATACTGCACATAATATGAAGCACAGCAAATCACCATTTTGATAATTCACTAACCAGCCAAACTATTTCACAAAAGCATCTTTTATAAATGTATATGATACCTTGAAGAAGCTCAAGTTCCTACAGTCTCATCGTGAAGGAGGAGTGGGTCACCTTATCTCTCAGAGGTACCGCTGGGCAACATAAAGACTTACACTGGGTACGTGACACTTGGCTACCGATATTGCTCACAGCAGTGGCTGCTGGGGAAAGTAATTTCATTAATGACCTTCCTGTAGAAGAGATAATCCTCTTTGGTTTTGTTGAGAATAAATACTAATAAACTTCAGTTGAGGGGATCCTTCTGACCCAGTTCTTTGGCATTAATTTAGTCTCTGCGTGTACATGGTTTTTATAGTATTTATCACCTAAGCGCTATTACCAGCTTTACGGCAAAAATCATTACATTCCTATTTCTTGCTAATTTAGTTTTTCTATTGCATCAACACTTATATTTGGATTTTTTAATTGTATAATCCACTGCATAAGTATCCTAAATAGTCAAACTACTCATGCTAGTTGAGTCACCATGTTCTACTTCCACAAAATTGTTTTAGTTGTTGACTGGATTCATAGGAAATTCTGTTTAGAGGATATTAATTTGAAATGTAAGGCTGTCCATAGAATTAACTCTTGCCTTTTGGCATTTTGATTTTCCTCTTTTAAACTTCTGTAGCTGTAAAATTAACCATTCTCTCTGACATGCAGAATACCTTACCAAAGAAAGATACTGAATTCTGTTATCAGTAGATCAGAAGATTTCTTCCTGTTACTTGTTTTCAAATAAAAGTTGTATCTTTTCTTACATTATTATATTGAACTGAGAAGATTGGGGCTTGATGAGATAACATGTATATTATCCCAGTAATTTAGGAAACTGCAGAGGCTGCACTGAAAAACATAACCATGTGAAAGAGGTAAGGAATTCCTAAGTAGCAGGGTTTTCTTCTTATTCAGCAGATATCAAAGCAAACTTCTGTATTCATCTCAGTAAATACTGATTAACATATCTTATTTACATTTTACATGAAATTATATGCCAATGTAATGTTTCTTATTGGAATTTTTTGAAAATTGAGTGAATTGAAAAATGTAGATGTGAGTCTTTTCTATAACAAGTGTATTTAGAAAAAACAAGCATTGTATGAATAATCATAGTTTGGCTGTCATTGCAATATCCTACTTGTCCACAGCATGAAATATTCTGAGAAATAAATGCAGAATATTTTGGTGAGAAGGCCATAGTGGGAGAGTAGCTCCAACAATTATATTCTTTTAATTGTTGACTTAGGAAGTAATATGCTAAATGAAATATTGCAAATATCTATTTCTGTGGTGGTACAGTTACACTCTTAGGCTGTTTTACAGAATAATCTTCAATGTACTGAAATAATGAATTGGGGGAGAAATAAAGATAAAACTAAAAGTGTGTTTCCATTTGTGTTACCATTGCAAAGAGCATGTGGTAACAGGTTACTAGATCATTTTGTCTGCTTTAAACCTAACCTTCTAGAATACCAGCAAGAACACTTTTTTGCTTTTGAATTTATGTTGTAGCACACATTTTGTTGCAATAATTTTTAGTTTACTCAATTTTATGTCTACAATACAATTTTTGATAACTCCATTTCTGTTTTTTTTTTCCATTGCAGAAGTGTTACTAGAGTCATAGAAATAATAATAGTAGTAAAATACCAGTGGTCATTAGTAATGAATGGAAATCTTGTTTTCATTATTTTAATTATTGAAGGTAAAAACATTAGACATTTTTATATCACCTGAAAACAAGTTACTTAAGTGTCTGAAGGAGAAATCAATGCAGATAAAAATTATTTTGGCTGTTTTTCTGGAAAAGTGAAGTTATATACTCAAAAGTCTGTTTTAATTTTATGGTTTTTACTGACTGCATCTAGGCAAGTAAACATATGCAAAAGATGTGCAGATGCTAACAAGAGGTTTGATTCTGCAGAAAATTACATTAAACATAATTCTTTTTATTGTTCCCATTTGTTTTTTCATAAGAAAAAGAAAGTAGGAATATTAAATAGAAATATTTAATTTTTCTATGAAATAGCAGTAAGAATGGAGGGACAGAGAGATATGTTTCTTCTTCATATTTTTATCTCTAAGATTATTTTTAAAGTTCCCATTTCTGATTAATTATTTTACTTTATTTTTTTATTATATTTTACACAGAGTAGTAGCTTTGATTTTTTTTTTCGCCTTGCACCCAGAGTACCCTGTTCTTTTACCCTACCCTTCTAATTTACAATGTAATCCTTACAACAGATTTAACAGATTTGACGTTAGAATGCACAACATAGTATGGACTGTTTGGAAGAGATACGTCCTTAGAAATTTTAGCTAAAAACCAAAAATTAATGAAGAGATAAATTTATATATAGTTTTACCTCATTGGTAAGCTACTATTACAGTTAAGTGAGACTGAAAATAAGTAAAATAAAATATTTCAGTTCAGTCTAAAAAAATAAGTATTTCATCCTGATTTTCCTGACAGAAACTCATAACCTATTGTCTAAAAAGAAAAAAAAAAAAAATCAAAACACCCAACAAAGGGAAATCATTCAACATATTTCTAATTAGATAATGTTTAAACATGTATTCGTTATTAAAGCACAGGATTAACTCTGTTAATTCTTCATATGGTAACTCTATAATCTGCTTGTGGTATAAGTCTATAATTAAAGTTTTTAAACTTTGCCCTGTAAGTTTTGTTGGGTCCATGTATCTCAGTAACTCAACAACTGCAGTCTAACGAGAGTCGAGAAAAATTCCCTTGAGCACCGCAGTCTAGGGGATAGATCTTATTCTATGTTAATGGCTGTTCAGCGTATGCTGCAGAAATTTATTGTAAGGAGGAGATGCACAGTCCATCTGAATACACCTGTCAGTAGTGGTACACCTCGTGGTAGTCTTAATTTGATGCTAAAGCTACCACGACACAAATGACCCCAAAGGTATTCCTGCAAAGAGCCCATCAAGTTGGCAAAGAAAAATTATCTTCCCCAGTTCATTCTGTGGATCACAAATTCTGGGTTTAGCCTCAAGGATTTTCTGGCTGGAAAGCAATGCAAGCAACTTCCCAAGGAACCCAATGCAGGAACCCAATGCCATTACTAATGCAGGACCTTGAGGTCTAAAATTGTTCAAAATCCAAATTTGTTTACAGTTACAGGGTAAAAGGCCGTTTGGCACAACAAGCCTGCACTTTAAGGGTTATTAATCTCAGCCACCTCCCTACTTCTTCCCTGCATCCTTCAATTAATTCCCTGTACAAATAACCATTTGTCTTAAACTCATTTATTATATTTGCTTTAATGGCTTCATGGAATCACTTTGCATGTATTAACTGAAGAGAGTAAGTATGAACACTTTAGGAATGGCATGCTGTTTTGGCCACAGAAAGCTGTTATTGTAATAGAAGTCTTGTAGTTAGAGCCACATGAATCACTGTCACAGTGCAGGGGTTAAAATGATACCTCTTAAACAAACAGATGTGTCTTTATCGCCAGGCTGTAGGACAGATTTACTATTTTAATATTTTCTTTTTAATACAAAGATTGCACTTCATTCCAGTTGATATAATCTCCATCTACAACATGAGAACCCTTAGTTACAAGCTTATTAATTGATTATCTCACTAATTAGAGTATGATTGCTGTTGTACGGCTTCAAATTAATTTTAAACTACTTGAATTAAAAAAAAAATACACACAGATTGCATCTATTGCAATTTTGAATACAAATATAATAGCAAGAGATATGAATGACAATTATAAGTTTAATTAGCCTTTCAGCACAGAAATGAATGTAGATATAACACATTATGCATCAAAATGTTCATGTTTGGTATTTTGGTGAGAGTATGAATGGCTCAGGATAATTGGCACTGTATGAAGAAGATGGCTACGGCAAATTTGGCTTCTCTCCCCATCAGCGTGCTGTCAGTTGTTCACTTGTTTGCTTCATTGCACTGAGCTAAATGCCCATGTGTGCAGAATCTTAATACATACTTATTAATTATTCTTGGATTTGGCCTTAGGAGCAAACTATAGCTTTCTTATTAGAATGCTTTCTCTAAAGAAAATATTCATAATAATCTGATGGTAGTAGGGCTGATCCCAAAAGAAATTAAAAAATAGTAATTTACTTGAGTATTGAAATACATTCTTATTTAAATTTTAGAAGTCTATTTTCTCTTTCTCATAAGTAAATATATACTCATTGGAATTAGCTGTGATATTATAGGTTGTTAGGTGCTGAACTTTGCTGGTATATGTATACATATATGCGAAGAAATACATGTATTCATGGCTAATTCAGAAGATGGCAAACCTTCTAAAGAATTCTCTTGGAGGTTGGGTTGCTGTTATGTCTCAAATCTTACAAACTCTGTGTTGGTTATATCTGGAACTGTTTATCATCTTCAAATCTATGGAGTTTTATGGAAGAAAACATTTTCTGTTATTTAAGCTGACGATTCCCATTCTGGGTTTGGGGCTGGGACTCGCACATGGATGTTTAGCAGACCGCTGCTGAAGAGGATGCGCTAGTGAGGAGGGGCACAGTAGTCAATGGTACTAAACCAGACCATACATCATGGCTGTCGTTTTGGGGTACAATCTTTGTTGCCACATTTTTTAAAAAAGGTGTGTCTTGAGATATGTGGAATGCTGATGCCTACATCAGGAGGGAGATACTCTGATGGTGAAGGTACCGGTGCAGCGCCTGTGCTTGACAGGCAGGAGCAGCAGCCGTGCTGAAGCCAGGATGAGTCCCAGAGGTCAGAAGCAATACACTGCAGGCATGGCCGAGCCAGCGTGCTCTTGGAATGTCCTTGGTTTCTAACAACATCCCAAACCGCTGGTGATTATCAGAGAGTGCCACCCCCCCGTCTAGTCTCTCTAATCAGTAACTTTTCTTTCCACCTTCTTCCCTGTTCTGCCTACTAGGGTGGTGAAGTCTGAGAAACCAGACTGGAGACTGTAGTGAGGCTTTGTTTCTGCTACCGCCTTGTTAGCCCTGCTGTAATACAACTTTAATGGTATTTCTCATATTGCAACTTGGGTTTAGGTATGCTGCCATTCAGTTCTTGAAAACTTAAAAATATATGAGAATCATTAAATAACCTAAAAAATATGTATGCAGTGGTAGCATAGCTATATGCAGCTTTATGATGGTTTTAATTTACAATTTCTGTAAGATATTAATTAGGCTATTACTTAGATTTTAGTTTTTGCTATGCCAAGGCTATTAGTTTAGTTCTTTTCACATCAAACCAAAGTAAATTCACAAGTTACTACTGATAACCCAGTGAGACACCTTAGTATCTTCAGAAAAGAAAGTGGGTCAGTGTTCAGACAGTCATTAATCTAATGAAGCGTATGATAATTGCAAACAGTCAAAGTGTGAGTCTATAGCTATTCCCTTTAATACTAAAAATCCCAAGATACTGAACGAGCAGATATATAATTCTATAACTGAATGCTTATATAAGTTCAATAGCCTATTTTGTAAATCTTCTGGTTTTAGAAGGATACAGATTGATGATATTTGGTAGCAAGTTCTCAGATCAGCACTTACAAGGCATTTCTTAAATCTTTCTTGCCACTTTCTGTCTAGTCAATTGGAAAAATCTGTCCTGAGAGTAATTGAAAATTGCCCTAGATTGTCGTTGAGTGATTTACAGAAATACCCTTTGATTATAGTCCCAGTCAGTTTTATATTTTACTGGCCATCATACTGCACTGAGAAAAAATAAATAATTTGTCAGCTGTGGACAACCAGATAATTGGTGTAGTTTATTCAAAAAAAAATATGTCTGTTTCTGTAGGTGATCTTCTGCAAGGTTAAAAAAAATCAATACCATAAATCATGTTTCAATGGAAATATGATGGCCTTACAAGGTCTGCTAAACTGTATCCAAATGTTTATTTTGCTTCAGCAGCATAACTTTTCTGCAGGAGAAGAAAACAGCTGCCGAGTGGCACACTTTGTACTACCCTCTTCCCTATGTTCTCCCTTTCCCATTTTCACAAAAAAAAAAAAAAAATTACATATGTATGTGTGTATATATATATATATATATATATATAAATCAGATGAACATTATTTTAAAAGAACTAACAGTGAAAATGTTGGATACAGAGCCTTATATGCCCTCCTGTTTGTATATGTAGTTCATGTGTCCTGTTTATCCTCAAGAGCACAAGAGTTGCTCTGGATTTCTTGGGTAGTAACATGGCACATCAGCATTGAGACAGGCTTCTGCTGGGATGTTGTAGCAGATATTGGACAACTTGATTTACGTACTTCTCTCTACCATCAAAGAACTTCAACTGAGAATAACCTAATTGGTCTGAGGTTCCTAAATGCAAATGCACACTAAAAGAACATGTTGATTTGTACACCCATTAAAAACAGTGTCTCCTGATTCCTCAGAATCCAAGCCTCCTGGTTATCATTCATTTGCAATGCATCAGGAAAAGCGGTTTTAATCCTAATTTAAGTATTTGGTTTACCCAATGACTGATACTTGTGAAATAATTTTCTAGATGTTCTGCAAGCATGTAACAGAAGGAGATATACTGCAAAATATTATTTAAAAATTAAAAAAGGTTAATGAAACCTTACTGGGGAAAAAAAATAATAAATCTAATGTCTGTTTCTCAGACAAACAAAACCAGTACTGACAACAAAAGCCTAAAATTGCCCAGTATTCAGGTCTGTGTTGCATTTGCAGCAGGAAAATATCTTCAGAGAAAAATATCTCACAGCTACAGCTCCAAATATCTTTCAGATGAAGAACCAGCAAGCCAATGATATGGAGGTCTTGCAGGACCGGTATCAGGCAAGCCAGGTGATTCAAAGTGACAAATGCAGTTAGATATTAGTGACATTGTTTAAAATTATATGAAAGATTAATATTCCTTTGGGGACAACTTTTAGTATTTCAGCAAGAAAATTTAAGGCAGTACTTGGGATATAAAATTCCAGTAGAAAGAAGAATAGTTTACTCCTAAAAAATATAAGTCCTATGCCACTTCAGTCCTTTGAGCACCCAGCACCCCCCAGATGCTGGTACTGAAACCTGCCCTAGCACTGGGTAAGCCAGCTTTGGCTTTGTTTGGAAATTGTCACAGGAACACAGGCAGAAAACCTGTTCTTTTCTGCACAAATTACTATATCTGCTATATATTATATATTCTAGAAACTGGTTTGTCCTGAGTAGGCAAATCACCAGATAAAGAAGTGCACCTTCAGAAAAATTCTGGTTTAATTGTAAATTTACTATAAAAGAAGAGCTACTTATAAGCAAGGTTAATTCTATTAGTATAAATATGTTAATGTAAATTGGTCTTCTTGCTTTATTTGGTGTCATAATGTACTGGTGGAACTCGATGACAATAAGGGGAATGTCCTGAACCTTTTCCCTTTTCGGTTTGGTGGTAAAAATCTCTTGAAATAAATTTTAATAACAACAGCAAAACAAATGTACTTTTAAAAATTTGATACAGTACATGAAGTCTGGCAAGTAATAATAAACAAATTAAACTCTGAGGCAATAATTATATATAAATCCATCATTTGGCTGTTATAAAAGAAATAAAATACCTATGTTTTTTACAGAAGAAATTGGTTGTGTCTGAAGGAATTAAAATGATTTAATAAATTAACTTAATTGAGCTACTTTTTTTTTTTTTTTTTATTCGGTTAAGATCCTTAAGGAACTACAAAGTGGAAAAGAGTTTTAAGATTAGGATATATGCCAAATCGTTAACTTCCAATCTAGATGAGAAATCTGATGGTTGATCCTGAACAAGCAATTGCAGGTGTTACTGCCCACTTCTCAGACTTCAAATACCCACTTTGTAAGTACAAGGCTGTTTATTACTTACTATCACTTTCCTCAAAGACAGACATGGTAAGTAAAAAACCTGAAGAAGTGCTCAAAGCTGGCATTGGATATGAGAACTACTACTTGCAGAACTTCTTGTTATAACCCTGATGAATATATATGATAACCCTGACAAGTATATTGTGAAATGATTGACTTATTGATGTCTTTGGTCTGTTACTCCTTTCTTCCTCCCAATAGTCTAACTGTTGCAGGTCATCTGAAAGCTGCAGGTGGTGCCTTCAGGAGAAGTGCAGAAATGCCTTGCTCTTCTGTCCTCTGATGATAAGCACTGGGGAGCTAGACAGGTGCAGTCCCATTCCTAACTTTCCCTCATATATCGTATATGTTATTACTTTCAATGTCCATAATGTCATAGACCTAGCCAAACATTGCACATAATTTTCCGTCATGGGAAGAAGGGGATAGTGGTAAGGACTTCTATTAAATTAAATAAAGCCTTTTAATGACCTGTTTTCTTTGGCATGTGATGATGCAGTTAGCAAGGCTCCTGTGCAATAGCTGTCCTCTAAAGGCACATCTTGGTTCATCTGTGTGAAATGTAATTAGCAGGTGTCATCAGTAATCACAAAGTGAAGTGGCTCTCATTTATGTTAAACTTATGTACTCCAAAAGCAGGAAACATATTCTGTCTGCAACCTAGACCTTTACAAAGACATCCTCCAGTGCCTATTTCCTGACAATGATAAAACATTGTAAGTTGTTTATATGGATTTTGCCTTTTTTTGGTTTTTTTCCTTGCAATCTGAGAACAGCAAGAAGATGTCTGTAGAGAGAAACAAAAGCCCAACATGAGAAAAATTGCCAGAATTCCCATGAGAATGGTGGATAGCATAGATAATTAATGTTGGTTTAGGCTTTGGGGAAGTCAGACTTCCCAGTGGATATGAGGCAGTTTTTCAGCCAGTTAAAGCTCTTTTGGAAAAAGCTGTCATGGAAACTAGCATAATGGAGGAAGCAGGAGAAAAAAAAAATAGGTCTTGGTCGCTAGAAATGGGGTTTCACTGCAGTCCTTTTGAGTATAATAAGTCGCCTCTGAGGAGCTGCAGGGATCCACATCTCTGAGTAACTGGCAGGAATAGAATTTGCAGAGTAGATGATGCTGCAGTGTCTGAGAAGCAAGCCTGGACCAATGTGAAAAAAAAACCTACCTAAACTTGTGGAAGTTTTGCTTAAGCTTTGATGAAAACCTGATGTTTAGGAAAGCTCAGAATTGTCTATTATTGAGCAGAAAAATTGTGGGCCTTTGAGTTCATAGAATACAAAACTGCCTTAAAAACCTTTAAAAATACATGCATTTACTTCTTGCATGTCAATGAAGAAATAGCCAAAGAGCTTTGCCTGTCATCTTCTGGCTTTGAAGTGCAATGTCATTCTAAATAGAACATGTTTCCATTCATTAGCTAATTAAAATAAAAATTGAATAGGAGGTTGAGAAATTAATAAAAACAGGAATCAAATTGTAACAGTGGTTGCACAGGAAAAAGTTCAGAAGCAAATGTTTCTCATTCTCTAATTGTATTAGTTTTATCTGACCTATTTCTCAGCAAATACTTTACTTTTGAACAGTTTTGCTGCAGGAGATTGCTAAACTGCAAGAGGTATTTCTTAAATAAAACCCTGTTAAATGCACATTAATATAAGCCAGCCACCGGGAGCTGAAAGAGTAGGTTCATTTCTCTTTTTGTTATGATGTGTCAGACATACCTCAATACTTTTAAATCATATTCTAACCTGACAGGATAAGTAAACAGTATCAGAATTAGACCTATAAAGTCTAAACAAAAGCTCAACATTTCCAGCAGCTGGAGTACAACGGCCTCTGCTGCTTTTCCTTTTCTGTCACAGTTACTGCTATAATTTGCTGGCAAGGACCAAGGTAAGTACATTGCAGCCAACATCCTCCCTGTAGGCATTAAGCAGTGTACCTGAATGATGCACATCGCTTCAGCCAGCTTAAGGCCTTGAGCCTCAAAATATATTTT
The DNA here is from genome assembly GCF_023634155.1 of Falco peregrinus. Classification (NCBI taxonomy): domain Eukaryota; kingdom Metazoa; phylum Chordata; class Aves; order Falconiformes; family Falconidae; genus Falco; species Falco peregrinus. Next base: position 2,973,625 of record NC_073730.1, read on the forward strand.
TTTTCCCTCTGTGTTTGGTCACTTGCAGGGAAGCGCGACGTGCACAGAGCTGCAGCAGCCGGCTGGCTCCTCCGCAGCTGGGGCCACGCAAGCACAGCTGTGCAAAGCGGCACATATCAACAATTAGGCAAGGGGATCACGGGGTTTTTACAGCCTTCATCCCCTCAGCTGCACAGCTGTCAGGGAATAATGAAATGCCTTCCTACCCAAGGGAGAGGCACCTGATCGAGCAGGTGAGTTGGTTTGGTAACAGGTTGCCACCAGGTTCACCTCCCTGGCACCAGAACCTGTAGGAAAGCTGTAAGCGTTTGAACCCTCCCTGATAGCTTGTTAGGCATGAGCCGGGGCGTGAGCTCCAGCTGCTGCTGAGACCAAAGCCACCTGCAAAACCCTCACTGGGATGGAGAAGAAACAAGGGAGAGGCTAAGTTGTTCTCATGACCTTTCCAACCCAAAGGCTAAGCCAGAGATGGTGTGTGTGGGGGTAAATATCTTCATAGCTCCCAATCTGTATGTGAACTGAAGGTATTTATTTTATTTTTTTTTTAAATATTATTGACAAGCTTTGAATAGTTCTTCTGCTTTTGAAACCTTCTACACCTAGGCTACCAGCTCAGCAGCTTCATCAACAATTGATTTAAATTAATAGAGAGAAGGATGCACATTATTGAATGGATATTCACTGCAAATATTCCATACTAGAATCTCATCAAATCATCAGATGTAGAGCTAGAAGGTCCTGTCCCAGAGGTCAGGCTCTCAGGAGAGGTCTGGAGGAAGGGGTCCTCCTGGTCACCTTGGTGAGGTACTCTGGCTGTGGAGGCAGAACTAATGGATGCGGAGCACAGCCAAGCTGACTGCAAACAGTTGCAGCAGTGGCAAAAATGTAAAATATACTTGAAAATGTCAGCTGCCATGTAATCACTGATGGCTATTTTCTAAACATATGTATTCTGGTCAGTTGGATGATTTGATTTGTACAACTGTATTTCAGCAAATAACAAAAGGAACCATCAGTTCAGAAAAGTATTTTTTTCATATTAATAGTTATCTGTGAAATTATTAATAGTGATAATGATAACAGTAGTAGTAAGGTGTGAAATACACTTGTGATTGTTAATATTGTATTCCAGCACAGCCAACCATTATAAATGGCAATTGTTAATAATGGGTAAAAAAACCATAAAACTTTGGAGAAGTAGGAAGCCTAAAGCAATGCATAGGTGGTTAGTGGGAGAGCTGTTATGCATGTACATTTTTCTCTAAATATATAGTTTTGAAAAACATTTGCTTATATCTTGGATTTTGTTATGCTTCACACCGGTCCCACTTAGCATTAGACACATGCTTCACATAAAGTATAGGGGTAGTCCTGCTGCAGGAGAGAGACTTTGTTCAACTGAAGGCGACACATACTTGAAAATATTTTTTCTAATTGTAGAAATGTCCAAGTATTTTCAGACATGAGTCGTTTTTTTAAATTAAATTACATGTTGCCACTTCCACTTAATGGTATACAACTATCATTGTAAATTGTTAGGAGAAGGAAGCAAATAATGATGAATTTTAAAACCTCAAAGGTACAAGGTGAAATTCTAGATGCAGGGAGGTGAATGCAAGGTTCTTCACCAGGTGGAACCAGATCTCTAACCCCTTCTGGTCTCTTTATCATGAAATGCAATCCACTGTCTGATAGAAAAAGCTTTGGATACCAGAGCTTTATTATGGTATTGCTTGTAAAGCAGGCTTATTTATTTATTTATTTAATCATTGTCTATGTTTATCAGAAACAATTGGGAATATTCTGATATGTAACCTTCCTTATAATATACTGTAGGCTTAAGAACAGAAACCTATAATTGTTCTTTTTTGCACTTATACTTTTTGCTTGTGAATTTTTTACATTATATGCTATACAGCACTCGATGGTTTTTCTGACAATGCATGCTGTCCTGCCTCTGGCATTACAAAATCAAAGAAGAATAAATTTATTCCTGTTTATTTTAGTAACAAAAAATTTTCCACTATGAGCTCTACATCTTTTACTTTTGAAGGTGATGTATGAAGCAGAAAAACAGTTTGACTTTCAGATACTCAACAGAGGTTATGCTGGCAGTAAACAAAATCCCTTTTTAAACCTCTGCAGGAAGGAAGCTTAATGCAGAATTCACTAAGGGAAGCAGAACCTGGAATATAGCTTGTTATCACAAATATCTTAAGGAAAGTAGATGAAAGATGATATGGAAATTTGGAATTGTAAATTGTTGTTTCTATGTGTTTTGCTATTCTACTGTTTGCAGTATGCATATAACTGTTCTGTAAACATTTACTCACCTGTTAAAAATGCAGTAATTAAAATGTTGCCAGTTTCAAAGAAGCATATGGTAGTTGTGTAGTTTTGTTTCTGCAAACTAAATATATTATAATTGTACATATTATTTGCCTGTATTGGTTTTTAAAACATATAAGCTTAATCTAGTATACTATTCAACAGGTTCTTATTTCTGAATTAAGAGGAAGAAAAAAAAATATTTCAACAAAAAAAGGACAGCAAGTAGCTGAAAAAATACCCATAAAAATGCTTCATAACTAAAAAATAAAACTGAGAGAAAGGCATAGTAACAATATTTGTAATAGGCAATAGGCATGGTAGTATATCCCTCAATGTGTGAATTGATTGAATAATTATGAGATAAATGCTCAATGAAGTATATAATGAAAATTGTATTTGTACTTGTAAAAATATTTGCTGTAGGCAAATAATTTCTTTTAGAAATCTTTCCAAAAATTACTGTGATGTAGTACAAGGTCACCCATGTGAGTATTTCTAGTGTAAGGGTTACATCTTCAAAAAGATGTGCTAGGTGTGGCTGTTATGAAATGTGAATCTTCCCCCATTACTACATTTTCAGAATACCTGAATATTTAATTTTTTTTACCTATATGTCACATTACAGTTTTTGAGCATTCATACTGATAAAGAATGAGACTTCTTGTTTTAACTGTGTACTATCATGCGTGCAGAGGTTTCCCATACAAAGCAGGCGGATTAAAGGATACAGTGTTATTGACTTAGAAACTGGATAACAGAAATGGTTCCCCCTTTTTCCCTGACTCGTATCTTCAACCTGACTTTCACAGACCCCCTGTATGATGTCAGACATATAAATATTTGTATGTGGACCAGAAGCACTGGGCTACTTTTGATCTTCTGTTCTCTGCTTCATTCCATGGGAAATATTTGATATTTACTATTTTAATATTTCTACATGTGTCAATGAGTGAATTTGCCTTTTCAAAAAGGAAATCTGGTGGCAGGGTCATGAGCTTATCCAGGATATGTGAACAAGAAACCGATTTCCTTCTAACACCTCCTTCGGGTGTAAGTGGTGAAAGAACCCAAAATCCAAGTCAAGCATTTAGAGAAAAGGCAAAACAACACAGGAGTTTCTAAAGCACAAAAGACTTTGATGTGAGGGATGTGTGTGATTAGTTTTTAAAAGCTGTACAGTAACACAAGTTTGTCTGACTTGATTGTTTATTTTTTTTTCATTGAGGCTGGTCATGCTCTTCGTGACAGGGAGCTCAGCCCTTATGACACCAGAATAGGACAGGTATAAAATTTCCTGGAGGCCGATACTCTGTTAGAGCTGTGTCTTTGCACAACAGCAGGAGGTGATTCACAGAGTTGTGCTCCTGAAGGACTTTCTTTCAATGTCACAAAAATATCGGTGTGGGCATAAGAAGTACTGCGGAAGGTGATATGAAACGAAAGAAAGGAAAAGACAAACCTGCTGAAGTCCAAAAAAACCTCCAAACAACACTGAATAATGGGAATGGAGATTACACAGTGTTCTTGAGGCCTGAGCATCCCCTGACTAGCCAAATGCCTATCCTGAGCAGTAAATAAATTTTCTAACAAAGCTGTTTGGAGGTTTCATAAGTGTGGTTTAAGTTCCTGAGTAGAAAAAAAAAGAAATAAATGCTTTCAAAATCTTTTGAAGAAAAATAAGTGGAAAACCCCCTCATTCATAATGAATCATCCAATAACTCAGCAATTAGGTCATCTACCTGGGACAGGTGAGGCTGGTTCAGACCAAAGATTTGGACTGCAGGTCCCCATACATGTCACAAGTACAGACTCTCATTCAATATTTCCACTGGACCCAGGAAATATTTTACACTGTTAGCTTTATTGCATGATCTTTTTAAAAATTTTACATAAATGCATTTTTAAGGGCTCTTTGTTTAGTCTTAATCAGCTGTAATTTTGACCTGAAGCAACTCCATTACCCTGTGCAGCATGAGTGCATGAAAAAATTGGTTTCTTTTTACCATTTTTCAGCTAAGCCTGTCTTCAAAGTGTCCTCATATCCAGGCAGAAGATATGTTTCATCTAATAAGCCCTTCTTTGACATCTCTGATCCTTTTTCTTCCTCTCCCCAAATTAGGATTCCTCTGCCAACACAGGCTGCTATGATTCTGGCTGGCCTTTTGCATTACATCCATTCTACCTGGCTGAGCAGAGCAAAGAGCAAGTTGCTCTTGAACTCACTACATCATTCTTATATACCCTTCTTATCAGCTTAATATTGCAATAATTGTTCTTTTTCCCTGTTTGTACCATGCCATTTCTCTGACTGCAGGACAATCCCCTTATTTGTCATTCCGTTTCACTGAAAATGTTACTGTTACAATATGAGTTATCTCTACTTTATAGCGTCTATCATTCAGAATGAAGTTCAGTATCTGAACTTTGCAGCCTCCAGCACGTTATCAGCTGCCATCCAGGTAGGTCAATCATTTATAACACGTTTAACTCCAATCCTTTATTTTCCTTCATAAGTTGCAAGGTCACCTTAAACCCTAGACGAGGCCCAAAGAGTGGTGGAAAGATGAATGAGCAAAGAAGCAGTGCATTCACTGTTGTTATAGGCTGGTTGTTTCCAAGCATAATGTTATCCAAAGTACCAATAATGTATAATAAAAAGACAGAGAAATTCAGCAAAATCCTGCACTGGTTAGTCAGACCCTTCTTTGCCAGGACTTTCACCTGTGGTCCCAGAAAATGCCATTGCAGCTGAGTACCATTTTGCCCTGGTCCCACCCAGACCCACAGCTAAGAAAGCAGCGCTCCACAGCTCTTCAGCCTCCTGCCTGCATTTCGGGGTAAAGCCAACAGGTTTATTATTTCTAATCTAATGACAAAGCCAAATGTTAATCTGTTATCACTGTAGTGAGGAAGTCATCACAAGTATGCTGCTTTTTGTTTGGGTTTCAGGGACCCACTATTAAGAAAAGCTGTGTTGATCAGTCAGGTATGTATATTTGTGACATTTTCAGATACAGCTCTCCTTTCTGTACTGGAGTTTGTGGGGGTTTTTGAGCACTTGTACCTGTTCTGGAAAGATGAGAGTTGTGAACCGGCAAATTTTCCATGAAACTATTTTCTCAAAACTATTGAGAGTAGGTTAATCTACAAAGGACAGAAGATCTTAACAAAGCATGGTATCTCAGCAGCACAATAGGGGATGAAATTCATTGTGACAGCTGCAAGGTAAGGCACACTGGAAGGAACAATTGATACATTGATGGGATCTAAATTAACTGTAAGTACTCAGGGAAAAGCGTCCCGGCTGTCACTGTGAACAGCTTGGTGAAAATCTCTGTCCAGTGTTCAGTAATGATTAAAACCCAAACAAGACGTTACAATGTGCTAAGGAGAGAATAGAGAATACTTCTGAAAACGCTGTAAGGCCATTCTGTAAATCAGTGTGTGAGCTCACCTTGAACCATGTGCTCAGTTTTATCACCCCATCTTGAAAAGAATGTATCAGAAATAAAGAATAGGAGCTCTGAAAGTCTGTCTGTTCAGGAGATTGTTGGGTCAAATTCATTCTTTGATTTATACCCTGTGCTGTCCCTTTGAAATCAAATGGTTCTCCAGGTTATAAATCACTATGCAGCATGACCTATTTAATTTAGTGAAGGGTTGCATGAGAACACTTATGATGAAAATACACAAACCAGTGAATAACAGACTGTAGACAGAGATGCTTTTATTTTCCTTGCTGAGCAACCTTTGCTCTGAAATTATCAGCAACACATAAAAGCGAATACAAGCATATAATTTTTACATATAAGTAGGCACCTGATACTTGTTCCATATGACATATATCATCCTTCCCCAGCTTTTCCCACTTAGAAAATTATTTGGGGGTGCAAAAGTAGAAGAGGAAGAGGATTTAAAGTTCCTAAGACAAGGTAAGGATTGAGAAACAGTATGACAAATTGGTTCTGGAAAAATATGCCTGAAAATGAAGGGCAACTCAGAATGGGGCACAGGGAACTGCAGAACAAGGGTATCGACATCATTGATACAGAAGGCAAAGGTGAGGTCAGGGAGCAATGCAAAAAAAAAAACAACCGAAAAAAAAAAACCCAAACAACCCAGGAGCTGATAAACAAGATAACATAGACTGGAGCACAATTTTGAGAAAGTTGATGAAGTCTTAGGCAGCATTATGGGCTAAACCAGGAAAAAGCTACCAGTTGTACCTGTACCCATGTTGTGGTAGCAACAAAACACCTGGTCACTGAACATATCGGTCAGTGTCTTTGATTGGGTTTTCAACAGCCTCTGCAGCTTGCATTTACACTAATTGGTAGCTAGTGCAAGATAGAATATTTAGGCACTAATTAGAAGTCTTTGTGTGCTCCTGTGTTTGAGGTGTCTGAACTGAGTCAGAAGCTCTTGCTCTAGCAAGGCAGAGTGAGCTGGTTATTAGTAATGAAAGCTGATCACAGAGGGAGATACTCAGGCTGTGAATCTAATTCATAACAGGCAGGAGAGCATGATTTCAGCAGGGCAGCAAAGGAACATTTCATTCTCTTGTTATGCGCCTTGGCAGGGGAGAAAGCCCAAATGGAGCATGTCACAGAGATTCTGAATCTCTGTGCTGGATTACATGAGTTACCAGAGGCGTGGGGGGCTGGAGGAAAGAAAAAAAAAAAAAAAGGCTCATTTCTCCTGGTAGTGGTTAATAGATGCCATGACCCATTTATAATGATAGTTCATGTTTCTGTCTCCACTGAACCAAGGCAGAAAGGGACAAGCCATGGTACAAGCTTTGTGATCCTTTGCCATCCCTTTTCTTTCCTGGGAGATCAGAACCTGAGGGATCCCCCCTCACAGGGGCTGTTCTGATTGCCTGTCAATGGGTGCATGCAAGATAAAGAAGTGTTTCCTATCTATGTTAAAGGATAAACCTCAATGGGTGTGATTAAATAGAATTTAATAAGGCTGTACGGTGTGGAGGGTTTTTTTTGCTTTTGGTTTTTTTTTTTTGTTGTTTTCTCTTTGGTTTACTGCTGGGCTAAATTGTTGGATTTAAAGAGCAAATAATTCTGTTTTGGGATTGGAATAAAGATAATGTATTTCCTCCTGCTTTCCCACTAGGTCTTGGCTCAACTATTTATTACAGTGACAGGTATATTCATCAACTGTGTGTGCGAAAAAATTTCATCCTGTGGGCTGTGCATGACAGTTGGTTATGGTCACTAGAGTCACACGAGCATGTGGCTCATGGTTTGGATGATATACCCCCTGTAACTGCAGCATGCCTGAACAATTCCCAGCAACTTTGGTTTGCTCAGCCGTCTTCAGGGAGCAGAAGGCAGTAGAATGGAAGCCGGCTTCCAGAATTTAATTAGGGATGTAGGAAAAAGTTTCCTTTTCTGTTGCAGGACTGTGATATTATGTCTGTGTAAATGGACTCAGTTGTCAAGTGAGGATTTGCATAGACATTATAGACATTAATGATGCAATCCCCTGAGAACTGCATCAGTTCAACAGTGTGTGCTCAAAAGGTGAAATAGCCCTTGTGGCGTTCTTAAACAGTGTCCCTTACCAAAAACAATCACATAAGTGCATCTACTGTGTATGCAGAAAGCTATAGTTAGATATCGCTTGATAACTCTTGGCAAATGGACAATTACGAACATTTCTCATGGTAATTGGTATCTTCCTCAGTAAGGTCACAGAAGGTTTTGCAAGCTGTCTGTTAATTGTGCATCTCAGCTCTTCTTACATAGTGTGAAGCACATTTTACATATACTTTCTCAATGTTTATGAAATGTTTTAACTTTTCAACAGTAGTTTTGGGAAGTCAACCAGAGAAGTTTTGTATGACAATAATAATTGCTCCGGTTCCTAAAACCAGGAGCGAGTCTGACAAAATATTAATAACATTAAAACCTCTAAAGCACTTCTGTTTTGCCTCTCCCCTTCTCCTTTCTTTGGAATATTTACAAAGAAAGTGTGACACCTTTGCATAAAGAAAGGATTTTCTTAAGCAGTATTCTACTGTCTTCAACATAAATGTAATTAGGGTAAGTACAAAAATTATTCATCAATGTTATTACAGTGAACAGAGCATTCAGACTGACAACTGAGCTCTTGTAGTGAAGCATCTAGATAACAAGCTGTAGCAGGTGCAGACAATAAACCCAGTTGGGTACACTGCACACTATTTAAAATTCTTTATAGAACTGCTTTGTGAGTAAGATTTCAGGACAAGCAAGCAAAAGGTGAAAAATCTCTGTTATAAAAGTTTCAACACAATTTCTAGAGAGGGCAAGCATAAAAGTTTACAGTTCCCATTATGGCTTTCTCTGAACCAGACAAACCCTTGAGATTACGGTAAGGCAGGCATGCCAGGGTTATAAATATATTTATAGGAAGCACTGGTGCAGTGAGTAAATGGGCTGTTGCTTCCAGCAAGCTCCCAGGAGTAATCACACACAGGCTCCTCAGCTTCTCCAAGGGCAGGAATCCTGACTGGTGTGTCCCACCACCAGCAGGTAGCAATGAACTTTCAGCAGTCTCCAAGAGTGCCCTGAAGCAGATATGTCATGCAGGCTCTTTCTTGCTGCAGCAAATAACTACTCTACCCAGCCAGATACGCTCTCTGTGCAAATATATAACCTGGACATGCACCTGTTGAGGTCCTCAGGTGCACCCAAGAAGCAATGAAGCCAAGAGCAAATGGGAAGAGATGAACTTTTATCTATTTTTGTGACTGTTATATAGGGATATGCCATGGGAAACTTAGTTAAGCAGACTAATAGTGACTGAGTCCGCTGTTTTCCCTGATATCCTTAAAATAGTATCTCTCCTGCCTATTAGTTTCCACATGGGTTGACATTTAGTTCAGACTAATCATTCTATTTTAAAGCTAGACTGGTTTGTGTGGTAAGGCTCCAGCTCCTTGCATTTTGGCTCCCTCTGAATCGCATTCGAGTGGTCAAGTGGATCTGAAACAGCAAGAAGAGGCCAGGTACCGCCCGTGCTCCACTGTGAAACTGTGGCTGTGTCCTATAGCATCTCAGCTTTGATTAAAAAGAAAGAAAAACTCATGCTTTTACAGCCCCAAAATAAATCTTTTTATACCATGAGTGGACAGAAACTGTCCCACAGCACTGGTTACTCTAACAGTTAACGGAGCGTTCTGCTGAGTGTTTACTCCAGCGTGCACTGTATCACTTACAGAAACATGCCCTTTTTAGCACTTCATGAGGTTTTGCTGCTTTGCTGGTTTTAGCCAGTCAGCATGCCATACTGGTGCCAGGCGTTTATTGCCACCATACATGTTGATTTGATGCCTTTGTTGCCCTTCTGTACTATCCCTTCTTGCACTCACTGTGTTACCTGAGGCTGCGTCCCTCGGAGATCAGGCGTGACAGCTCAGGACTTAAGCACCTTAGATAACTTCCTAAATCTCAAGTAGGCTGTGGGTGGAAGAGGAAAGAGCAAACTGCCTCTTTTCTGTAAGCCAGGGAAGACAGGGAATTAACCATTCCAACACAAACAATGTATTTCTTACTCTTACTTGCTCAGCCTTTTCTTTTCTGCTGTTGCTGCTAATAGAGAGGTGGCGTGCAAGGAGAGGTAACAACTCACTCACAGACTCCTACACCTTTTCTTTTCCCCCAGCTGTAGAACTAACTGTTCTGCTACAACAAAATATGATTTTGCTTATTTGCCTGAGAAAAACTGTGACTGCACAAGAGATATAATATCATGCTTTTCTACCACGCTAATACATCCAGACTGAGGCCTTTCATCATGCTCATAATAGGAATAAAAAAGAATAGTTCTATTACATAAGGGGAAAGCACTTTGTGTAATGGTGATGTTTTTCAGCTGTTACCATAAGCATCCAGGGTGAGTGGTACAGTGTGTTTGTACAGACAAGGAGAACTCTCGATGCTGCAGAAACCTTCTGGGAGCTAATGCACTGTAAGAATTTACTTCTGTCTCTATGAAAAAGATTTTGCCTGCTTGGAGTCAGAGTGAGTGCTGTCTTGTTCCAGACTGTGTTATTCTCCTTGGATATTTATTCCACTCAGGTAGTCTCTCAATATCAAAATTTCCAGAAAGCTACCTTATTATGATAAATTGCTTCACTTGCAGACAAATTTTTTGTGTCCATTTCACTTCTTGTTACAAGACGACTCAAGCAACAACTTAGTTATTAAAATAAATGTGGATTTATTATGGGAAAATGCTTATTTGATCCATTTATGTTAGGTCATGGTAAGGTATGCATTGCTGTAGGATTTGAACATCTCTTAATCTTGAAATTATTTGTTCTCCAACAAAACCTTTGAAATGCATTGATATCCCACACATTTTACAGGTAAGTAAAAGGTAGGATGAAGTACTTAGAATTAAATAAAAAAAAAAAAAGAAATTAGATACCATTAGGTCTTTGAAAATCAGAACGTACTGTTGCTCAAGATAAATTAGTCTCATTTAACAAGACTGTGATATTCACATGTCACATCTAGCATTTTTATGAAGAGTTTACTGCTGATAAAGAAGTCATTTTCAAAAACATTAGGTATATTAATGAGTTACTTTGAAGTGTTCCAGTGTTATTTGAATTAGAATAAAACTCAGTAGCTGGATGAAATATCATGGAAACTTCTGGTACACTATAGTTTGTTTTGAATTTTATTTTTTAAAACAAAATTAATGTTAATACATAAACTTTTCACTAAAAGTGTAGTATAGTGTGAGCTATGTATAGTTTCATCTGTCATCTTTTTTGTATTTTGAACGGGGTTGTTTACAATTAGCTATGCAAGTTACAGGCTGCTGCTGTTATTTCAGTGGTTTGGGGTGAGGGGCACAGGCTAAAAGGTGGCAACTACCGTGGTTTAATTTTAGCAGTTTAAAATGTAGTAGGTATGAATAACTTCCTCCATGCAATCTTTCCTATCTGGAAAACAAAATAAAACAAAACAAAACCTTCATGACAGGTTTCAGTAAGGAGGTCAGCAATAAAAAAAGAAAGAAAAAAAATCACATGGAGAGTCTTGTTTACCAAGTAAAAGCTGTGAGAAAGGAAAACACGGCAGAGACAGAGAGATTGCATGTAGAAAACTATGTAGTTTACAGATCCTCCAAATATCAATAAATCCTTATGAATCCAGTTTACAATGCATTGTGGTTGTGTGTAATCCTACCTCAGCAAAGGATTCTGGGACAATGTTGAGCCACTTCTCATCCCTGATTTTTTTTTTTTTCCCCCCAGTCTTGGCCAGTGGACCTTATGTTTTTCTTTTTTTTTTTTTTTTTTTTCTTTTTTTTCTTTTTTTTTTTTTTTCCCAGTGGTTGAAGACATCTAGTTCTTAATTAGTATATCAGTAGGGATTTTGCAGGTGAAACTTTTGCAATTCACACATTTGCAGTCTTCAGGAAGGTTATTAGACTACAGCACAGATCATTTGTCTCCTTTTGCAGGCTTCTGACAAACCGTTCTTCGTTCCCTATGGGAGTGTGGGAATTGTAATATAGGCAGAAAATTGACCCTGCGTGAGTGAGTCTGTGAGAGAAGGAATACATTTGCAAATGATTTTAAAACAACAAGGCAAGCTCCAATTTGCAACATTTAATAAAGCATGTGAAATTGTCAAGGAAAGAGAGAAAGGGAACTTTTCTTTACAGGTCATTAAAAAGAAAAAGCATGGCTTAATCTTGAAATAATTTACCCTTGGTGTAGACATTGCTGCATCCTTCCGGAAAAGAGAACATTTGGGTCTTTCTTTTATTCTGAAGCAGTGGAGGGTAAGCAACATTATTTTTTTTTTCTTTTACCTGGTCTTACTGCTAGAGAAATGTGGCAGCTTTATGCAGAAGGTCCTGCTCACAGGTACATTTTTCTTAAAAAAATCTCACTAAACCAATGAGACCTGATGCCTAAGTAAATTGTGCTCCTTGAATGCATCTTTTCTATTCTCAGTTTACTGGACCATGTCCTTTGATATCTCAGGCATGAGCAGCATCTACCAGCTATTGCAACAGCTTCTATAACCTGAGTCAAAGTTCTTGTTGCTGAAGTTTATGCAACTTGCTGCTCTGGATATGTCACCACAAAACTGCACGTGGGATCCATTAACAAACCTGCTTTTGAATACTTCAACATTACAAGTTCACTCAAGTACCTAGTTCCTAAGAAGGAATTGTCTCACTCTTGATGTATATGTTTTAAATCCACCCTGGCTCTGGGTTTTTTGAATGATTCTGCACCCCTACACCTGTAAATGTTAGCTGTCATAGTAAGATGAATTGTGGGATGATTGTTGTCCTATAGGAGCAGGGTCACATGACTCAGAGCCGAGTAGTGTTTAATGATCTTCCCCCTCCACCCCCCCCCCAATCTTGCTTTTGCCACAATGTCTACTCAATTTTAAGTAAATTCATTTATATTTTTATTAGTAATAACTTCACTTATGATCCCTAAAAAATGGGGTTTTCTTCTGCCTCCTAGCATTGCTATTCAGTCGGCTAGGCTGTATTTTTCCAGTACACCTTTCCTCCTTTCTCTGTCTGTTGATTCCTTACAGGGCATTCACTGTAAGATACTGTAGGGTAATTATTACAACAGTAGGGTCTGAAAATGATGTAATGGAAAACAGCTTTTTAGATGGCTCCGTTATTTCCACTATCAAACAAATGCCTATACCTGATATAATAATCAATAGGCAGGTATTTAAAGCAGTATGTTTTTCTGCTGGTTGAACATCTGGAAGGCAGTATCTTTTTGTTCATTAAATTATGCTGAAGGAACTTTTGGAGAGGCAGAAAGTTCATTGATGCTTGCCTGACCTATTCCATGGGGGCCCTTTATTTATTGCAGGTTGCCAGGTTACCTTCTGCTTGGTCATTGAAATCACTTGACATGAAGCTTTTTTCTGCTAGTGGAAGGTGTTGACCATGCCATTTATTTCAGTAAAGAGTTATTCTGTCACTTTTAAACATAGCTGCATAAATGTTGTGATGATAATAGCAGAAAACTTTATCTCTTAAAGTGCCAACTGTTATTTCATCCCCCTGGAGCAAACTGTCAGGATTCCTAAAGGTCTTATATTAAATTGCAAATCTAGCACCATTGTGTCTGAATTCTAATTTTAGTTGCTCATGTTAGAAACTGTAGGTCTGAGCAAGTGTGCACTCAATTAAGGCTGTGTTTTGGAATTTTTCATGTAAGGATATAAGGCTTTTCTGTTACTTCAAAATTAAATCAAGACATTTCCAATCCACTTTTTCTGAAATACAGTAATAATAATAATAATAATTATTATTATTATTAATGTCCCATATACTCCAGAGGCATTTTCTTTAATACTGAATTTTCTGTACACAGAAGGTAGAAGATTGTTTGCCTGCTAAGGAAAAAAAAGCAGCTGATGATCCGATAACTGAAGTTCACCATCCTTTCATTAGCAGCTGATCAGAAATGCCAGGACTCCTTAACATCAATCCCTAAAGCTATAACTTAACTGATACAAAGTCAAAATAGCTTTCAGCAAGCCCTAAATCAGCACTTTGTGGGCTATTCCACTAGAAATACCTCTTACATAGTATGTATTTATCACATGAGGAAACATGTTTTAAGTCTTCCTTCTACCTGCTCTGCAGCAGAATGATACGTAGGTTTGCTGACGAGCCATTCGATACTTAGTCCTGAATTTCCCAGTTTACTTTCTAATGCATTGACCGTGACCTCAGCTACCACAGAAGAACATGATAAGGTCTCATTTTAAGAGAAACTTCATTTTTGGAGATTCCATTTTTGAGATGTGGCAGAGGTTTATAAAATCTTAAGTGGCAAGGAAAGGGTGAATAAGGGTCAGATATTCTCTTTTAGTGCAAAATCTTGGGGGCATCAGTTGAAGCCAGATCACAGGAGATCGTGCTTTACACAGCATACACTTAAGCCATGTCGGAAATGTCAAACTTCATGTGAGTGCAGGGGGGGCTCATGGAAGAAACAATTATGGACAAAAATATAAAATGCTCAAGGAAAGTAGGAGTGTTCAGAAAGCTCTTTCCTGTATTGCAGACATTTCAGGTAAGAGAGAAGTCATAAATTGTGGGTTGGGGCTCTACTCTTTATCCTGGCGTGATACGTGATCCACTACTCACTGGAGTGCTCTCCCACCCTCTATCCCAGCTGCCAAAGGTAAACCTCAAGACATGATTTTTTTTTATTTCCTGGTCAGTAAGACATCTTTCTAGGTGTCTAAATAGGCACTGACTATGTTCAGATAGCAGGGAGACGTCCACATGGCGGACTGTTAAAGCACCCAAGATCATTCCTGTGAGAGCGTGGGACTGGAGGGAGCCAACTGTGTGTCCTTGTCTCTTCCCAGCAGTGAGCTGCTTCCATATGCCCTAGTTTAGCTACAGCAAAAGCCATAAAAATGCATTACTCTGAACTCAGATAAGTTATACAGTTGAATATTAAGTTGCAGAAACAACAAATTAGATGACTTATATATGTGGTAATAAATTCTTTTACAAGATTTTGAATTAACTATTACATGCTGTAGCTACTTCAGCAGCCTAAACTGGCTCTACTTGGTTCATAAAAGCACTATGGATACTCATTTATATAAATAACAAACAAAATAAATATACTTCTTTTAAAAATGAGAAACTGGTGGTTTAATACATGTGGGGGTTTTTTTCCAGGATATTGTAACTTCTTCCATAAAACTTCATTAAGATAACAAACCTAATATAAGTATATATACATGTACAGACAAAAAAAGATTAAATTAAGCTCCTTGGCAGTTTATTTGCACCAGTTTCAGCACAGGCTTATTCTCAGAATAATTCTTCTACACAGTAGCAAGAATGAGCTAAGCTCTCATGTTTGCATGGGGTTTTTAAGTTGCATGCCATAAAGAACAGGTGAAATCCCAGAATAAAGCTCAGATCTAATTAGTACACTGATTTTAGTGTAGAGTTCATTTTCCTGTAGCTTACAACTTCCTAAATGTTCCAAAGCAGATGTATCTCATGATTCCTCTTCCTTTTACTGTAATGCATACAGCACTTTACCACTCTCAATTGGCACTTTAAATCATTCTCCTCGCTGCCTTCTCATTACATGCGCACACACACACAAATCTAGTGTTGATCTGACCAGGAAAATAAAATTCATTCCTTTCTTCCTTCTGCCAAATATCTATTCCATTCCAGACAACACCGCTCCACATACTGCTGCAAAACGAAGCTCGGTTTCTACGTTCTTGACCAGCTGGTGCCTCGCAGAGCAACGGCTCTCGGTGCACACAGGGGTGTGCGCTAACCGAAACTGCACAGTCTGCACTGACAGAATTGTTACCAAAATGGCATGGTTTCCTTTACATTTGGGGGTGTATTTTGGTGCATGATAATATTACAGTAGGTGGAAATGAATAAATAGTTATACTCCCTCAGTACCTAGGGTTTGGGTTTGCTTTTTCTTGGGAAAATATTTAAAGATAACAGCTGCAGATATCCTTTTCTACATCCTGCTTCTAAAATACACATCTCCACCTAGCTCCTTCCAGGTGCCTCTTACTGCCCACCCAAGTAACTCACCAGAGATGTAGAATTATGACTTCTTAGGAGGAAGCCCATTATAAGCTTGCTGAATAGGGAAAAAAATGAATGTCCCTTGACAAATTGCTTATTAAAAGTGGTCATACAACAGGATCATTGCTCCTATCCTCTGATGACTCTCCAGCTGCCACTAGCTTTTCCTCCAAAATAAAATTCAAACTGCAGCAGCGAGTGTATTTCTAATCAGCATGGTAATTCAATATCCTCCCCATTTCCCCCAGGACCAATTAAGAAAAACATCAAAAAGTGTAGTGACTTTAATTAGCCAGTTATTCAGCGTGTTTTTATCATTAGCCTGCTCTGTAACCACCACCCTCATCAGAACTATAATGATGGTGTAAATTAAGCTATAGATATTGGCCATATTTAATAAGCAATTCCAGAGCAAACTGGATTTAACCAGAATCTAGTGGGTCAGTGGGTGCCACTTCAGCTCTGAATTTGAAGCTGTCTCTGTGAACTAGAACACTACAATGAACTCTCAGGGAGACAGTATAAAAATTAAGATTGATGTAAGAAAAATAAAATGCAAGATGAAAAAAGCTTCCTTTATGCAAAGAAGAATATGACTCATATGTGCATTAAACAGTAGGTTATTTTATTTCTTGATCTCTGTTTTGTCTAATATTAAAGCAATGTCATTGATTACTGGACATTATCAGAGAAGGAAGAAGAAATGGATTATCTCTGAGGAGTGTTAATGAGGTTTTAGAAAAAAAAAATTAAAATCCAGCAGCTACCAGAGTGTCACAAGGCATAAGCTTCTTTTAGGGGTTTTGGTTTTGTTTTCTTCTCTGTGATATACATGTAGGTGACAGAGTTCATATTCATCCGTTTCAGGTACCCAGATGACCTCTCTTATTGTAACCTCTGTACATCAGAAAAGCTTTTACACTTGTATCTTAAACTTATGGAAAACAGATGTGACTTGATCAGAGTCATAAAAACAGATCCCATGACTGACATCTTTCTCTAGAGTCCTAAGTTGACATTTTAACTTGTCTTTTACGTCCATACGTGTGTGAATGTGTACTGTATACACTCACAGATGTGAGTAAGTACAATAAACTACTTTCAGGACTAACTTAAACTTTGTGCTAAGTCTAATGTTGTTGAGCTGCAAGATGATTATTTGAACTCCCACATATCAAGCAGAGACAGTCCATCCTAGTCTCAGTGTCCAGGGGGTGTTGAGACCCTCAGGACTGACCCTTGCCTCCTGCCAAGGATACCTCTTTCATTGCAGGGCTCTAAAGCACGGTGAATGAATCCAACCACCTCTGGTCACGCAAAGATGTTCACCTCCAGCTCATGAGACCAGGGACTGACCACTCCTCTGGTGCCAAATTCATGCTAAAGAGCATTAACACTTTGGGATTTCAGGAGATATCTCAGAGCTTCAAGCCAAATTTTACCAAATCCTGTGTAAAGCCAGTGAAGTCTAGAGTCAGTGCTGAGACATTGTAACTACTGCTGCTAACACCGATGGGACCTTTTATCCTGAGTCCTTTAAGGCAGAGAGAAGTGTCAGTTTCTGCTGGTTTTGACTGGGGTAGCGTTATTTTTCTTCATAATTGTTTGTGCTGCAAACAAGTGTTGATACCACAGTGTTTTCATTAGTGCTGAGCAGGGCTCATGCAGTGCCAAGGTCTTCTCTGCCCCTCATCCCACCCCACCAGCGAGGAGGTTGGGAGGGCACAAGGAGCTGGGAGGGGACACAGCCGGGACAGCTGCCCCCAGCTGCCCCACAGGATATCCCCTACCACATGGCATCATGCTTAACAATAAAAGCTGGGAGAAGATGAAAGAACAGGGGGACGTTCAGAGTGATGGCATTTGTCTTCCCAAGCAACCTTAGAACATGGTTTCATTGTGTAGATCTCAACAGTAGATGGTAGGCCTGTAAATGAAGAAAACAAAACATAATTTTATAAAGGAGAATTTCTACTCCTCCAAGAGGCTAGAAATACTATAGTCCTAGCTTTTATGGATTATATTTTTGAGAGGAAAACCACAGCAAAAAGTAAACACTCAGTGGTCCCCCTGACATGCTGAAATACAAATGAAGTGATGCTAGAAATCCATTATGGTCCAGATGGTGTTCTTGTACTTCAGAAATCTGAGACTCTGACAAAGAGAGAAACTGGGGAATGGAGAAAGGCCTGCACTCCAACTAATAAGGAACACTAACTTATTTAAAATGCTTTTCCCTCTGCTTCATTAGTTTATTTGCCCTTGCACCAGCAAAGAATGAGGGGTAACTGACTTTTCCCTTTGTAAAAAAGCATCTGAGGTATCTAAAGACCAGTGATTATCACTATAGCAAATACTTCAGATAAAGCTTTTCCCATGAAGTTTACTAGGGTGGCATCTACCCACCCCAAATCTACCTCAATTTTTTCATTGCTTTTTACATAAACATGCTTGCATGTCAAAATTATAAGCTGACATCTAAATGTGTGTTTCTGTAGGCTGGCCTTATAAAATGACAATGGGTTTATTAATGTGCTTTACATTTCTATTCAAGCACAAAAATAATAAAAAAATATTCTCCATACAACATATTTCACTACAGTTGACTACAGGCTAAAGTTACGCACAAAATGCATTGCTAGAAAGGACATTCAGGTGGCACTAGAATTTGCCATTGAGAGTTATACTTTACTTTGTTTTTTTTTTAAGTGAAAGCATACTATTATGGTATGAATAACTATTATTAGCAAATGCGTGTACATGACGCCCTGAAGATCTTACATCCTTAATCACGTTGCCACAAAGAAATTTTTCTCTTACAGAGTTGTAGTTTCTCTGATTCCAGACAACATTCAATAAATTTGAATAGGAATCTTTTATCAAAACCCATATACATTCATGTTTGTATGTGCAGATTGTACAGCCAACACTGAGCTGTACTAATCAGCCAGTAGTAATTTACATGCAACCACAATACTGACAAATATTGAACAAAGTCACAAAGGTTCACATGCAAATGCACATTTCTTCTCAGACACTGATAAGCATTTAAAAAGAAATTAAATAGTGGATCTCATCTTTCAGCAAATATGAAAATGTAAACTGATGCAAATTTTTTGCTCCTGACCTAGGAACATGATGGCCAATTGCCTAACCTGTATTCAGAAGACAATTCTTAATTTTATATGCTTTTCACAAGGAACGCATTTGAAATTTCTATCGCATCAGTATAAAAATCAGAATGAACATATGTTTTTCAACACCTTCAATTATTTCTGATTTCCTAGGCTAGCATCTCTGTCTATCAAAGCATGAAGCCCAGAATATATTAACAAAGTATTAATTATGGTTGAAATCCTCAAACATATTTCAATACCTAGCTAGCACCAAAGTGGTAATAAGTGTCATCCTCTAGCAAAAATCATTGTGTAGCAATGCTTGAGGCATAAACGTGATAACATTATTCTATTATTTCTTAAGGAAAAATATTAAAATTAATTATATAAATCATGTTATATATAAACCAGTACAGCACAATATACTAATAGATCAATCCTCTAGAGCTAATTGGGAGAGTGACCAAGTAGCTGATATGAACTTCAATTTTTCCTTTCCAGCAAAGAGCTGTTAAAAATACTTTATTAAGCGTGTTTGCATGGTGTAGTGTAACAATCTCCCACAGCCACTGCACATTATCCTCTCTATTCCCCATTGCCTTAAAACAGCAATTAGAAGTTGATGAGAAATGTCCAGGAAAAATAATAGTTAAAGATCGATTAGGAATCCACGCAGCTAGAAAGATAAAATATTTACTAAAATAACAACAACCTTTCAAATAATAGTTCAAACTTCATTACTCTAATACATTCTTGAACTTCTATTTTCTGCCTCACTTCACTGTAATTGCAAGCTGCAATAGTGACAGTGAATGTTTCAGACTAACGTACATAAAAACATAGAGGTTTTACATTACAGTGGCAGTGGCTGAGTTTTTGTAAACAATTTGAACAGTGTTATTTTTTATTTGCCTGCACGTTTCTAAAGTTCTTTTCTATTCTACAATGACAGAGAACTCCCATTTAGCTAAATTTAAATGGAGCTTATAGCATGCAACCACAATCTTCCTCTGGCAATCAGATGGACAAGTGGCCATAGGCATCATGTTCCTCTCCAGTAGCAGCCCTGGAGGAGAAGAGAAATTGGGAAGCTGGGTGTGAGGTAAGAAATGTTTTTGCAGCAAGAATGGGGCTTCTTTTTTGTAATTCAGTGCAAAAAGTTAAGGGTTTTGTAAGTAAATGTGGCCACTACAGGTCAAGGTCTAAGTGCTGTGTGATAATAGCGTGGCAGCTATGGTTTCTCTCAATGTCTGCTTTGGTGACAAGCAAAAATTGTGCAACCCAGTATTGCTCAAATACGTAGCCCAAAGGTCTACCCTGACTCATTGAAAATGGTATTTTAAACCAAAACCTGATGGAATTAGGAGCCAACAGATATTTTGGCATCTATAAACAAACAGAGTGAAAACATTACTTATTAGAATAGCATCAAAAGGAAAAAAAGGGGGACAATTTTAGTTGGAATGTCATACATAAGGTGTTCAGAAACTGCACAGCTCATGACATTTAAAATAAAACAAGAAAATGTTCTTCACTGGGGGAAAAGCTACAGCCACTCGGTTTAGGCTAAGGTGGTTACCTTGTGCACGGACTGCTCAGCTGGATGAAATGGCTTGCTGAAGGGCACACAAAGGGTCTGCGCCTCCGTCACACTGTACGGACTGGGAGAAGCCTTCAGCATGCACCAAAGGAGCACCTCAGACTGACGGCCCTGGAGCTGTAGTGACGGACTCTGGGGCTGGGTCAACAAGCTGTGTGGAGGCCACAGATTCTTCTCCATGTACATCTAATATGGGCTTGGCGTGTTGACATGGATACACAAAGTGGCATTTTTTTTTCTTGACATTTTTCTCTTTATACACTTTATTAAGGAGTGTTAAGATCAGTCACTTCCTCCAGCCACTCTGGCCCAGGGCCCCTCCTGGAGTCCAGTATAGACCAGTACCAGCCAGTACAGTCCACACATAGGACTCGAACCACAGAGCAGCACTGACAGCCGTGTCCTGCCCTCCTCGGGGCACTAGTGCAGCACACACACCACGCTCAGGGTTCCCACACACACTCACATGTTTCCTGAGCCCAGACCCATCACCAGAAAGCCTCAGAAGACTTTGTTCAAGCATTAATTCTGAACTTCCCAGGAAAACAACAGCCTTTTTTGGAGGGATACTTTTGGACTATTTGAGAGGAACGTTCACACCAATGCCCAGAGACACAGCTTTGCTCAGTCTATCAATCCCTTCTGTCTTGCTGCCTGGAGTGGGGCATCTTTCTATAAAGTACACGGCTAAAGGAATCTTTCTTTTACAACAATTTATTTAAAACATAAATGAGATTAAGGTATTGATGCTTATTTTATTGAAGAAATGTCGTGTTAAAATATGACTTGAAATTTTAACAGAAAAAAAAAATCAATGTATTTTATTTTAAATGGTGGGGGAAAAGACACTTGGCTTTTCTGTTTCTCCTTAGTCCTTCATTCTTCCCCTTTGGGAGGGGGGAAGAATGATACGGAGGAGCTGAACACACTAAAAATGGTTATGCCACCAAAAAATAGTTTATTTTGTTTAATAAAAAACAAGTAAAACTGCTGTTTAAGCTAATCATTGAAAGAAGTAGGCAATAATTCTAAATGCTTTTAACATTTCAAAATGCACAGCTGTTCAAAACATTATTCTAATTTTAAGTTGCATAACACTCCCCTAGAAAGGTTTCTTATAAACTGCTAACAATGGGAGCACCACCAGAGCTATGATCTACATAAGCCACATGGCAGGGCAAGCCTGTGGTAGTATTTATTTTGACAGCAGTTACTGATGGGAAAGCCGCAAGATATAATTCAGATGATACCCACACCTCAAAACCAAGAATAAATAGGAACACTGTCGTCAACAGATAGCCTTTCCAGGCTTTATGCATACCCCATGTGCAGAAATGTCAAATAAAAGCTTTTCAGCAACCTTCCAGAAAGTTTCTAAGGGAAGCTTTCATCCTGATAAAAGAAGATTCTGCAGTGACGATTTGCCCTAATCATTGTGTCACTGATCCCATAAGGCAAGCTTGTCCCACCAGATACACAAGAGACAGTACTAGGAGAGTAGTCAGCCTGTTTTCTGGAATGTATGGAAGCTGAATGGAAACTGCTACTTTATTCTTCCACCTAATAAAAATGCTCCCACTGCTTGTAAAGGGCATTAACAGAGGGCAATAAGTGGTGCCGGTACAGCAGGTGATCAGCAACATGCATAGACATACTCACCTCTGTTGATTTTCATTGTTCAGTTCTTCATTGCAGTATTTCTTCTCCACCACCACCACTCCCAAATAAAAAAGCAAGGGATGCTGATTTTTAGTATAGTAGCAATATAATGTTATAAAATGACTAAATTAAGAAGCATTTGAAGGCAACTTATTCAATTTGAGTCTTTTATGACAAACAAACAATACTTAGAGAAGTACATTTAGAAAATGTGGAACTATTTTATGTAAGTATAAAGATGTCTAATGGATTCGGTTTAAACAAGTTTCATATTGGAAATCTTTTTTCTCTTCATGCCCAACAATTCTATCTAATGTTTAAAACCTACTGTGTTTCTCTTGCTGGATCTATACCTTAGGGAAAACATGCTAATCATCATGCTCATGCTTCCTCATGTTCTGAACTTATTTCCCACTGTTGGTTCCATGCATGATTATAATTTGACGATAAGAGAAACAATTTAAAACTTCAATTATGAAAGCATTTCTTTGCTAATTCCCTCCCGGCTAAATGACTTCCTCTCACACTAGGAAGTTAAACATCTGACAGCATGACTGAGCTTCAGGAACTTCAATTTCCATTCACAAAAGCCTGCATTTCTAGCTGCTTTTTGCAATCTTGTTGGATTTTATACTGATTTGCTCCCTCGTTTACTTATAGATTCAAGGATCCCTGAGAGACTCAACCTGGAGCCAGTATTGCATCTAGGCTGGACCTCTGACTGTTCTAGCTGACGTTATATTGTAAGCATTTCATTAACTGGGTAGATGAAGAATATAAATGGGGGCTGTTCCTTTGGGCATCGTCTACCTAGCTCAGCTGGCGAGACAGATCAGAGCAGTATAGCACAGTGCTACCGAAAGGATTAGGCAATAACAGCAGGTTACACGTTGAGAAATAAAATATTACAAACCAGCTCAGAATTTTTCCTTATCGATATGGCAATATTGCAGTGAGAAAATCAGAAGGTAGAACGCATGGCAGAATGAAATATTATGTAATTGTTACCTTTATGTAGGTAAAACAATGTGCCATGATGATGGTACTGTAGTCCAAATACAGGACAAAAAGTGCAGGGAATTGACTGAGTTACTTTTTCTCCTTCTTTTTCCTCTAAGATCATACCCAAATTAGCCATAAAAGGGAATAGAGAACAATAAAATGCAAACGTGAGTGCTAACATCATAGGAAATAAAAATTATCCCCATTTACCTACTCATTTTTATTTCACTGTTGCGAGTGCATACTAGTGTATGATTTGCAACAAATATAAAATGTGTATGTTCTCTGCTAAAAATATGTAACTTTGATGCAAGGTAATTTGTTTAAAAGCCTAACGAGGTTGACATTTGAAGCAGGTTCCTGCCTTTTCTGTTGCTTCTGGCTGCACTGAGATAAAATATAATTGTGGCAGGTGACTCATAAAATGAGTTGACCTGCCAGGGCAGAACAGGTACTCTGCAATGTCCGTGTGGAATGATGTTATTTTTGAGCTTTATTGGATATGGTAGCAAGTGTTTCAGTACTGCTCAATGTGGGCCAAGGACAAGACAACCTGGAAGGACATGGATTGAGGGTCCTGTGCAGAGACGATGGAGTACAGGGGCATAAGGAGAGACATTGCAGGAGTGGCAGAAAGGCGAGCAGTGGTGAGGAATTGGGTACGGCACCGCGTTCCTGCAGGCAGAGGACACAGAAGTAGTCAAAAGCAGAACACACTGGAAGAAGATTGTAGAAATCAGTTGGGAAGCAGTTTTGATTTGCACAGTTGACCAAACCACACCAGGTAAGAGCACCTCCAACATCAGCTTGTAGGATAGGAAGCTTCTACTGACCTGCAGTAGAATATCAGTTGAGGAAAATTACATTAAACTCAGCAGTATTGCTTCCTGGGACATAATTTTTGTCCTTCTAAGATTCAGCTTAGCATCTTTATTACAGTCAAGGGGAGAAATACCTGTCTTCATTTTTTTATTTTCTCTTGGGCACCATGGTGAGAAGTAAATGAGTGTCTGCATGGTACACTGATCCTACTTATTCTTGGCACTAATGAATACCAATGCTATATATAGCAATTAAAATAAACCATTATCCATGGCTTTACATGCTTAGTTATTATCTCTAGATTTAAACTTTTTCACATTGAAAAGCAGTGAGCAAAACCAGAGGGAAATATATCACCAACGGACTCAGATGGGAAGGTGTTACGGCAGTGGCAGACCATTTTATCAGTACCAGTTATCACAATTTGGTAAGTCTTGAAAAGCGTTCACCCTAGAAGAGAATATAATGGCTCTCAAACATTACCCTATCATCTTCCTAAAAACCAGAATGTCTTATTTTAGGAATTGAGATAATGGTGGATGAATATCAAACACTTTAGATCTGGATTGTCAAAAAATATCTGTAGATTAAGAGATACAAATTCTCCCAATCAGAAATTGTAAGGGCAGGCCTGAATAAAGACAAAGGGGATGATATCAGCCAATGAAGAGAGAAGTAAAAGAGAAACCTAAGGAAATTAATAGGAAAATGTGAGCAAAAAAATTTCATGCTATAGAAGGATCTGCAACTTTGAAGGAATTTTTGTTAATAGTATTTATTTTATTTGGGGCTAAAATATTTTGCTTTGAATCTGTATTTCATTTTGTTTCGAGTGCCCTTTGATTTATATGATAAAGGTATATTATTGAACATGCTATGAAGTGTAAACCACTGATGTAGAAGAGTCTATGGACAAAGTCCGTGCTAGCAGGAAATGACAGAAGGCAGCCGAGGAAGTGCTGCGAAAGGTTAGATCAGGTGGTTTCAAAGGTTTTATGAGAAACAGGATAAGAGCAGAGAAGTAAGAAAAGCCTAACCTTTCTTTTGGAAAGAGAGCAACAGAGAAATTTTATGTATTCTGTGCTAGTCCTCAGTTAGGCTTGGGTTAACATTAAGAGCAATCATATGCAGTTGTCCTGGTTTTGGCTGGGACAGGGTTAATTTTCTGCCTAGCAGCTGGCTTGGTGCTGTGTTGGGATTCGGTGTGAGAGCCCTGCTGATAGCACACCGGTGTGTTTGGTTGTTGCCGTGTCAGTCGAGGACTTTTCAGTTCCTCTGGCCCTGCCAGCGAGGGGGCTGGGAGGGGGCACAGCCAGGAGAGCTGACCCGAGCTAGCCAGAGGGTGCTCCATACCATGGGACGTCATGCTGAGTATAAAAACTGGGTGGAGATGGCCAGAGCCTGGCGATCACCGCTCAGGAGCTGGCTGGGTATAGGTTAGCGGCTGGTAAGCAGTTGTGCTGTGCATCACTTGGGGTTTTTTCCCTTTTGGATTTTACTGTACTCACTCTCTCTCTCCTTTTCATAACAAGTGTTATTAACATTATATTATATTTTATTGTAAGCATTAATTCTTATCTCAGTCCACGAGTTTTACCTTTTGCTGATTCTCCTGCCCATCCTGCTGTGGCAGACAGGGGGGTGAGTGAATGGCTGCATGGTACTTAGCTACTGGCTGGGGTTAAACCACAACAGCAGTGTAATATCTTATGTCACTTTTTCTTGGTATGACTCATGACTATAAGCCTTAAAGGTAAAGAGATCTGAGATAAGGTCTTTTTTGCTCGTATCTGTCTCTTCTCATCTTAAATGGTCCTGCTCAGAAAGTCACAATATAGACAGTAGTCTTTGCCATAAGACCTAAACAGTTCATTTGGGCTCTTCTTATTTTTTGCCCTGCTGACATCTTTAACTATTTACAATGTGCTTTGCAAGCAATGCCCTTCTCGAATCAGCAAAGAGCACATATTCAGGTAAGAATTGTTTTTTCCCTATCTAAAGACGCTGTGTTCCAGTTCTGATTTTGGTTTAAATTCATATTCAGACTGTGTATACTTTTTGGATTTGTTTTTTACATGAATAGTGTCTGGGTCACTAGTTTGCACAAAAATCACACTTTTAAAAAGGAGATAATGCAAAAAGAAACTCAGTGGGCTGCTCCAGAATCACCTTTTTTGCAGCGAAAAATAATCAGGGAAAAGCAGCTTTTAAAACACCTGATTTTTTTTCTACCAGTGTTAAAATTAACTAAATTGATTAACACAATGATTTCACTTGACAAAAGTGTGTTGGGAAAGTCTTGGTTACAAAAGCACCTTGATCCATCTCAGCATGATAACTGCTAAGATGAATGAATTAAACAGAGGTGTGCTGAAAGCAAACAAAATTGCAAAATAAATAAATCCTTTGTCAGAGTTTACAAGCTCTGAGCCACATTAAGCTTTGTATACAGTTTGGCCCAATGCTTAAATACCTGTATGATGACATATTGAGGTTAGAGTTCCCAGTGAAGCGATGTTGTGTATCTGACAACATTTATATTGATTTTATCACCAGATAGCTGCAATGTGACAACTGATGGATTATAGGGAACACACTTCGTTAACTCTGTATGCCTGTATCTTGCAAGCAGTCTTTTTAATCTGCTCACTTTTTAACACCCCACTCAATAATTTCTCTCAAGAGCATGTGTGTCTGGATTGTCCTTTAATGATTTTTCCAAATGGGGAAATCAATGGTATTAAATACTCAAGGAATGGGATGTAAATAAGCAGCTATAAATTTAAGTATATCATTTTTATGCTATTTTTGATCCAATGATACAGTATAGAAGCCTGCATATTTTTATATCGATGACTGTTCTTCCCATTTTTATAATAACTCTTTTGAAAATTTTATTATTTTCTTCACTATTTCAGTAATATATTTAATTGCAGTTTGCTTGAAGAGAAGAACAACAATGAACAGAAAAAAAGGATTTACATTTAAGGAACTCGAAATTACATTCTGTGCTTAACTGTATTTTGTTAGATGACTTGTAACCAAACTTGAAACCAAGGAAATGAGCATCAGGGATAACAAATTAATAATCCAACTAATTGGCAACATCATCATGTTTTGCTAGGCATTGTCATCACGTTGGGAAAATTTTCAAACTAGAGGCACCTGGTGATAAAACAGACCTGTGTCGTTTTCTATTTCTGGTTTATATGTTTTTGCTACTTGAAACACATGCATTTAATTGCTTCAAACAGTGGGACTCCAACATTATTCTGATGACTACTGAACTGTTAAATTGATCAGAGCACTGAGAATATGTATATGTTTTTAAATCAACCTACTGGCAAATTTCCTTTGCTTTAATGCTTCCTCATTACCCTTAATTAAATCCTTTTCTTATTCATTGCCTCCCAAATTGTATCAGTAACCCCTCTCTTTCTCATCTTGGTAGTGCCTCCAAAATTTACAAAAATTAATGGCTCTTCAAGCTTTTAAACACTTTGGGCAAAATTCACCACATGTAATTTCATTGGGAACAGATGGAGCTGCACCAGGAATGAATTTGGCTGTTAGGAGTTACTGGGTGACCTGAGGACTAAGCTATTTATGCATTCTTGTTTTGCAAATCTGATTTCTCCAGCAATGTAGAGAAAGATAAAGAAGCAAACCCAAAATGCTTAAGATGTTATGATCTCTGCAAGTTGTAGCCTACCCTCAATTCACACGTTCACAACGCCCAGTGACGGTGATGAGAAGTCTGCCATGGATCAGGGATACTCATAAACCTGTGTGTGTTGCTTGGTTGAAGCATCTATTTATCTAAATATATTTAAAGCTCTTTCCCTACAGACATTTTTACTACCTGGTATGTGTGTTGGAATTGAATCACTACTACCTTATTTTAGTTTTATGCCTTCGTAATGACATTAAAAGTAACACTTACTCAACATAAAACTAGAGAAAAGTGATGGTGAATCAGGTCCAATTCACGGGGGTTTTTTTGCTCATGAAAAAGGTGGGAAGTATCCGAGCACGAAAGAACCAAACAATTGCAAAAAGTAGTAGCTTTCCCTACATGTAGCTCTCCTTTACATTTTCTCTTCTTTTGCTTTTGGCTTGTCTTTTGGGTGTTTTTTTGTTTGTTTGTTTTACTCCATAACATCTTGGAAAAATATTGACTTGGAAACATAAAAAACAATCTTATTGAAAGCTTTACTTTGACAATAAAATATATGCATAGCACAATTCCTGGAAAAGCAAAATGACAGAGAAGCAATATGCCTGATTAATTTTGAAACATTTAAAACAATCAATTGAAAACCTTTTAAAGCAACACCTTCTGATGAAACATAGCACTTTACAACATCAAAATAGCTTGTAGATACATTTTTGAACTGGAAAACCTGGAAATGTTCTTGGTAAACTGCAAACAAATTGCTCTGAGGTTCTGGAAATACAGAATGACACTCATTATAGAAAAGACTACATATTACTCAATCTGGTCCAGGAGAAGGGGAAAAGTATGACAGCTGGCTTTGTGGGCACTTGGGCACATTTCCATCCAGAAGGCTGTCAGGCAAACCCAACTTCCTTGTTATAATTAAATTACGTGATATATTTTGTTGAAGAGTCACCTCTATTGGTTTTTAAACATAATGAATTGTTTTGAGGGCCCAAAATGCTGTCAGTTTAGAAAATTACATGTTTTCCACTTTGTACTTCACTGTTATTTGAAAAAATTAATCATAGGGAAGATTCTAGCTTTACTCTGTTAAACAAAGAAACCCGTCATTTAAGCAAATGGCTTGCTAGGATTGATTTATAGATATTATAAAATATAACATAACGACATGTAACAAAATTTTATTACACAGTAAGGTTAATTTAAATTATGATTTGTTCTCCCTGATAGACAATGGGAGATACTTGCATTCAGTAACTGCTGCAGTGTCTGACACCAGCACTTCAATGAACTGTAGCATTCTGAAAATGAAACAATTAGCTACCCTAAAGATAGAAAGTCTAAGTGATTTACTAGGTTTTAGAGGTATGTGTTGTTCAAATGCAATTACTACAATATATACTGAAAATCTGCTACCTCACAGCAGACAAAAAGTTAGTAGTGCACAGAAGAGGAATTGAAGAAAAAAGCATATGAAACAATGTTTGGTATTTGGCAGGTTATTTCACCATGTGGAAGAGCAAGTGGTGGCAAGACGACTGCTCTAATACAGATGGGCAACATCCCAGACGAGACCCAGATTTCTTCCTGCAGACGAGAGCCAGAGATAGCTCTTTTGGCTTTGAACAGACTCAGAAGCTTGCAACTGAGCCAGGGGGGTCTCTTGCTCTGCCTCCTTCCCTTACCTTTAAAGGGGATGAACTGGTTTGGGGCTTCCACAAGAGCATTCCTGGAAAACTCCCAGCACTCACTGTCTCCTTTATCCTCCACGGAAGCTTCCCATAGAATCCCTCCCAGCCGAGCTCTGAGCAAGCTGAAGTTTGCTCTTCTAAACTCTAACCCCTTTGTCTTAGTAGCAACCTTCAGCATGCGCGGCAGGAGCCCAGACTCCACGACCCCGTCACCGCTGCAGCCAAGGCTGTCACTAACGGGGCACTACAAAGCGGGTTCTCCTGGTTTGCGAGCAGCGGTTCCAGCAGTGCCTCATTCCTGGCTGGCACAGCCAACAGCCCTGTGAGGGAGCAGTCCTCTGCGCCTCCCAGGAACCTGATGGATGACGTGCCAGCTGCTGCGCTCTTCTTCCAGCAAACGTCTGTGTGGCTGAAGTCACCCATAAGAACCAGGTT
Organism: Falco peregrinus; assembly: GCF_023634155.1. NCBI lineage: Eukaryota > Metazoa > Chordata > Aves > Falconiformes > Falconidae > Falco > Falco peregrinus. The sequence continues at coordinate 3,003,565 of NC_073730.1, forward strand.
CCGGTGACCCGAAGCTCCCTTAAGTGACCCAGGTATTGTCTTGTTGGCCTTGTTGTCTTGGTTTGGAGGTCAGCAGCAGATACCTACTGTAAGAACCCCCTTGGAAACAACTCTCTGGTCTTGACCCAGAGGCATTTGATAGGGCTTCCACAATCACTGTAGCTGACTTTTATACATCCAAGGTTCCCCTTAACATAGAGCATGACTCCTCTTCCTCTTCTTCCCTACCTGTCTTTACAAAACAGCCTATACCCATCCATCGCAAGCCTCCAGTCACATGAGTTGTCCCACCATGTTTCAGTTATTCCTATGATATAGCTTTCTGACTGGGCATGGAGCTCCAGTTCCTCCTGTTCTTTTCCCAGGCTGCATGCATTGGTGTACATACACTTGAGGTGGTTGGTCTTCTGGCTCTCATCTTGGGAGGCAGCTAAGGAACATGTCTCACTGCTCTGCCTGGCCTGGCTTATTCCCCAGTTGGTTGCAATGGCATGAACGTTGCCGCTTTGGACCCTGCCCCTCAAGTTCTTCAGTTTAAAGCCTGTTTCACCAAGTTGCCTAGCCTGCTGCCAAAGATTCCCTTGCCTTTCCTAAAAAGGTGGATCCTCTCCCTCCCTAACAAGCCACAATCAGTGAAGAATGTCCTGTTGTCATAAAACCCAAAAACCTCATGACGGCACCAGTCACAAAGTCAGAGGCTTATTTGCATTATATGCTTATTTCTGGCTGCACCCTTTCCTCTATCTGGTAAAATGATAACTTGGCCACCAACACTTTTTGCTTACTTGCACACCCAGGACTTTGTGGTCTTCCTTGGTTTTGTCCAGGTTCTGGCTTGCGGTGTCATTCATGTCCACATGAAAGAATATCAATGACTAGTAGTCTGTGCTCTTGACAAGTTGTGGCATCCTCTCTGCAATATCTTGGACCTTAGCTCCTGGAAGGCAGCATACCTCTCGTGACCCCCTGTCAGGCGAGCAGACAGCTGCCTCAGAGCTCCTTATCAAGGAGTCACCCACTATGAGCACTTATTTCTTTTTGTGGTATCCACTGTGAGCTGCTGGTACAGTTTCTCCCTGAAGACCTTGCTCGTGGGTGTCTACAGCTGTTAAAGCTTTAACTGATTTTCGTTGTAATGTTGGAGGGTGGGGACTGAAGCAGAGTCCTGCTTTTGTGGGTCACCAGGGTCCAAGGTGCCTCATTCTCTGTGGTGTCCACCACAGGAGCATGGTTCTGAAACCACTTATCTATCTTAATCTCAGTCCCTCTAATAATTTGCAGTCTTTAAACTGTTTGCATCAACTCAGCCACCTGATACAACGGATCATCAACCTGTGCACATCTTTTTCAGGTACTTACCTTTTCTCCAGGAGAAGGCTCTGGGCATTCATTGCAACACACCATCTATCTGTACTGCAGTCTCCTTCCTTACCAGTTCCATCTGGGTGGAAGCATCAGACATCTCAGGGGCTTTCTCTGTAGAAACACTGGTTTTAATTTGGAGGCAAGTGTCCATGCACCATTATGGCAGAGACCTTGAGTACTTGGAAGGACAAATATAAGAGCTGCCTTTCAAACACGGTTTGCTCTCACCTTTTTCTGTTTTTAACTGCCTTCTGCACACAAAAATGGTAACTGTGAGCAAATAGCAAGCATTTCTACACTTACATCTAATTATTTGTCAGTTATGTCATTCCAGCAATATCTGTGACCTAACAGATTCTGTAATAAAGTATTTAATGATAATACACAGCCACAAGCAATTGGGGTATATTTAATTCTTAAAAAAAGAAATTTTGGGTAGATCATAGAATGATGCACGAATTATGATTCAGAAAAGTAATTAAATAAGCCTTTATAGAAAGAAAAAAAAAAAAAGAAAAGAAAGAAAATTAACCCAACAAAAAACAAACAAACAAACCAACACAGGTTTTATTGAAAATGGAAGGTTTATAGGGATCAAACTCAAAAATCAAACCACATATTTTCATTATTTACAGGAATGTAATACTGCAGAAAAATTATTTCTGTGGGGAAAAAAATTAGCAGCAAAACTTTCAATAAAGGATTTGGAAATCAAAGTGTATTTGAGCTAACAAAATTCTACAGTTAATTGTGAATTGAGCACTTGTTTGGGAAATATCTCAGCACTGTGAAATCCTCCCCAAGCTGATGTACAGTAGATTGCAAGTCTGTATTAGAGCTGGGGAACATTGATAGGGTGTCTACCATGAGGGTCTGCACAGAATTTTTTCAAGAAATTACAATTCAGATTGTCTACTATATTTTAAAACTAGATGTAAGAAATACCTACTTGCTGGAACGCAGTAGACTTCCATGATCATAAAACTGGTGCTACAAACAGAAGCAGACCTTCAGTACCTCTTCCTGAATATAATAAAAGTGGCAAGAACTTTGAGATCTGAAAAAAACATTGAACTCGTCTTCTTCAATATTTCATTTTCCCTGTAACAGTTTACAAAATGATCCAAACTTTACATTTTGTTGTCGCTATCATTTAAAGACTTTGCAAGATGAGATGAAATCTCTGTCTGCATTAAATGAGACATTTCTGAAAACACTGCCACACATCACATGGGAAGGTGAAAGCCAAGACAAAATGTGAGGTCTGAAAGACAGACTCACCCATTGGCAAGTTTTCTCGTTTGCTTTTTTCCTTCTTAAGAAAGCACTAACCTTTCTAAATGTGAAATATATGAAGACTTCATGCCCTTAACAAATGAATGAGTATGAGAGAGAGAAATGGAAACCAGGCCTGGGGGAAAGTTTGATCCCTGGTTCTTAATAGATACACAGAATGCGGTGCCAGTATAATCAGACTGAGTCTGTTGGAGAAGAGAGATGTGTGGCACACCAATTACCGACAGCAGAGAAAATTGAAAGAAATTACATTCAGGGGAGTGTGAAATGTGAAAGTCAAGGAAATAAATTAGATGTTGTATGACCTCTAGTGTAATATGTGGAGAACTAATACATTTAACCTAGTTGTAATCATGTCATAGCTAGACTGCATTAGGAACTTTTTCATTTAAATTTTCCTCTCTACGGCTCTGTGTTCAACTTTTCGGAATAGAAAAATAACACAGCCACACAGGTAGCTCCAGCGTTAGTTCTGGACAGTGAAGCTACACAAAGTTTGCGCTGTGCAAAGGAACCAAGCTCAGAATTTGTTAATCATGCACCACTCAAATTTTCTGACATTAAAAATTAGGATCATCGGAGGTTTCCCTGAAGAAAATAAAAGATAATATATCTGCTGCAAACTATGATACGTTGTAACAGCCAGTAGACAAAAGTATCTACACAGTAAAAATTACCTATGTGGAAATACCTTTACTAGTATCAGAAAAGGGGCAGGAGTGGTTTACATTGCTTGAAGATGTGATTGGGGAGCCTTAAGTATTATGAGACTTCTTTAATGAAAGCATGGATGTTGGTTGTCGTCTGTCTGACGGAAGGTTCTAAAATGGTAAAAACTCTGACTAGAGAGAAGCAAAAGACTTTGGGAAGCATCTGATGATGTAATCATATTGAAGCTCCAAATGCCTCAAAGGCTGCCTGATACCTGATTGAAGTATTTCAAGACAGTTTATATCCATTACATTTTGTCCTAAGCATCGCAGGCTTGGAAAATAGTGTCTTCCTCTTTGCAAAAACCTTTTAGTTCTTCTTGTCTTCAGGATAAACAACTGCTATTCTTTCATTTCTTCCTTGTGATTTCTGCAAATTGCTCTGCTTATGCCCCATTTCATCCATGTTGCTAATATCGTTAAGATGATGCAAAACAGCTTTCAGTAGATATGAAAACCATTTCTTAAATTCCCATCATGAATTCACCTCAAGCAGAATTGGGACTAATCTGCCTGCCTGAAAAAAAAAAAAAAAAACAACCACCAAAAACACAACAAACAACCCAAAAAACCCACCATCAGAAGAACATTAATTTCTAAAGCTACCTGTTGGAGGTGGTTCGTATGGGGGGGGGGGGGGGGGGGGGGGGAAGGAGGGGAAGGACTATTAAAAGACACTACCCTGTGATGCTGTGACAATGCACAAGAATGTGTCTTTTGTCCACAGAGAGCTCCATCCCAAACAGAAGCAAAGGCTTTGCTCCTGCAGGACAGTTGTGCAGATGGGTGGGAGAGCTCAGTTGTCTCAAACTTATTTCTGTGCCACTAATTAACTCCTTAACAGACTGACTTCAATCTACTTAACAGACTGGACGCAGTCACTTCAAAAGTTTTACTACGATAATGGTAGTTGTTATTTTTAATGGATATGTCTGGCTCAAAGATGAAATTTTGAGGACCTGTACCTTTCAGAAAGGCTGGAACAAATGATTGCTATGCACAGTAGTAGTGATTAATTAGAGCTCCAGCACTGCTAGACCAGACCTCACTAGAAGGCTTTCTTGGCCCTGAGTGAGTGAGCAGCCTGGCTCTAGTCGCCTGTTGTATTTAACTAAGCTTTTCTTGATCACGCTTAAACTGGGTAAAACCTCAGTGTTTCATGTCTTTATAATTCTTGCATCAGAATATATTTTCTGACATAGGAAATATAATTTTACTAAGCACATTCTGATAAATTTGAAATGTTTTTTATCAAAAATATGCCACAAACCTGCACACAATATTCAAAGGATTTCCAATTACTTTTTTTCTGAAAGTCTGCTTATATTGTTTGGATGAAGCATGCATATAAAGTTAATACATCTTTGCCAACTGTCTTTTCACAGATAAAAAAGTAATTTTGTCTTGAATTTGAAAATTATGCAGATTGCCTGTTTCTGTCCCTTTCCTTGAACCATGCTGTTTTTTCAATGAAAAAAATTCAAGTTTCACAGTTGGAAAACAGACCAATCCACTAAGCCAATCCATCCATTCTTCCATGGCTCACAGCCCAGTTTTCACACCAAACCATTCTGCTCTCAAAGTTACACGGGTTCTCATGTCCTTTCTGGAGATTTACAGAGTGGTGCTGGGTTTTATGATGAGGTGGGGCGGGACTGCTTCTCCCAGCTCCCGGCAGTGGCTGTTGTACTGGGGCAGGTTGCCATCCTCTGCTGACCTCCAAGGGCAAAGGACAGCCAAACTGTTCCCCTGCCCCGCATCCTGCCCATCACTATGGGTCCTCCTGTGTGTCTTGGGCAGAGGTACAAGAATCCTGAATTCTGAAAATATGGGAAATACATATGACCTGTTAAGCACATCTCACTGAAATGATAGAACAAAGTCTAATAACCATTCTCAGATCTATTTATTTTTATAGTATTTGTGTTCATGCCATATAGTGACTGAACTTTTTCTCTGTGTGCTCTTTTGTACAAACTTATCCTGGTTTGCAGCAAACCACAATTTAACAACTGAAAAATCCAAAATCTAGTATATCTGTATTTCTATGTAACTACTGACCTCGTTTGGAGTAGTTCAGCTGTCTATAATCTTGAATACTGATGTACAAACTTCATCCACTCGGCTGCTAAATTCTTTTCTTCAGCTTTCAAAAGAGCTATGGATAAAATAAAAAGATTTTTCTTGCAAAGACCATAACAACACTGTTTTCGATAAGGTAAAGGCAGCATCACAGTAAAGTAAATCAACCAGAGAAAATAAAAAAAAGCTGGCACAGAGAAAAGAAAGAAAAGAAAGCAAGCAAAAAATACAGAATTACATTGAAAGAGGGCTGTAATATAAGATATGGCTGGGTCATGGGAGACTCTAATTTCACTGCAGCCTACAAATGGAAAAAGACATTGAGCTTCAGTGGTAAGAAGCCCTTGAAAAGAACACAGAAGAAGCTAGAAGCACACTTAGCTCACAGCAGGATAATTTTCCTTTTTAGGTCATTGTTTCTGGTCATTTAAATCTAATTCTGGTGACCGCTAAGCTGTCTCAGAAAGACAGTCTGAGAGCCTGAAATTGTTTCCAGAATTCATGATTAAACTGTCGTCTGGATCCAGGTTTATGTGGAAGTAGCCTTGTATAAAACCTGGAATAGGGGATTTGGCTCCTTCTTTTTCAGTTCTGCAGAAGGTAAGATTTCAGGCATTCTGTGAGATTCAGGTAATTCCTGGATATAATCATGTTTTCAGAAGTAAACATGCTTATTAAACTGTTACTGCTACTGTCTACTAACTCATTCTAACAACGGCAGTTTCTAACTTCTGTCATGTAATTTGGAAAAAATGCCTTTCCATAGAATCCTAGAATGGTTTTCAAACAGTACTTTAGCGCTGCTAAGAAGTAACTTTTTTTCATCCTGTACAAAAAAAGAGGATGTTTAGAAGTGGCTTCCATGATCCCCAAAACTGTTGGTTGGAAATGCTCCATGCTGCATGAGGCTTATTGTAGTGACTCTAGGAGGAGACACTGGAAAAGAAATAGCCTTCCAAGGGAACGATAATTAATCTGACAAGGCACTTGGTATCCAGTGGTGAAAGCAAACTTCACCAATTAATCAGTGTGACATCCAGAGGTCATTCACCAGCTCTTCATATGTCTTTGCAATTCTGGACAAGAAGGTGAGAAAACGCATGGATCCTAGATTCCCATAGAGCAATTTGGGTTGGAAGGGATCTTAAAGATCATCTATTTCCAACCCTGCTGCCATGGGCAGGGACACCTTCTGCTAGACCAAATTGCACAAAGCCCCATCCAACCTGGCCTTGAACACACCCAGGCATGGGGCATCCACAGCTGCTCTGAGCAACTTGTTCCTGTCTCTCCCCACCCTCACAGTAAAGAATTTCTTCCTAATAGTTAATTGAAACCAGTTCTTAGTTTAAAACTATTACCCCTTGCCCTATGCCTGTGGAGTTGAATACCATTACTTCCTCCTTAGCACTGACCTCCCCTGACACGTGCTATGAGAAGGCTGTCACTTGTTTCAGTGACCTGAAGAACACACAGTAGGTGATGCTGTCTGTGCTGGTGCATTCCTGCCAACGGACTCTGTCTCTTACCAGAGGCAATGTCTGTTCTCAGTAGATCAGCATTTCATCAGAAAGTACAGCCTTCTTCAGACAGTGTCATGGAGCGAAGTGTCTAAGAGATAGAAGTGAAACATCACAAAGAAAGTATGAAAGCCTGAGAGACATTTGCATGGATATTTGGAAAACTCATACAAACTTGTAGTTCTCCTTTTTAGTTCAAGATTTTCCAGCATCTACCTGGAACCTAGTGCCAGACCATGTGCATTTCCCCCCGGCCAGGCAGACTCAGCCCTCGCAGGAGGCTGGTTCATTCCAGCTGTGGGACTTTGCCTTTGTCCCTGTTGAATTTGCTGAGATCCCTTTCAGTCCCTTTTTCCAGCCTCTCCAACTACATATAATAACCAAGGGAATGGCTTTTGCGGGTTTGGTGCTGCTGCCCTGAGCTCCTTAGATAATATTGATCCAAAGATGATTCTGATGAGTTGCAGGCAAGAATTTTCCAAAGTTTATCAGCAGAGAAACTGTATTGTTACTTCAAGAAAGAGTCAGCAATTTGCTCTTAGATATGTGTGAAACTATTAGAAATGTAGCTCTTTAAGCTCATTATTATCCCTGTCACACACAGACGGGATGACAATGTGTAGCTATTTAATGCTATGTTAGAAGGCAACACTAGGGAGAGCCTTTTTTATGACATTTTATAACATTTTTCAGTATGAGATGTAGTAGAGCAGCACTATCTCCACTGAAAGGTCTAGATGCCACTATGACTACTTGGCTCATAGCTACATGTAAAGCTACAAGGCAAATGAAAGAGCTGTAGCCACACTTTGGAACCACTGCCCTCTACCTTGTCCACAATAATGTTGAGTGGATATAACCATATTGAAAACCCTAAAAAAAAATTGTGAACAACTATTTTTGCGAACTGTAGTGAGAACAGATAGTGACATTAAGATGACAAAGGATCCACACTAAAACATTCAAACTGCAGAAATATTAAAAATATGTAAAATATTTTTACATTCACCGTGCACGTATGTCAGTCCTTCCTTTCCCTAACTAAGGAACCTGAGTTTGAAGTCAGAGGTTGTGAAGCTGTCACTTAAAGACAGAAGTTGTTAAGCAAATTAGAAGGTTTGGGAAGGGCTTTCCATGGGCATGTTGTCTTCAGAAGGACTGAAATGTGTTGGCTGATCTTTTTAGCTGAGTTGCACGTGTCCTTTCAAAGGGACTGGTGTGAAGAAAAAAATATAATTATAGACTGTTAGAGATATTTATCTGAATTTTGTTAATTTACCAAGTACCAGTGAAAATACAAGCCTGTTTCGCTAATTTGAACTTTCTTGCCTTTTGGAAGTCAGAAAACAGGAACCGTTCCCTGTATACAGATGAGGGAAAAAGAAAAAAAGAAATAAATATAGTTTGGACATGTCTATTTTCCTTTACGTTAAGCTACAGGATGCTAAACGGCTTCACTTATAAGGGTATGAAGAAGCTGTGGAAAGCAGTGAGTAGGGAAGAGAAAGAACATACTATGGGGAGCCCTGAGGGGTTAGGAATTTTCAATTAAGGGAGGATGCAAAAGATAATTTGAAGGAAATAAGGCATTCTGAGTTTGAAGGAAGGGTGTGCAATTCCCTCATGTGAAAGAGCCCCCAAGCAGAGACTTATCCCTTAAGGATTATCTAACCACAGGTTCGCTGCCATGTGAAACAGCTATAGGGGAACTAATGGGATATTGTATTAGGGGAGCTACTCTCCTTGTGTCAAGTTTTTGTAAAGCTCCATCTTTTCTCTTCCATCAACATATAGGCAATCTAGAGACCCTTCTCCACCATTTTTCTTTCCCCCAGGGAGGCTGAATATTGATGAGCAGTAATTGTGGGGTTTTTTTATTGTATGAGTAATAATAAACATAACTGCCACATTAACAAAAAGTTGCTTTGTTTGCTTATTACTGTGCTGACATATAATTACAATAATGTGGCATAATAACAAAGACTTGACTTCCATATGGCCATTTTAATCTCTTATTAAACACTCTGATATAACCATCAGAAACAACTTCTGGAATGGATTTGATTTATTTTTTTTTTTCAGTACTGTCCTTCATATATGTTCTTGTATATGTGGTAGGACTGAATGTAGCTAAAATTTCATAGTGAACTGGGACTACACTATGAAACATATTCCAGACTTTCTGAAATTATATTCTCTAATCAATTTTATGTAAGCTAGATAGTCTATAAAGTAATTCCAAACTTTACAGTCCTCTTCAGTTATGACTGTCTTCTGAATATTTCAGGACTTATTTGCTGTTGCAGCCAACCACTTTGACCTGCAGTAGGATTTAACTGATGCATAAAACACAGACTGAAACCTGGGAAATTCCTTAAAGATAAAAATTCTATACTGTGAGAGTGAACAGATGGTGGAACAGGCTGGCCAGAGGGATTATGGAGTCTCCATCCTTGGGCATCCCAAGCTGGACACAGTCCTGGGCAACTTGCTCCAGCTGACCCTGTCTGAGCAGAACAATTGGACTAGATGATCTTCAGAGGTACCTTCCAGCCTCCATTATTCTGTTATTTTGTTAGAAATATCAGATCTTGGAAGATGTCAATACTGTTTCTCCAAGAAATCCCAAGGTCCACATTCATCCCACATAGTTTCAGTCAGTTCAGATAAAAATCTAGATGCTGCTGCAGTTTTTACCAATACAGAGAGAAGCACATCCAGAAGAAAGCTGAAATCTGCTTTAGCATAAACACTCCAAAACAAGGGCAGGTACAGCAAAAGCACTAATATTATGTTCCAGTTTTGGAATAGCTATTGCTTTTGAAAGAATATCTAGAAAAGTTACTTCTCACAAGATTAGAGACTAAGGTTTTCATCTCATATTCCTAGTTCAAAGCAAGACAGATAAATCTATATTTCCATCTGCTCTGAATACTTTCTTGTCAAGGCTGTAGAGTTGTCTTTGATGGGTACATGAATGCAAGCTATGTATCAAGGCAACATCATGAACAATATATATCACTTCCAAATGCTTCTCTGCATTTCAAATTATGCCAATTAATTGACAATTCATACAAAAAAATCATGTCAGACACAGATTTCCCAACTAATTCAAGTCCATGTGCAAGTTTTATTATGCATAAATCCTATAAGGGTAACCGTTGGCTTATACAAACTTGTATCTTGACAAAAGGTTAAAATACAGCTTTTTGAAATATTTTCAGAAAGTCCTTAAGGAGAGAGACATAGGATTGATAGAGGAGATAAATATCAACTTTTTTTAGATTATTGTGATGCCACCAGGTTTTATACAACAGGTGTGAAGGATAAAATTAGTCAATTACTGAAAAATAATGAGCAATGCAAAGATGACTTGTCAGTGTTATAGCCCACAGCTGCTGTTGCACATCATGGAATATAACTATCTCAATTATCAACTTGGCACAAAGAATAATGTTTGTGAGTTGCAATTAAAGCAAGTTTTTTGTACTGATTTTGCTGTGCTTTATGACCAGTAACCTGCAGGTGAACAAAAAGTTTCACTTTTGAGACCTGCTTCATAATTTAAACCAGATTAACATTTAACATACTCCTTATGCTTCTTTGTGTATTTAGCAAAGACCTGGCTGCCTTGTTCCAATAAGCAGGGAAAATGCAGAAAAAAAAGAAACCTCCAATTTGAAAGGGATATTTTTAGAGGCCCCTCGTTCTGCCATATTTATTCATGTTGCTTTTTTACTACAGTAACAACTTTTAAAAGTCTTTTGAGCTACTTCACTGTATTTGTCTAATTACCTGCCTTTCTCTCCTGGAACTAATAATATAAAACATACTCCAAGCACTGAAATTAAATCATTAATCAAATTGCAAATTTAAATGTCACAGGGAGCAAAAAATATTGGCAGGAATAGATGGTGGGTGGCATGAAAGTATTTCTGGCAAAACTTGACTTGTGATGTTTTGCAAACAAGTCATTACTTCATGCAATTATTGTTAGCATTCCTCAGCTCTCAGGTATCTGGGTAGGAACAAATAGGAGAAGATTCGGTCAACTGCCCAGTCATGGGAAGCTTGTTCAGGACTGGCAGTGTTGCTCCTGCCACCCCACATGATGCTGGCAGAAGCTCAGGACTCACTTTTAAAACTACAACAGAGCCCTTCCCTTTCCAAAACAATTCTCCCATCTACAATGACATGGCCTAGCAGCGATGCTCACCAGACTGAGAACCACAGCTCCATTTTTTACTTTTCTGATGCTGCACAGAGCTCTGCAAGAGTGACTCTACAGTGTCTAACAGCTCATTTTAGAAAAAAGCTTATGATGTCGTTAACTTTGGATATACACACAGTTCTGCTTCCTTCAGGTTACTAAAGATTCAGGGCCCCACATGTAAGTGAAAGTAGTTCCTGAGCCACAGAGCCAGCAAAATCTATAGAATCCCCTGGCATTGTGCAGATTATATGCTGCGTCTTGTGGTTTGAGACAATAGAGAGGTGTTTCTGTCAGTGAGAAATATTAACATATTTTTTCTTCTCTTCATTTATATATATTTACATAAGCTTTCTATTAATTTAAAATGACTTTGAGGTATTTGTCTTTCTGCCAAAGTTGAGTGAAAACGGCCAGTAAGGTTAAGAGTTTTAGGGAAGTGAGAGAACCAAATAAATGTAAACATTCCATTTTCTTAGAAAATTAGGTTAAAATTTACCAGTGTGATTCCACATGTTTCATATAACCAACCACCGCAAATATTGTTAATTTTTATTGTGTTCTTCTTAGTTCAAAGACATTCTCACTCTTCCACCCTTGTGCTGTGTAACATCTCCTTCTCCCATAACTAAAACCTGTGAACTGGAAGTCTGCATATAGTTTAGCTTTCTGGTGGCAAGCTATCTTTAAGAAGAAAACAATCTTTTTCATACAGTACTGGGGAAATTAATCCTTAATATTTAGTCACTTTCCAGTCCACTTTCAGATATCTTAGTAACCCACTCAGATAAAACATGCATTGTAATTTAAAAGGAAATGTATTTCAAGGGAGTTTTCATTAACACACACACTTCTCTCAATTAACAGTGTTCTGAAAACAATATGTTGAGTAATATATGCCTATTCAGTGGTAGTGTGTTAATACTTTGGGAATGACACATTAGCAGTCTTGTTTAGATTGAATAGTCTTTGCATGAACATTATTCATTCAAAGCATGTCATTCACAATTCATGTCAGATATCTGGTAGCATCAATTAACTGATATGAATTTGTTTAAAACAGAAGAGCTGGGTATAGCATTGGTCGTTTTCCATCTACTAAGGAAATGAAAATGATAGGATAGTATGTGACTCCTCTAATGATTTTTAATCTAGTTTAGGCTTAACTGAATCTAACCAAATTTTCAGAAGATAAAGGTCTAGCAGAGTTCTGGATTCAGACTACTACAACTTGGGAAGCAGGCTGATGGAAGATCCAGGCTTTACATTTTGTTTTAATCAAAATATTTGTTGCTGAAAAAATGGCAAAGAGTGATATATTTCCCAAAATAAACCCTGGCTCTCCAGCAAGACTGAATCACTGAGGGCTTGGGTTGCTGGTAGGAGGGTGGGCAAGACAAAAGGGTGGAAGAGAAAAAGACCTTTCCACTTGGAAGGCACCCCTTCAAAATATACACATTTATTGTCCAAATGATTGAACTGCAGGCTGATCCTTGGCAATATCATGACACTTTTATGCATCAGTGTTATGAAAGATTCAAGTTACATTGCCTGTCACTATTTTTCAGTGTCTAAAGCAAGCTGGCTTGCTTTAAAGTAAAAGAAAAAGTAACAGACAGGGACTCAAAGGCCTGTTGTCTGTATCAAGACCTGTTTTCAAGCTGAAGCAGCACTAACAGATGTGTGGCTTGATTCCCCTTTTGAGCCAAGGCAAGCAGGAGTACCATTTTGAAGCTATATCCAGTGCTTGTTTCTCCTGAACAGCATCATAATTTTAGTTGCTCAGAGTGCAACCTGAATCACATTTAAATAAGGCAAAAAGTGGTGCTATGTAATAGGAAGATGGTGGAATGAGTGCATACAGAGAAGCACCGATTAAAGATAACATCAGACAAGTACTGGTGGTGATAAAACGGTAAAAAGATCTGCAAAATATGATGGCAAAATAGAATTAGGATGAAGTGGCTAGTGTGATCTACAGCAGGTATTATCTATATAATAACGTATCCCAGGGTAGTAGGACTTGCTTATGTTTTAGAACTGGGAGCCAGTCCTCCATTTGGCAGTGCTGGTTGGTTATGCCATGATTGTGCAGGAATTAGGACCACCCACATATGAATTAAGGGTGGTACACGAGGGAGCTTTACAACAGGTGGTTGCACTGGGGTGATGCACTGCTTATGCATCTGGTGCCTGGTGGGATGCTGTCCCCATTACATTCCATGGATGCTTGTGGCTTCTGTCATTAGGGGTGGATTAGGTTCCTCCACTGCCTTAGGTGCTGCCTGCACGGAAGGAAGAGTTCATGGCTGGAAATAAAGGTTGCAAGAAAATTAAGATCTGCGCACATGGAGGGTAAGAATGAGACCAAAAAGGGCAGAACTCAAACTTACAGACTTGCTAAAGGACAAGTGAAGTGGGGACAATGGCTTGCATGCAGTAACTAGTCTGGCACAAACTCTGCCAGAACTCTGCAACTTCAAATCCACTTCAGGATGCCTTTTTTAGGATCGTTTGGAAATGTTTGATCCAACAAAACATTTTCACGGTGGAGCATTTCTTTGTGCTGATCCATTGTTGTGGTTTTAATTCAACAGCAGGCACCCAGAAACCAGATTTACTGTCATGAGGAATGATCTGTTATGGGCACCCCCAAAAGAGCATGGAAATGTAAATGAGCAGTTAAATTGCAGCTGTATCCCTCTAAAAAAAAAGTATCCAAAATATTGTACTGAAAGAGTAACTAAAAAAATCCTCGACATAAACCTTTTTAATAAAAATCCTACGAAGGGCAGATTGTATTACGTTACTGGCTAAATTACATGTGGAGAAATATATTTTAATGTGCCCAATATCCCAAAATGTTCAACTTTTACTGTAAATAAGCAAATTTAAATACAAAGCAATTATTTTGATTTTTAATTGAGAAACAAAAATTACAAAATATTTCTGAACAAAGCATAACAACTTTGTATTACAGCCCCTGTAATAACAAGTTTCTCCCATTTTGTTATGAGGAAATGGCAACACTTTAGTCAGATCTATCTATTCTTTGTAAATAGCAAGTTCCTAATATCAATAATGTAATCAATAAGCTCTTCAGTTAAAGTGGTGGATTCACATTTTAAGGCCTGGGTTGGAACTCAAACTGCCACTTCCCACAAAGGAACTGATGATCATGGAACATTGTTCTCCTATGTAAAAAGTAAGATTTACCTTAATCCCCCTCCCCCACATTACACACTGGGTATAAATAAAAAAAATCTTCTGAAAGTTTTTGCAAACTCAAAAGTTGCATTGATATATTTGTGTTCTTATTCAAGTCTGATTTTTTTTTTTCCAATCACTTGCTTATTTTCTGGTCAAAAGTAACATATTTGCTCATTATCCAGGCTAATTAAGCCAGTACATAGCTATGGTGCTGATCTGTTGGTGCAAATTTACTGCTGCCTAGAAGCAAGGAGGAGAATTACAATTGCAAGATGTGTCCAATTTGTGCTAAATCCAGTCATGCAGATTAATTATTATGGCTTGCTCTGGGATGTGTCTTAAACCTCACTCAAGTCCATTAAGGTGTAGTTGGAAATAAAATGTTAGATTTAGCATCAAGGCCATAATTTTTTCCCCTGGTTTTTAACTAAAGCTACCTGGCCATATGTTGAATTTCATAGCTATAGAGAATATTGGGGATAGAAACCCTAGACTGTGTAAATAGAGGAAACAAAATGGCTCCCATTACAGATAATGGATGAACATTTATTTGAATTAAACATTTAAATGTGGCTAATTAACTCATTAACCTTTACATCAACAATTATATTTCACACTGTTCACTACGCTGCTCTCTGCTCTGTGGTTCATGGGATTCTTAATTAAATCTAAGTCCAGTGGTCTTTCAAAGGTTTCCCATTAATTCCACTATTATCATGCACAAACCGAGGGAAAATATTCCTCAAGACTTTGTCTTCTGATAGGCTTGTGGTTACTCTCATCCTTGCAAGAGCAGTGGCAAGAGCCTTTAGTCATTCTGTTAGAACCGCAGAATCCTGTGGTATTTAATTAGTAAGTCTATTTGAAGAGTTTATGAAGCAAAAGGCATAGGAAGAGTTTTGTGACAGTGATTAAGGTTTGCACTAGCTCAAGGTGCCTGGCTTTCCAGAGAGTTGTATCTCCTTTGCCGTCTCAGAACGACTCTTCTGGGTCCTGTTCAGGGTTCTGCAGTGCTCAGTTGCTATTAAAATTCCTGTCGCAACTCCTAACTTCTCTGTGCTTGTCTGCCTTTCTTTTCTGAGTTAACTTCTAGATGAGGATCAGGATACTACTTCAGTATCTGGAAATCTTGCATTGAAAACCTCTTTTGGTTAAAAAAAAAAAAGAAAAATAAATGCAGCTGCAATTATTTCAGCTTAAACCTGGCCAGTGCTGTATGCATTAAAACTGTCGAATGCTTTGGCCTCAGGTCATTACACAGTACCTGTTAGTAAATCATATACCTGCCGTGGCTGAACTAGTGTAAATACCAGGTAGCTCAGCTGACTGACCGCAGCACCGACCAGCTTCTCCTGTGGGACATAACCCCCAGCAAGGTCTGCAGCATGTTAAAGCACAAGGATTTCCACAGGAACGTAAGCCAGCTTTATAATACCAACATATCACACTGTTCCTCAGATGTGAATGTTGTCAGCTAGAGTCTCTAAGAGACAAAACCTCTTAAATAATCTTTTCCTGGAATCATAAAAAAAAAGAAAAGTTAATTACTGAAGCTCAAGATATATGATAGCTTTTTAAGTGTAACTATTCTATGACAGAAACAATTTAAGAAGTTATTGCAAAAATGATGACATTAGATTTATGTCTTCTCAGATTTTGCTCTTTTTCTTTTGGCTTTCATCCAGTTCATCAGGTACAGTTTACTGCCAGACTATCAGTCTGTTTCATTAAAATAGCTTCTATGTCTCTTTTTTTTTCTGTGTACAAGATGAACTATAACATTTCAAGATTTGCTATTTGTTGATCTGATTGAAAATATTGGACTCTGCTCCATAAAACACCACAAGCTTCCTGTTTCTGCCATTTAATACTCTTCCCACTTTCAACAGCTATCCAGTGATGCTTATTCTACCAGTTTATGAAGCTTCACATTCATCTCAGAGTACATTGTAAACAGTTCCTGAATTCAGGAGAGAGGAGTGCTGACATTTTTACCTTGCTTTTTATCATTTCTAGACTTAATAAATAAATAAATAAAAAATAAATAAAAAATATTTAGAGTTCTATTTTGTTAGCCTAACCCAGAATTGCAAGTAGAAAGAATATAATTTGCTATAAAGAAACTGGCAATAACATCAAAATAAAACAATGCACTAAATAGTTCACAGAAAAACATAGACATGGGCTCAATTTAATATTTTGTAAGAAGAATGGCAAGTGCCTTAACGCCAGCTTTAGATATTGTCCTGGAGTAGGCTCCAAAGGAAACAAAATATCCCCTAGGAACACTACTGATTATTCAGGAATGTTAAGCGCCATCCCTTGTTTCCTAGAACACAGCTGCTGATGTTGCCTTGACCTAGCATGACTCACCCAAGCAGAGTTACAGTACAGAAATACTGAAAAATAGAGATTGTGTGAACAGGACAGTGTAAACCAGTGTTTCCAAAGGGAATTTCAATTTTCTGTAAAAAGGCCTTTCTGTTGTCCATTACAATGATCTTGCTCTGTTTGAATTTTGCATCAAGCTACTCCCAGTATAAATGTAATTTCACTTCTGTGCCTTTGCTTACTGCTAGAGGCCCTTCACGTGTTCCTATTTTTCCTCCAGGTGACACCAAGCAGAGTGTAGCAGAACGGCAGAGCACGGCTACAGTCTTGTTTTGCAAAGCTTCTGTAAGTGACCCACTTGTAGTTTTGCTAATCAACATGCTCCCATGCTTACCTACCTCATTTTACCGACATTTATAGCCACAAATTGCTGTCCATCTTGTACATTGCTAACAAGTTACCGAGCAGTGAATCACGTCTCTGTGACAGACTAACGAACTAAAGCCAAGTAGAAATACTTATGTTTATTCATACAGTATTGTCCCTTTTAAGGGTCTCATTCACTTTGTGTTACAGTGATGAATTCATTCTGCATATAGAACCATTGCCACAACTTTTTCTTTATGAGGATTTTATTTTTATTTTCAAGAGGTTGGAGAAAAGCTGCCTGGCTTGCTTTCAATTGGGGATTCTTTTTTTTTTTTTTTTAAATCCAAGTTTCATTTTGTCACTGAACGTCAGCGCTGAAGCACTGATAAGGAAGAAGGTGTGTTTTGCGACTGTTAGAAAGATTGACCTCTCTTTCTTGTAGAGAAAAAGAACTTTACTTTGAAACTGTGATAAACTGTTGCCAGGAAAGACCACGGTGGAACTGACTTTGCGAGCCCACTGGAAGCTGACTCCACACTGGTCATTATTCCAAAAGAGACAGATAACCTTCTGGTACATGACCCCCGATCTCCTATCCTTCCTGAGGAAACATTATTTACGTTTTGGGGGTAAGATCTAATGACAAAAATTCCACCAAGTTACAAGACTGTTGTAGTATTTCATCACCCAAGTCCACTCTTTCCATACCCAAAGAAAGTTCGAAAGTTAAGAAAACTACGAAGAAGCAGGTCTGGAAGGTCGAAAAAAAAAACCACTTTGTTGTGATTTACTTACGCAAAGGTGTAATCCAAACCTGTATTTCATTTACTAGGAAAATATATCTCTATGTTTTAGGTATTATAAGTTATTCTATCTACTGAATGTCTGTAAATGCACATAAACTTGTCCTTCTGCTGCTTTGATATGATTCTCAACTGCAAGGAATGTCACAGGATAAACATCTTTGGTTTGTCTTCTGCTTCCAGGGAGAGGTGCCAGGTGACAACAGCGACGCTGCCAACATCCGGGAGTTGTTCACCCACCGTACACCAGGAGAGGTTTCTCGATGCTGTGTTGGTCACTAATTAGGGCTTTGTGCCTGGGTAGTTTTACTGCTCAAGAAATTATCGACTCTACTAACCATATTTGTTGCACATTCAGATGACTTGTTGCAAAACAAATGAATGGAAATGTTTTCTTTAATCAGATTATTTTTTTATTTTTTTATTTTTTTTATATTCAAGAGAAGGGAAGAATTAAAAAAACCCCAAAAACCAATAACCAACAACCAAACACAAATAAACTCCAGGAAAGTCAGAGACATAGTTAGTGGAACAAAATGTTTCTCTAAACTCAGTCGGGCTGGTTTTATATTCCAAACAAACAAAACTGATATTTTTTTGTTTTCATTGGGTTTTCTTTTTAATGAAAAGCCCCTGTTCATTATGCAAAGCTGAAAATAACAATGCTATGCCTAGCTGAATCGCAAAGCTCATTAAAAATAACATTTTGGGGGGATGTAAGGACCCAAGAGTGAAAAGAAATGCAAATCTTATGTCTGTATCGAGTTGTCTAGCAACTGGATATAAAAGAATCTTTTTGAGTACGTTCTGCGAATCCGCTAGGTTTTACATGGGTCTGTTCAGGCACCATTACCCAGCTCATCAGAACCTTCGCAAGCAGGATATGTACAACTTCACACTCCAACTAGCCTCCCCGTTTGTTCCCATCGGTGTTTTATACCTTTCCACACATTGGGAATTTTCTTCTTGAAGCCTTGAGCTTCTAACATGTCCCATCTTGACAGTCCAGCCTGTCTCTGCAGTTTCACCTTTCTCATTTTCCTACTGACTTTTTTCACAGCAGTATGATCCAGCGCTATATAGTTGTACCATACCAGAGCTGCGACCTGAACCCTTGCTAAACACAGGGCTAAAACTGTTGTGGGGTTTGGGGTCAGGGATTGGAGGGAGGGTGTTTAGTTGGGGTTTTGGTTTTTTTTTTCTCTGGGTGGTTTGTATTTTTTTTTTTTTTTTAAAGATCCCAGGGGCACAGAAAAGGAGGCTCACATAATAGTTTGGCTCCCGTGTTTTCCAAGGCAATTGTATTTCTTTCATTCTGGTCAACGCATTTTCCCCTTTAAACTCCGTAGTAAATAGTTTTCCTTCTTTCCTCCCCACATCTTAATCAGTAAAGGTAGCCTTCCTCCCGAGCCTGCGCATAGAAAATTTCCTGACATTCAAACATGTGCTGTAGTACCAAAAGAAAGGAAGAAACCCAAACTGAAACAAAAGAATCAACACATTGTATAGCTAAATCTGAACTAAATCCATGTTTAGAGCACATTCATTCCTCTGTCTGAGGACAGCAGGCCAGGACCTCAGCCTCAGCTCCCCAGGTAGGGGCAGGTCCCCTCCTTGGCTGCCCTCAGCCCCTGCCTCTCAATTCAGGTTATTGTCACCTGCTGCTTTTCATTCTTCTGCCTCAGGGGAAAAAAAACGCACAGCTGCACTCATTGAGGATAGGAATTCTCTCAAGAAACACTCCTTGCAGGCTTTCCAATTCTTCTCAAGATTGTAATGACTTGGGTAAACAGCTAAAGAACTGGTTTTTTTCCCTGTACTCCCTTCACATCCTATTTTCAAATAAGCACTGCTTAGTTTGAGAGCTTTCAGCTCCCTTGCTCTAACCTAATGGCTGAGCTTGCACACGCCAGGGCATTAGCTGGAGGTATCAATCTGAATCTCACTGTCTTAAAAAGGCAGGGCACATTTTTTATGACTCCTTCTAGACTGTATGTCTGCTTTATACCAGATATGATTTAATAGACTTTTTAAAGCGAGCCTGTCATCTGCCTTCCATGAATATGAAAAGAAGCGTATTTACAAGCTAGGCACCTTAGAATGCCTTTCATTGTCCCAGAAATCTCTTATTGAAGCATCTATTCAAACATACATGCTTTTTGGAAATCTTAAAAACAATTTCCCTTGCACAGATATCTTAAAGTTTGTTTGCTGTTTTCTGCTTTACTTCTTATCAGGTCTGAGAATGGTGTATTACGCAGGCATCCTGCAGTATGGGAGGATTTCAGAAATATATTGGTCTGCTCCAGAATCCATCATTTATTAATCACTGCGCCTGGTGCTGTTCCTGCCATCTATCCTCAGTCACAGCCTGAGTCTCTTCAGAAGCAGATTTTTATTTTTTCTTTAATATTTTGTATCCTGCAGCAGGAGTGAAGTCAATCAGCTTCAATCAATGCTGACACTATGGAACACAAAAGCAGTACATCAAAATAGGAAGATTTGAGGGCAAGGTTGTGTTATGAATACACGAATAATAAACTCCAGCTGTGTCCTGCCAGTGGCTACATCAGCTACACAATTTGTTTTATTGGTTTGTTTGTTCATTCAGGGCCTTTCTGTGTTCGTGTGTATCTGAATTCAGTCTTACACAGCTAAATAGAAGAGTTTGCCTATAGAAAGAGTTCTGTCTTCAAGATGGAAGATCTATAAACATAAATGAGTTTCTTTCAATAGCTAAGTGAGTAGCAGATATATATTTCTTAGGAACAAACTTCACAAACAAGCCTCTACAAATCTCCATTGAGGAAAACAGAGGCTTTGCAAAAGATCTAACAATCTGCTGCTTCTGGACATAAACTGGATTGGAATTCCATCAGCATTTTCCTTTTTTAAAAATTTTGTCTAGAATATGGATAAATAGTGGTTTGCAAACCGTGGCTTCTTGCGTACCAAAGTCTCAGGGGCTACAACTGGTGTCCTGGTTTGCCTACAGAGCTATATTCCTTCTCTAGGAAAGTCTGTGTGTTGTTCTGAGTGTCCACTGTCTGAAAGGTGGATGACTGATGTCACATACAGTTCTCTGCTAACCCCTGATGATCACAGAATCATAGAATGGTTTAGGTTGGACAGGACTTTAAAGATCATCTTAGTTCCAAACCCCTGTCGTGGGCAGGGACACCTTCCACCAGACCAGGTTGCTCAAAGCCCCATCCAACCTGGCCTTCAACACACCCAGGGATGGGGCATCCACAGCTTCACTGGGCAACCTGTTCCCGTGTCTCACCAACCTCACAGTAAAGAATTTCTTCTTAATACCTCATCTGAATCTACTGTCTTTTAGTTTAAAGCCATTAATCCTTGTCCTATCATTACACGTCCTTGTCACTGAAATCAGGAATAAGAAAACTCCTTCACACCAATGCAGCGTTAGGAAGCAGGCATTCCTTTATCGCAGCACTGGATGCACAGGGGATCGTTCCACTTAACCATGCCATATGTTACATTTAGGAAAGATTATATAGACCATACCTATGTTTATGTATTACATTTCTCAGAAGAGCCATACATATTCATTCATTTCCCAAAAATAGGTGTTGCTATGTTAATTAAGCATTGTGCATGCTCCTTACAGGTATTTAAGAAAACTTCTGGTGGTCTCAAACAACAGTTGACCTCTGCTTACAGCTGACGGAGAACTGAACCTCAGTTATCTTTCCCTACATGGACTTCTCTTGACCACAGTTCAATTTCTTTTAGGCAAGCTTGGTTTCAGATCCAGCTTTGCAAGAAGATCTTTCGTTTTAGATCCTTCTTAGAATTATTGATTAACCTTCCCTTAACAATATAAAGCTGCACAGCTGTAAGGGCCCGTTCTGAGAAAAGGCTTTGCTCATCGTCTGGGTGCCAGGCTGCGGGGTGCTTGTGCCTTAAGGTGCAGTGAGGAAGCCGCTAGCACTAACTCTGGCTCTCTGAGCTCACCTGCAGATTAATTGTGCACACCTGTCTGCAGTGAGGGGCTGCCCCAAGCCTCCCAATGAGGGACATGCCCAAAGCTTAAGTACTGGGGAAGGAGAGATCTCTTTGGATAAGCATGGAGGGAGTAAACAGCTTGGTAGGCTGTGAGATGGCTACAAATGTGCTTTGCTGCAGGTAGGCACATTCCAGGGTAGAACTTGGGTGGGTAAGGCATTGTATCTAACCAGTGCTTAAGTATGCTGTAAAGGGTTTCACTTGAGGCCTGTACCTTCATATGCCGCAAGTGGTGCCTGAACAGGGACTTGTGGAAAAAAAAAACAAACCAAAACTTCTGGTATAGCCCAGCTGAGCCAGGGAAGATGGACATGGGAAGATGGACATGTGAGCCCTCTGATTGCCATGCAGAATGGTAGGTGAACAGCTAGGAACCATGGGACAATCATTATTATGGGAATAGAAAAATCAGGGACAGAAAATTCAATAGAATGTTTTGGACCAAACCAGACAAAATTGCTACTATCAACAGACTCTGCATTTTGGGTAAAATTGGCTGAGTCATCATGTTCTGGTGAGTCATCTGAGATTATAGTCTTGTGAAACAAACTTTCCCTTGGTAATCATGTTTATCTTCTTGCAGTGGTAGGATATCATGTCCAGGAGAGACTGTATGAATTTCATTTATTTATTTGCAGCAAGGAGCAAGAAAAAAACCTGAATCTTTTCTGTTCTGTTTTGCAACTGTGACTAGGTGGTAGATTTAAATTGTACTATGTATTTTATTGACAAATAAATGTCTGAAGAGAGACCTGAGTTGAAGCAGCTCTGAAAGCAAGAGAAAGGGTATACTATGCTGCCTTAGATCAGTGCAGAAAGGAGGCTATGCCAAAGGGAGACATGAAATTGTTCAGTGCGTTCCCCATCCGATACCAGGTAGTGACCAGCGGTGTGAGAACTCCCATACAAAGCTGTAAAGGAACTCAGATGCTCAGTTAAAGATTTTGGACTCAGATCGGCATTTACCATGAACTTGTACGTTGCCGTTGCAGAAGGGTATGAAATGACCCTTTATGATGGAAAAGTGCTGTGTCATATGATGCTTACCTCTATGCAATATGCAGTTTGGATCATGGAGTACTGGAACCCAGTTACTGTGGAGACAATGGATAATTTAATGAACACAAGATATATAGATTGAGGGACTTGGTGGATCCCCATTTGGCTCGTTTGACCAGCTGATCATGGACCTCCGACTGATGATGAGCCAGAGAACAAGCCAGAACAATGTGGATTTTCCTGCTGCTTCTTTCCTTGTGGCTGGTGTTGCCATACAAGCTTTTTGAGTAAGTTAGGATGTGATATGAAACATACTGATGTGTGGGTTTGCTATATTGTTAGGGGATTTTGGCCATAATTATGTGTCTACAGTGTTTGATGAATCTGATGCGAGCTATGCACAGCCTTAACCTTATCCAATTTAAGAAACAAAAGGGGTAATCGTAAGGGCCCTTTCTGAGAAAAGGCTTCGTTCATTGTCTGGGTGCCAGGTGGCAGAGTGGTTATGCCACACCTGCCTGCAATGAGGGGCTGCCCAAAGCTTCTCATGTCATAAGTATTGTAGAAGAAAAGTCCCCCTCAGATGGACACGGAGGAAGCACAGCTCGGTGGAGTGTGAACTGGCTGAGAAGGTGCTTTGCTGCAGGTAGGCACATTCCAGGGAAGAACTTGGGTGGGTAAGGCATTGTATATAACTGGCACTTATGTACGCAATGGGGATCTCACCTGGGGTCCATGCCTTCATATGCCACACACAACTACTGTTTGATGGTAATTATCCATAATAATTAAGCAGTCCATAGTAATTATACTGAAACAGTGCACAGTGACACCCTTGTAAAAAGTCCCTCTCCAGTTTTCTTGTAGGTCCCCTTTAGGTACTAGAAGGCTGCTCTAATGTCTCCCCAGAGCCTTCTCTTCTCTGGGTCCAGGGTGAACAACCTCAATTCTCTCAGCCTGTCTTCATAGGAGAGGTGCTCCATCCCTCTGATCATCTTCATGTCCCTCCTCATGACTTGCTCTAACAGGTCCATGTCCTCCTTATGTTGGAGGCCAAGAGCTGCTTACAATACTCCAGGTGGGATCTCTTAGGAGAGTGCAGTGAAAGAGAAGAATCACCTCCCTCAAATTGCTGGCCACACTTCTTTTGATGCAGCCCAGAATATGGTTGGTTTTCTGGGCTGCAAGCACACATTGCCATCTCATATTGAGCTTCTCATCTGCCAGCACCCCCAAGTCTTTCTCCTCAGGGTGGCTCTCAATCTGTTCTCTGCCCAGGCTATATCTGTGCTTGGGATTGCTCTGACCCATGCACAGGACCTTACATCTGGCCTTGTAGAGTTCATGAGGTTCACACGGGCCCACCTCTCAAGCCTGTCAAGGTCCTACTGGATGGCATCCCTTGCCTCTAGCGGGTCCACCACACGACATATCTTGGTGGTGTCAGCAGACTTACTGGGGTGCACTCAATCCCATTGTTCATGTCGCAAACAAAGACTATAAACAGTGCTGGTCCCAATACAGACACATGAGGAATCGTCACAGGTCTCGCCTTGGACATCAAGGCATTGACCACAACTGAAGTGCAACCATCCAGCCAATTCCTTATCCTTATGGTGGCAGGTTTGATACGTAAAGTTAGAGCAGTGTTCTGGTTTTGGCTGAATACTTAATTTTCTTCTTAGTAGCTGGTGCAGTGCTGTGTTTTGGATTTGGTGTAAGAACCATGTTAACAGCACTGATGGTTTTAATTTTTGCTGGGTCATGTTTATACTAAGTCAAGGACTTTTCAGTTTCTCAGGCCCTGCCAGCGAGAGGGATGGATGGGCCCAAGGAATTGGGAGAGGACACAGCCAACAGCTGATCCGAGCTAGGCAAAGGGATATTCCATACCATAGGACGTCATGCTGAGTCCTATGCTAAGTCTCCTAAGCTGGGAGAAGAAGAAGGGATCGGGGGATGTTCAGAGTTATGCAGCCATTACGTGTGCTGGAGCCCTGCTTACCTGGAGATGGCAGGCAGGCGTTCAGCCAATGGGAAGTGGCGAATGAATTCCTTGTTCTGCTTTGCTTCCATGTGTGGCTTTTGCTTTACCTATCAATCTGTCTTTACCTCAACCCATGAGTTTTCTCCCTTTTCTGATTTTTCCCCCACCCTGACGCAGGGGGAGTGAGCGAGCGCTTGGGTGGTACTTAGTTGCTGTCTGGGGCTAAACCATGACAAATAGCCACTGAAATATTCGGGATGAAGATAAACGGGAGTTAGTTTGTGAATAAGAATTGTTTGGGTTGAAGATAAATTATTTGCGTAGCATATTACAGATAAAAGAACAAGAGACTGAAGAGGAAAAAT
Organism: Falco peregrinus; assembly: GCF_023634155.1. Lineage (NCBI taxonomy): Eukaryota > Metazoa > Chordata > Aves > Falconiformes > Falconidae > Falco > Falco peregrinus. The sequence goes on from NC_073730.1 coordinate 3,028,844, forward strand.
CTCAATAAATTCTTAGCTGCTAATTAACTGTGAACATGATAGTTTTTTAAAACATCTTCATGAAGTTATTTGTGTGTCTGGGTTTGTCAAAGATCTTTTGCTTAAATAGATGGAAAAATCAAGCACCTGAAATATATATTGTGCACCTCAGGGATGTGATTGTACCTCTTTAACAATCGGTTATTTCTGTTGCCTGAAGGTCCTTTTTCTAGCTGTCTTTCTTCAGACCATAGGTTTTCCCTGTGCTGGCAGATGTTGAATTAGCTGTCACACTTTGCTTATGATAACTCAGTACTCAATGGAAAAAGAAATGAGGTGAGCGAAGTAAAAACTGCTCACCCATCCTTATTTTGACCCATTAAAATCACTTCTCTATCAAGAACTATTTCCATACCTTGAAAGTTTACAGGACACAGAAAGATGAGGATTACATTAAATTTCTTGCTACATGTACATTTTCTATAACATATTTCATCTTAGGGGAGATTTTAAAGGTATTTCAGGGAAATATCTGATAGTGAAAACTTCCCAATAACCTTGCTTAATTTAAACCTGTGGAAGTGTCTCTGATGTGATTTCCAGTGCTTTCAAGTAACCTTTTTTGGAGAAACTAGCCATTTTGAGGACTCTTCTATCAATTAAGAGACAAGAGCAATTGCATGGAGAACCCATGTGTAAGGGAACACAAAGTGTACTTGTCCTATGATACTTCAAAAGTTGTGTCTGATTTATATGAATGAGCACTACATTTTGGTATTTTCTTTGCCAAGTAATTTTACGAGAACACTTTCCAAAGCTAATACTTTTACTGACGTACTTTTCATGAACAGGAACTCTCAAAAACTGCTGTGCTATGGCATGAAAGAAACTACTATGATTTGCATACTCAGGAGTGAGGAAAACGATCAGGAAATACAACATTTTGATGGAAAGGCCTAGAACATGATAGCACCAGCTCACAGTTTATGTTTTTGTATATACATGAGTTTAGGTGCACTGCAGGTAAGGGAGCATCAACAGAGCCTGTAACATTTAATTAAGCTTCCTTATGCATGGAACATAGTATAGTGATTTTTAAATAAAACCTCAAAATTGTAATGGTTACATCACTCATAACATCATATCATCCACACTAAAATGTAGAATTTTAGCCCTTTTAGAAGATGTGGCTACTAGATGAGGGTTTGGTTTTTTTAAAGAAAAGGAATATGTGAGGGTTTTCCTTATTAAATTTGAAATATTTTTTGGATGAACAATCTTTTTGAGGCTGAGAAATTAAAAATGTAACATTATACTTTACCACAAAATAACCATTTTAGGCAAAAGTCTATTCACTGGCAGGAACTTGATTTGGCTCCTTTTGGTATGATAAAAGTTGTTCATAGTTTTAAGTGGTTTAGAATAGATCTTGGTACAAATTTATAATTGGCCTTTTGCTAGCTAGGCTAATTAAGACCTTTTGCTGCTACTATGTCTAAAATATAAGTTTAAGAACTCTATTTTCTTCCATTTAAGAAATGTATTTGCTACATTTACTCATAAACCCAAATCTATTTTGGAAAGAAGCTGTCCGAGAATTTTGCTGTCAATACTTTGGTAATACCACAACGTTGTGCTTTCATCAATACTGACAAAGACATTACTAAGCGTATTCTTCAGTCATAGGTCTTCCTTACAAGCACAACAATATATTGGTGGCTTTAGTTAATGGAATAAATTGTAGCCATTGAAAGTGAGACAACTTTTAATTTCCATCCCATGACTGGCTGGAACTGTAGATAGGAGACCTTTTCACCAAGTGTTTCAAAATTCAAGCTGCTTGACAGTTTGGTCAGCCTTGCTATTTGCGTGTAGCTGGAGATACAAATTCACTGCTGGTGCTATTTCTGTTTTGAAGATTTGTAGGTGCTGTTATGTTTCAATGTTTTGATATATTTTAAAAAATATTAGACTAAATGTTGGCTGAGGGTGTTCGTGCCTTTCACCATATAGCCTGTTGTAAGCTACTAGAATCCCACTCTTCAGTAGTTCCCAAATCTTGGGGTCAGGTGTTTAAGGAATGTGAATTTAAGCAAATTCTTTAATCTGAGACTTTGATTATTTTTTTTCAGTATGAAAACTTACAGGTGACTGCCTTCAGTTATGATGAAAATTATAATATTAGGCTTTATCACAACCTCCTGGGATGCCTTAAAGCTTAAATAACACATAAATTCAACTTGTCTTAAAACTGGTATGAATGGTAATTGCTCTTTTGTTCTATTTTGCCTAAAATAGCCATGTGATGATAACGGTGCAAATGCTGATAAATAAACACACCCATTTTTCCTTGTCTATCTATCAACATATTATTAATGCTAATACGTAAACAATCATCTCTTCCCCCCCCAACAGTATTTCAATCTGTAGTCAAACTCTGTACTAGTTTCTTTAGAGTAAAACAGACTCCCATACCAAACAACATGTAACATGAACAATTATCATCAGTGTTAACTTCATACACACATAGCAAAATCTGGCTTGAGATTTCACCACTGCTGAAAGAGAAAAACAATTACGATAATCCTTAGCTTTTACAGCATAGTTCATTCAGAAACTTCATAAAGGCTTACTATATGTTGAGACTCTCCACTTAACATTTGTTTTTTTTAAACTAAGCAATAGAGCTGGCTAAACATTTTTTAAAAAAATTCTTTAATAAAAAATGGTTAACATAAATGTTTGAGAATTTTTTATTTCCTTCTAAAATATTTTGTGATATTTTAGATGGTGTGTTCTGGAGGAAATGCCAAAAAATATGGGTTTCATACTGAATATTTTTGTTCCATGCCTAACAAATAGTAACTTAATTTTTATAGATAAGTGGAGAGGCAGAAATATGCTATCTTTGTCACATGTTTATGCATTGCCTTCCTTGCACACTGAGAATTTTTCATTGATGCATCATCCCATGGTTTTATGTTATAAAAGCAATTTACTCAGGGTTACTAGGAAACATTACCTCAGTCAGGAACAGGATCCAAAACAATTGCCATACTTTCCAGTAGAAAGCAGAATTACTGGCCATCTCTTTCCTGCACATCATATTAGCTGTGAAATATTCACTGTGATTACTATTAATGACGGGTGTTTCTTATTATAGCATGTGGTAGGGTTTTTGTTATATCCATTAGAAATTAAAAAGACATTATGTGAAAATAAAGAAAAAATTCTGAATAAGAGTTAAGGTTCATTGACATTAATTTTTGATCAGTTTCCTCTCCATAAACTTCCTAAAATAATTATCCACATGCTCCTATAAAACTCCATTTTATTTCAAAAAGAAAAAAGTCATTTGTAGAAAATAGTCAGCTGGGTAAAATTCTTCATTTATTCTAAATAACTAAACTCCACAGTTTCAGGATACAGGAAAAAGGTAAAAGCATCTCAGGAGTTTATTAGTTTATAATTTATTGAGTAAGTTTTATAATATTGTATTCAAACATGACATTTGTAAGGTGCATAGATCTGGGGTTGTGTGAAAATAAATAATAGGGAAAATAGTTGAATTAAGCCTCATCTCTTCCCTTGAAATATCTCAGAACCAAATTTTCAGACTTGCACAAATTACTTAATCTTACACAGAAAGGTCTAGGGCAGCAGAAAGTGTATGCAGTTAGTTATACACAGAATAATGCTCTGGCATCTGCTGCAGAAAGAAATGACCTAAAAGTATAGTTTTTGTAACTTTACCTGTGTTTTTATTCTTTGGCACAAACAATACCTTTCCAAATATATGCTGTGTGACAAGATTTATTAAGTGGGAAGCTCTTCTTGTGAGAGTAATATTGATATCTAATACAGTATAAAACAACATCTCTTTATTAAATGAAAGAATTAAATTTTAGTAATTGAGGTGTGCAGAGACTTCATGGTTCAGGTGTTCCGATTGGTAAGATTTCAGCCTGAATCTTAAATCATACACATGAGGTAAGAGTTGATATGCAGCAAAACGCTGGATTTCGGAATTTGAACAAAAGCCGAACAACCCTGGATGTTGGGAGACCTTAATACTGCTGACCTAAACTGAATGGGTTTTGTTTCTACTACATTTCTACAAACTTCTACAAAATTTCTACTGCTTATTCCTCAAAGTGCTCTTTTGAAGGTTTTTTTTTTTGTTTGTGGTTGGTTTGGTTGTTTTTTTGATGTTTATTGGTTTGGGGTTTTTGTGGGGAGAAATATTCTTAATCAAGTAAACAAGATTTCAGAGCCTCAAGCCTAAAATACTTTGTTTCATATCTTGATCCATGACAAAAGGTTTTCAAACTTTATTAGGGAATAGAAATTTGGGGTTTTAACCAGCCATAGTGAATAAACATTCCTGTAAACGCTCTAAAAGTGCTTTTGGAAACTGTGAATGTTCTTTATGATGGCTGAAGTTTAAAGTCTTGAAAGCTACTGAACACACTACTGCAGAGCATCTGGATGACTGTGAACCTTGAGATCTTCCACTATAAGCAATAAAATTGTGAGCACTAACATCCTATAAAATATAATTGATTTTAAATGCTAGTAACTATATAATAGTAGTGATAGTATTTTAAAGTCTACTATAGATACTCTTGTCTGCAGGCAGTGAAAAAGGCCTAATTAAAATGAACTGTAATGGTGTTTGACCAGCATGTGATTTGACATATTATACATTCATTCCCATATAACTTGAGAATACTTTTTTGTAGTCCATGGCTAATAACAAGAAAGAGGCAAAAAAGACATGAAGGTAATTTATTTTCTTTCTCCTGTACTGACATTTTTCACCTTAATGAGCACTTAAAATGTAAATTATACAGTCAGCTTGAAAAACAGAAAAAAGTGAGATTTGTTCTTATTTTTCAAATTAAAATTAGCTTCAATTATGATAAAAATTGTCCATTGTTCCACACCAGACTTTGCTCAAAAGTACTGAACATCATGAAATACCTTAATGTTCAGGGTTCTTGCTGATAGCTGCCTTGATTTAGACCTGAAAGTTAAGAACAAGATTTTTTTTTTTTTACTGTAACTGAAGACAGAAACTGAATCAAGAATACTTCAAAGTATTTCATTCAGTGTCTTGGGCTTTGGTTTTGGGTGAGTGATTGTTGTTTTTTCCTAAATACAAAGAAGTTATTGAACCTAGGTCTGGCATCTTCTATTACACTCTTGAAGAAAAGACCAGACCTCAGGGAAGTTGCTTAACCTCCCTGCTCAACCTGCCCAACTCCTTTTATTGACATCTAGTGTTTAATTACTTCATGGTTTCTAAAGTGCTTTCAGGTATTGAAGTGAAAGGCACTTTAGGAATGAGGTGGTATTGATAGTTATTATTAGACACATTTCATAAACCTCAGAAAGGAAAGATTTGTTTATAGTTTTAGCATTTTCACCAATCTGTACTTTAAATTAGACCTCAGAGCTCCATCGGCTGGCTTGCTCTCCTGGCTGCTAATTGATGCTGTTCTACTAGGTGGCTTATAAAAACTATGTCATCAAAGAAAACGTACCTTAAAGAAAATACATCCCAGTAGAAACATTTCAGTTATCTTGAACAGGTACCTCCAAAGAATGAAGACCAAGATTTGTTAATATTGTATATATTGTACATTCATTCTCCCAGTAATATGAAGGTTATGGATGCAGTTCTGTTTTGGAAGTTGTGATTCTCTTGAAATTCCTTGGAAGCCTAGATAAAGTTTATTAAAATTACAAAAGTAACCTTAAAAGTGAAAGGGAAAAATACAAATATCTGTGAAAGACTATATATTAAGAAAAAACAAGTAAAAGATTGCTTAAAGAACTCGAGCCTAGAAACTGGCTTGTTCTCTGTTCTCAGGATTTATAATATTTTCTAGAAAGCACACAGTCTATGGAAAAGTATTAGGGAAAAAAGTATTGTCAAGTTAATTTTATTTCTTTGATAAACAATTTTATTATTTTTACAAACTTATAGTATTATGAATACAACATCATAACTGTTATCTTATTCTCATCTTCTAAATTAATCTCCTGGGAAACTTCACATTCCTATACCACAAATATTTAGCACTGTATCTGTCAATTTCAGTAAAAGTGTTCAGGAGTACATCGTAACACACTGGAAGTGTTCTTTCTTAAAGAATGCACATAATACTGAAGGGATGCTCCTAGAGAAGAAGCCTGACCTTGTGATCAAAATAATTCAAAGATGTTTCAGTATTCTGTGTCCATTTCTTAATTTTTCTGCAGAAATTCCCTACAGTTTTGATAAATGGCACTTCTTCTCAGTGTGTGTGTGCTTCCTACCAGTGAAACTCATGTAATAAAATTTCCTCCCATCATTTTCCTTGTCTGTTTAGCTTGGAGGCAATGGATGTCTCTTATTATATGGTTATAAACTTAAATGATCCCCACCAGCGGCTAAAACATAAATCAAATGAAAATAACAAGCATAACCACATTGATATGACTAATAAAAATGGTTGCAGTAAGAAAACTGCACTATTTTCAAGCCAGTTTGATTGTATCAACAGACTTTTTTTTTTTTCCCCTGCTTTTTCCATGTTAGACATGATTCATCTCTTCTAACATCCTCTCCTTTAATGGCACAGTACTTCTAGGACTAGTGCACTCTATTGCGAAAATAAACCACTGATTTAAATGTAGCTAAAAAATGCACATCACAGTATATCTTCAGTTATTGAACTGAGTTGCTCACTTCTAAACTTTAGCTGGAGATACACTAGATAAGTGGGAAACTGTTCCCTCTTCTAATCCATGCCTTATAAATACAAGTGAAGCACAGAAGACGGCAATAGAACATGCATTGAATGTAAGTCATAAAAAATGATTATCAAAAAATGGAAAATTATTTTTGCTATAAATCTAAAAGTTTCATCTTTAAGTGTTTGAAACTAATCTGTATTTTTCTTGCAAATATTGGTATATTGTTTCATTGCTGTTTCATACTAAACATTTCTTGAAATATTTTCATTCACAAATTCATTATTTTTTATACCATTTTTTTATTTCCTGAATGAAATTTTTGAGAAATCCTGCATTTGTGTGATTTTCTGGACTAAGGCAAAATGTTAACATTTTTTGTTTATCAATACATAGCTATATTTTAAGTCAACTTAAAAATAAATAGTCTTTATCCTGCTCCCTCTCCCACACCCAACCCCACCCCTCCACCAAATTCTGCTTCACATTAAGTTATTGGTCTGTTAACAAATTGCTGCTGAATTAAAAATCTAGATGCAAATTCCATAGAAAAATTTGGACCTTTCCTTATCAAATGTCACACTTCTTCTCTTCCTTTCATGCTTTTGCTCTCTCATGTTGCAGTCATGTTTTTTTATGGATGAATTGATGTTTTGTGCAGCCATCTTAGGTGTAATTATTTTTTTTTTTTGTAGAGCAAACACCTAATCAGCACTTTCAGGGGCATCTGCAGCTCTGGGGTTAGCTAATTACCTGTCAACATTTTGATGGTGTCTGTGTCAGGTCATGTACTTTATTCCTAGCCTGTTCAAAGCAAAGAACTGAAAGGAAAATCAATCATGTTTTGTTTTCATAGTATCTTTCATTAAATGTACCAAAAGCTATATTTTTTCACTTATTTAGAACTCTACTTCAATTCCAATTTAAAAAATTATGTATACTAACTTATACATGAGTGCACATATGAACATATGTCTTTCCATATATAACTGTACAGACACACAGTCCTTCAGCCCTATGTTTCCAGATACCCTGGAGGATGTTTTGAATTTTGCAAGGTATTGCTAGAAAATATTTAATTGTTATAGATAAAGCATTTCCTTTCTTCAAAATTCAGGAATGCTTACAGCAAGTATTTGTAGAAAGGAGAAAATGGATAGAAAATCCCAGGACATGATCAATGTACTCATTTCCAGCATGAATGAACTCTTCAGAGTTCTTGAAACGTATACATATTATCACTAAATCGATATTTGTCCTATGAAAAATTATTGATAGTCTTGCGATTTTTATAATATAATTGTACAGCTTTCAATTACTTTTTGTTGGTTTCATGCTGAAAACAGAATATTTTTTTTCATTGTTGACTTAAACTATGAAACTCTAGCATTTAAAAAGTTGTGTTGTGTGACTCCAGTAATATGTAAGGTCCCAGAATATTTTGCAATGTTTTGCTAAATATTAGTTGTTAGGAATTCTGTGCCAATGCATTTTGCACAACACCTTACCATTGTTTACAAAAACTTTTCATTGCTACTTACCATTGTTTACAAAAACTTTTCATTGCTACTTACCATTGTTTACAAAAACTTTTCATTGCTACTTACCATTGTTTACAAAAACTTTTCATTGCTACTTACCATTGTTTACAAAAACTTTTCATTGCTACTTACCATTGTTTACAAAAACTTTTCATTGCTACTTACCATTGTTTACAAAAACTTTTCATTGCTACTTACCATTGTTTACAAAAACTTTTCATTGCTACTTACCATTGTTTACAAAAACTTTTCATTGCTACTTTTGTGCTTCTATCCATTCTACTGTTTTGATGAAACCTGGGAATTGAAACATGATATTTATTTTGGGGGATATTGATATGTTTGTACAGTTAATTCATGGGTGGCTAACTTCACTGCTGCTGCTATTTGATCAGTACACAAGGGCTGATCAAATTTCTCTCATGCTGTTTTCTCAGGTTGACTAGGAAGAAGTAACAAAACATCTCCTTTGATATACTTTTTCTCAGAAGGCTCAAAGTATAAACAGTGCCATAGCTTTGTGTTTCAAAAAATCATAAATCAAAATAAGCTCAGTTGCAACATCTTGAATACCAGAGTTTAAAATGTGGAGGGGGGGGGGGGGGGGGGAACAAAACAAACCCAAAACCAAAACTCACCACAACAGTAAATGTTGATTGTATGGGTTCATAACATTCTCAGTCTTCCTACAAAAATGTGTCTTTTCAGGCTTTTAGTATTACATGTACAAGGGGAATGGTTTGCATTCAACCTCATTGAACTTGTGTTCATGTTGTGTCACAAGTAACAAAGGTGAAGTGTCTGGAAGTTGAGGGCTGTCTGTGACTGATCGCAATGCAGGCAACTTCATCGTCACAACATACACAATGTAGAATAGGATAGAAAAGAACAGAATAGAATAAAACAATGTAGTTCAATTTGATTAGAAGGGACCTATGACAATCATCTAGTCCAACTATCTGACGACTTCAGGGCTGACCACATTATTTTTTTTATTATAAACTATATTAAAGCATGTTGCGAAGGGCATTGTTCAAATACCTCTTAAACCCTGACAGGCTCGGGTTGTTGACCACCTTTCTGAGAAGCCTGTTCCAGTGCCTGACAACCTACTCAGTAATTTTTCCTAATGTCAAGTCTGAACCTGAATTGCTTCCAAAATTTGTAATGGGACAAGTTCAAAGAGGGTCGTGACTCCAGCACCCCACTCTGAATTCAACTATACACCTAGAGAGGAACAACCAATCAAATCGAAAACTCTCTTAAAAGATTGCTGTCCACGGTCGTGCCAGAAATCAGGGATGACAAAACGAGCCTGACTGTGGAGCCGGAGTTTTCACACTCTTTCAGAGTGCCAGGGAGCTTTTATGGAATGTTTTTTTACCTGCATCGGTGGGTGCCTGCCCTCTCTCCTACCTGAGCACCCTATGGGAGGGTCATCCAAGCTGGGCCCGGGGATGCTCAGCACCACCAAAATGCAGGGGCTGTTTTCCAGTTTCAGAGTAGTGCTGGAGACCTCTGGGGGATTTTAGGGTGGAAATCTGAGGCACTTTTGGCAACAGCTTGGGGAAGGCAAGTGACAGTAAAACAAGCTAAGTTTGGTCTTCTCGGGCGTAGTGCTTGTAGCACTCAAGACTACCAGTACAGACTCTAAGGCTGGGAACTGCATCCACCCTGTAGGGATCAGCCTCTGCAGGGCATCAGTGGAAAACAGGAGCTGAGAAAGCTCTTAAGCCATAAAAGTGGGCAAATCTACCCTAGCAGGGACATACAGCCTGTGGGAGCTGGCATGCTGTGCCTTTGAATTCAGGCATCCACACTGAGCAACTGAATCACTTCCAACAGCTGTGACCTGAATCACAAAATTCTCTGGAATTGGCACCCTTGAATAAAATTTCTGATATTTCTTTTGCTTTTGTTACTGCCTGATCACCTCCACAGCATTCTTTATCCAGGAAGATGCTGCTTTGGCATTTTAGATTGGTTTTGCCCCTTGTCTCTATAGCACCTCACAGTCAAGCCAGACAGAAACTAAAATAGTAGCTATTTATTTGTTGGCAGAATTGATGGTGCTATTGCTGGTTATATCTCCACTTGCTGCATTGTCACAGTGGTTCCATTTCCACATTAACTATCATATATATGTATACATGTATAATTAGTTCAGTTTGTGGCAGTGTGCACCCTGCCCCCTCCATCCTGACCTTTATTTCTCTAACAATGAACCACCATCGAAGATGACAAGGAATGTCTCTGGTCGTGATGGCTGTATTCGACTCAAAGTGGCTTTTGGGGTTTGACTTGAGCATGTTTAGCTCAAAACAGGTAACAGATGTGGTCTAACAGCCAGCCCGATTAAGTGATGCTGGGGTGAGGGAGCCTCACAGCCTGCTGTGATCCAGTGAAAGCCAGGAAGACCCCCATCTGCACCAAATCCCTCACCCCGTGCTGAACCATCAGGCCCCACTGACCTTCCAGGACTGACAACCCTTGCTAAGGGCCAGTCGGCACACCAGAACTGACTTCGTCCCACCTTGTCATCAGGTACATCTGGCATTTAGAAACCTCTTTTTTGAGGACGACAACTGCAGCCACCGGACGGGTCAACGGGCCTGGAGCTCTCTCCTCCCCAGGCAGCGACGCCTCTTTGGTAAGACTCGCGCATCTGACTTGGTCAGGTGTTACCCGGGAAAGTACTGTCAACTAAAGCGCTGAGCTCTTAACTCCAGCTTGATTGTTGCACTAAGTGCATCTATCAACAGCAATTTGTTGCATCTGTCGCCTTCATAAATCATCCATTTTTTTTCCAACTTTGTGAAACTGTTTCAGTGAAAGCCCTTGAGAGGGCTCTGGCAGGCAGACGTTGCCTCTGTTGAGTAGCTGTGTCCTTTAGAGCTAAACCGTTGGCCACGTCTGAGAGTTGGGCTGGCCCCAGCCGCACCCAGCCTCCTCTCTGAGGAGGGGTTTAGAAAGCAAGGGAACCTTTTCCAAACCTCATGACTCAACGGGAGGGCTTTTCCCCCCACTGGCCATGAGTCAGACTAACTGTTATGTGACGCATTATGAATGGAATATGTCAGAGTAGGTCTTCTCTTCTGACTCCATCAAAGCTTGATTGTATATATAGGGGTTTTTTTATGTCTGTGCATATATATTTGAAATATTTATGAATATATGTACATATAATGCATAAAATCCTGAATGAGGTAATCTAGTATGCACTGGCATATTTTTGCTTTCCTTGTATATGGAACCTCAGCAGACTAATGAAACAAATCAAATGTTATAAGTTAAATAGCATGAAAATCTGTCAAAGGCTGGGCTTTTGGCTGCTAAACAACATTAAGGAATGTTATATATTTCCTGTTAATTTCTGATGTAAATGATCAGTGTAGTTGCCCTTGCATAGACATTTGTAACAGACTTTAAGGTTCATAGGAATGAAGAACTGATGGGAGAGTCTGGGTATGGAAGCACAAGAAAAAGCAGCCTAAAGTGAGAGTCATTAAATATCAGATTAAATCAAAGGACAAACCAGAGTCACTATGCGGTCCTAAATCATACAAAAAGGCACTTCCAAAAACCCGCGCACAGTTATTGTTCAAGGAGAGTGTAAGAGATGGGGTGATGACTCTATATTCAGCATCACCTGTCCCCTGTGCACCTGCAGTTAACCCTGGCCAAGTCACTCAGCCCCACACCTTGGTGCTTGTGGCTGTTGTAGCGTGGGATTGTTCTGGTGAGTGAGTGAAATCAGTTCTGTTTTAAAATAGAAATGCCTCTCTTGGTCTTCTACAGAGCCTTGTGACCTGACTGTTGCAATGCTGCAACACTAATTGCTGCAAAGCATGATCTATAAAAAAAAATCAGAACCATTGTTTTTAGCCAACAGACAATTATAACAGGATATTTTTGATAATTTAGCTCATGCAATTGAAGTTGTAAAGCCATTCAAGTTTGTGGGCAGTTATGGTTTCTCTGAGAATAAGGCTACAGATCCTGGTAAACACTAGAGTCATATTAAATCGCTATTGTTTTAAAAGTCCGTTCTAGGAGAGAAATAAATTGAGTTCAAAATGTTTCCTTGTCAGGACACTGCTTCAGAAATAACCTAATCTTGCAATTTCAGCTCTGTTCCAGCTTCTAAAACTTGTTATAGCAATGGAGTTCACCTAGTTCTGTCATTTCGATGTCATTAGGCTGTGATAGATGAGGAAAGATTCTTAATATGCCATTGCTCTTTTTATTTTGTTTATTTAAGCTCCATCCAGATCAAAATATTTCTCACTTCAGCTAATTTCTCATTACACATGAAAGGTTTTTGTGTATAATTATTGGCTAGTGAAGATAAGTGGCGTTTATTTATTATTTTTGTTCTGCAATTTGTTTACACTGTTTATCTCTCAGTCAAAAGAAATCAAGGCTAAAAATTTTAATGAATTGTGTATATATCATCTGTGGGTTTCAATTCCTGATAAAGGAGGTTTTGTTTATGTATCACTTATCTAACATGCACTTTAGCCAAAGTATCAAGAAAAACAGAGGCCTTAATTGAGGTTCCTCAGAGATAATTAACTGAAGGGCTTGTAAGAGATGAACATGGGTTTGTTATTAGGAATGGAAGAGAAAACTTTCATTCAGCTCAGGATCATTCTACAACAACTGCCCCTGGAGGAAAAGTAATTAAGAAAACCTGCGGTTTTGCAGTGGGTGCCTTTTCTAGTGACTGGAATTAACCTTTTTCCCTTTTTTGTTTTTTTTTTTTAACTCTTTAGTTAAAATTTTAAAAATTATTGCCATGATCTACTTACTAAAACATGGTTGTGCTGCATTTAAGGTTTGATGTAATATAATACATAAAAGATTTCCATCAAGTGAAAAATAGGAGTCACTACTTTGATAATACTTACTTTAGCCACTTTACTTACATTTAACCACTTTCTTCAAATGGCAGAGAAATCTCATCAGTTCAAAACAAGAACTTCTTTTGAGAGACCAATCTTTCTTGAAGTAGATGGAGACAAGTGGCGGTGCTCCTTAGCAATAAATTTATTTGTTCAGGGAACAATTCCTTTTCACAACATCTCTCCACCTAGGAAATTTATCCTCCAGGGAAGACAAGACTGTATATTTCATTAGGATTGCAATCCTTCTCCAGTCAGCCCTCATTCCTCCTAAGAAAAATACCAATGTTCACTTTTACCAAGGATAAGCATTTCACTTCTCCAGCACTTACTTCTCTTTAGTACGAGTTTTACATTTCAGCCTTTTTTTCAATTAACTGCAAAGTCTGATGGTTTCAAGGTGAGAGAGGGAAGAATCTTTTGGGGTTTTTTCCCAGTTAGACTCATGTTGATTGAAATGAAGAAATAGCAGCTGGCTTTTTAAAAATAAATAAATAAATAAAAGAGGAAGGAATTTTGTGTTTTGGACAAAAAAAAACCAATCCATGAGGTCAGTGCAAAAATATGTGAAACTTTTTAGAAAAATTTGTGCAATTTTCTGGGCTACTAATAATGACCAGTTCATAGCTGTGCCTGCAGAAAATCAGTGACGCTGAGTCACTCTTTACTTTAGGAGAATCACAAAATGTCCCCAAACACTTATTAGGAATTATATACAGCATGGTGTACTACCTACAATAACAAACATATGAGAAGCCCTTCATCAACAAATGAAGTGCAGATATCTCAAAAATGACAAACCTATAAGAACTAAGGGGCACACGTTTTCATAACGAATATAATAAGAAATTACAAATGATCCATGCATCAAGATTTTCCATTACTATAGATGTAAAGTAGGGAAAAAGGCTCAAGGAATCCATAGGCAGGAGAATAAGTGCTTTTTGCCATGATGACCCAGATTTTTCCCTCATTAAAGTGCATGCCCGTACCAGCAATGTGCATGGTCTGTAACTGGTATTATGTGACAGTGACAGCCATGCATAGCTTAAACCTCTCTGGTCACTTCAGTGTTTTGGCAAATTATGTGAGTGTTGATTCCTAACAGAATGGGTAGACAGTTGTTTCAGGGCTGCTGGATCATGCTTCTAGTTAGTTCACTCTTTGAATTCAAGACCTTCTTTCACACTGGGTGAGACTGAGCTGGGCATCAGTGTAAAAATCCAGAAATTCCTCTTTTAATTATAATTAAGTAATCTTTAGGAACTCTTAGATTGAGAAAAGTGTAACCCTTAGCACTCCCTTCTTGAAGCATAGTGTCAAAATAAATGAAAGTAGAGTCATGCAGAAATTTTACCTGAGTTTAGCATATGTGAAACATGTGGAAGCTGCTGGGTAACATTATTAAATGCTATCCAAACCGCTCTATACACACACTGCTGTTTTCATATCTGCCCCAGAACAGCACCAGAATACGGGATTCAAAGAACGGCACAGTGACCTTGCCGTGCACTGCTGCTAGTGGCTTGCTACTGCTATTGGTGATGGGTAGAGTCAGAGAATCATACAGTGCCCTGAGCTGGAGGGGACCCATGGCGATCATCAAGTCCACCTCCTGACTCCATACAGGGCAACCTAAAAGTTAAATACCTTATGAGTGTTGTCCAAATGCTTCTTGACACCAGTTCCCTGGGGAGATGTTCCAGTGCTTGACCACCTTTTCCTAATGTCCAGCCTGAACTTCCCTTGATACAGCTGTAAAGCCGCTCCCTCGCATCCTTATCACAGGACACAGAGAGAAGATATCAGCACCACCATCCCCACTCACTGCCTCTCATGATGAAGCTGTAGACAGCAATGGGGTCACCCCTCAGTCCCCTATTCTCTAAGCTGAACAAACCTGGTATCCTCAGCCCCTCAGCATCACTCATGCCCTCTAGTCCTTTCACCATCGCTGCTGCCCTCCTTTGGACACAACCTTAACGTGTAGTTTGCACAGCTGCCTCCCAGAAAGGCCAGTGACTGCTGTAGGTCACCCAAATGAAGAGCTTCTCAGATGTCTCTTATTGTAGGTAGTACACCATGCTGCATATGATTTCTAACAAGTGTTTGGGGACATTGTAAAGCTGAGGTGGCTTCTCCAAAATCTGACCAATGTATGAGGTTTACCTTCAAAACCAGGTTCTCGGGCTCTCAGAATTCTTGTTCCAGGGTCATTGCCTTGTCACATGAGCAGCAGGCTGATTCATATCTGCTGAAATACTCACCCTAGAAATAATCATTTACCGTCATCATGCATTGGGTAAGGAGCAAGCAGAGATTTCAAGGGAGATGCTGATGTGTTTCTAAACCTTTCCTGTCCCACACTATGCAAAGAAGGTGCTGACACTTCCAGCACCTCAAAGAGACTTTCCTAAGCACAAAGTATAAAAAATTAAGCCTAGAGTCAAACAGGATGGAGATAATTCTGCTAAGGATACTATCCAAAAGAAAAGGACCTGAAAGAAAAAAAAAAAAAGAAAAAGAAAAAAAATTATAGAAGTTGTTCTGCTAATATCTGTAAAGTTGGAGATTTTTTGTACTGTTATCAAGTTGCATCTGACTGGGGAGTTTTTCAAGTCTTTGGAGAGCCCACCAAACAAATCTCTTTGAAATTTATGTATTTCTGAAATGGCTGCATATACCTACTATTTCCCACCAGTGATCTGTCAGTGTCTCATAGCTGAGACTTCACTTAACAGAACCTCAAATAAACTTTCTGTGTACTGAGAGTCTTTCAAGTGTTGGAGCTTAGAAAATCCTGTGATACATCCCTCCTCATTAGTGCTGCTATATTCTGAGTTTCACAGTTCGCATTCATTCCTTCCATAAAACTCTCCAGCTGGGTCTTGAATTGACTTCATCACCGTATTTTTTGAGTAAGTGGACAAATTTATTCTATTGATGAATTTATCCTCAAGGTAAATTGTATATTATTGCATTGGTGGTTATATATAAACAGAGAATGTTTTTATAACTGTTATCCAGAAGCTATCACTTATTCCCTTGGAGATGCCTTAATTTTCTGCCAAGTTGTATTCCTGTTTTTCAGGCATTCTCTTCACTTTCATTCTGACAAAAGTAACTCATACTACTAATAAAAAAGAAATCTCATGATGAGGAAAGATGACGTTTCTGTGGGCTTTTCCTAATAAGCTTGTTCACAAGGCTTTGCAGCTGCTGTAAGAAACATACATTTCTAATTTATTTTACATCTGTCAGCAGGTCAAAGTCATTGCTCACAAGTTCAAATTAGTTAAGTTCTATTTATCCCTTGCAAAAGAATGCATTTTATAGGAAGACATCAGCTATGGTTTGACCAATGCTGAGGGAGAAGGTTACTGAAAAAAACTGCTGGGCAGGTGTGGCATGGACTAAGACCACAGATTTTCCATACTTGAGTTATTGAGAACATTTGTGTGCACTTTTTGTTAGTGGGATGTTTTAAAGATTGGTTTCTATTGCTCCTCACTATGCAGCAATTAGCTCCAAGGTATCAGTAACACACACACACAAAGCCAGCAAAACAGCTGCTGTCTCTGGGTTTTCTAAATCCAAGCAAAAAACTTTCTAATCAAGTCAAAAGTTTAGAAATTAAAAGGGGAGTTTTCACACTTTCACTCTCAGAAAGCGTGAGCCAGATTTTCAATAAAGTTCCGCCCTCATTTATGGCATTAGGATGCAATTAATTAATTTCTAAAAAATATTTTACATGTAATAAGATACTTTTGCATTCACTGAGATCTCCATAGATTCTTCTGAAACTTTACAGGTTCTGCACCTACTTTATTGTCATTGATGTGTGAGAAAGTGCTTGCTTGAATGCATGTTGAAATAAGCCAGAAAGTGTACAAACTGAAAGGATGCTAAGGTAGAAACAAATTTATTTTCAGTGAAATTTGTTCTTCTAAATTAGAAAATTTATCAGAAATCTGTAGGCCTATGAAATGGAGCTGTTTTCAATAGCCACTGCTCAGTTCTCACATATTCTTCATATTAGTCAATTTAATGTTAAGACATTCACATTTGACTTTTCCATGTTTTTGGAATTTTTCAAGTCGTGGCATACTTTGCAGCACTGCAAATGCCAGAGCACCTCAAGTACTTCTTAATGATCTGAAAACTTCAATAGTATTTTGTATATGTGGATGGAGTCAAATCCTGAAGACCTAGATTTAGATAATATAATTTCAATTGTGTGCTTCAGCAGGACAGGTGAAATTGGTTTTAATTGTCTTATGTTACAGAAGACAGAGGTACATAAATAGAGCAAAGGGAAGTTTGATGTCAATTGATAAAATATTCAGGTGACAAATCAAATGCTTTTACTCCCTTGAGAGTATAAGAACAAGAGGTACCTGAACTTACCAGTAATGTTCTATTAGCATAGGCTGGACACAGTCTTCCCAGAAAAAAAAAGTATTTCTGAATTATTACTGTTATAAATATGTTCTCCTTCAAACTTTAGCATTATGCCAGAGAATTTATTTCAGCAGTACTATTTCTAAATGAAGGTTTTTGACATTCATAAAAGCTTGTGTTTAAAGATAGCTTTAGAAATCAAATTATTGTTTTTGTAATAACTGCTCAAACATGATCGTTTGTCAAAGTCTATCAGTATACATCAGTTCATGTCAACCTTAATGGAGGACAAAATGAAAGGAATTGAATGTTTCAACACAAATATTTTAATGTTCATTTCTATTTTTATTTAACAGCAGTTCTACGTAAATGCTTTCTCATTTTAATCATTTTTCTCTACATTCCTCATTATTTCATTCTGCAAAAACAAGGGGGGTGCTTTCTTTTGTTTGGCTGCATTTTCTTTTAGGCTGGCATTACAGTATTGCAATTAGGCACTTTTGAGTCAGTGATAATTTCCTGAGGTTTGAGAAATATTGAAGCTACTTTTTATTTTTACACATAATAAGAAACAATCACACATCAACAAGTAGCTCTTATATTTTTTTAGAACACAGGCTGTTAGAAGTGTGTCAGGTTTATTGTCTTAATCAATCAAAGTCAATTTACTCTATAATGGAAGTGCTGAAGTTCAAGTCCCAAATTTTAGCTTCATTCAGGTTTGTTATCAGTTTACTGAAATAGGAGACAAACTCATCTTTCAGTTTACCTCTTCACTCAGAAGATTTTTAGAGGTAAAAAGGGGAGAGAGGGCAGCTGGGGGTGACTCAGGTACTGATCGCTGACAAAGCGAGCTAACAGACTTCCAGGTCAAGGTGTATGCCTGTAGAGCTGATAAACTAAACCAGTGTGGCCAGCAACAGTATACATGCATTTTGTAACACTGTGATAGCATAGGCCAACGAAACATACACCTATTAGTGTATATGTAGTGTATACGCCCTATAGCATCAGCTCCATGGTATTACACACTTAACTACTTCAGGGTATAACTGCAAAGGACCAACAGTTTTGTATATATAGTGACAGTAGTGGTAATGACCCCCAAAGTGTGTCATTAGTGAATTAATTTAATCGCAGAATCATAAAACAGTTTGGGTTGGAAGGGAACTTTGCTGTTCATGTAGTTCACACACACACAACCTGCCCCCACCCCTGCAATGAGCAGAGAAATCTCCAGCTAGATCAGGTTGCCCAGAGCTCGGTCCAACCTGACTTTGGATGTTTTAATACAGTTTTATTTTGACTTGAAGCAGTTCCATGTAAACTTTCTCTTTTTCTTATTTTTCTTTCTTTCTTATACAAAAACTGCAAACACTAAATCAAGTTAAATGCACACTATAGCTCCTTCATACCACTCGGAGAGAACAGTTGTCTCCATGTGTCCCATGTCCAGGGAGCACGCAAAAAAGTATACAAATGAAAAATATGAAATGTGTTGCAGTGTTGTCACTATTCTTTCTTATTGTGACTTGAGGTTGAGGAAGAAACTCATACTCTTTGGTAAGTTTTTGTTCTGTATTTAACAGTCTTTTAAAGGTATAAATGGTACATTCTCTTACATATACAAAGTCAATTAACAAGCTTTAATAATTTAGTCAAGTGACATACTAAATGTCATATTTTATTTTTTATAGCTTAGCCAGATGGCATTACAAAAAACGTATGCAAAACCAACTAGTATTACACCTGCTGATTTTCCACACTTGTCAAAAGGATACACCGATTTTTTTTGTTCAGACAGGATAACAGAAAAAAGCTAGCCTTAACCATTTTAATGCAGAGCTAGAATAATTTTGGACATTTCATCTGGTTTATTTCACCTCCCCTGAGCAGATGTAGTAGGGTCTCTGGCTGGTACCAGTGCTTTCATCACTCTTCCAAAGCTATCCATGCATTTTGAGATTATTGAAACTGGATATCCATATCTGTATCTATCAATTGATAAGCAGATACATACATACATAAGGAGATATCTGGTAAGGAATTAGAGATTGCTGCAATGGGAGCATAGCAGGCTGACAAATCTGGCCAGGTTTAAACTTCAAAACAAAATGTCACTTACTGCTACTATTGTCATTATTGTCATGCATTTTTATAATTATCATTCATATCAGTGTTATAATGATTTCATTTTATTATTACAGTCATCATCATTCATTCACTCAGTTATAGCACAATGTATGTTAACAGTTACATTTTACATGGCATTGCCATCATCACTATGCACATAAAAGGGTCACTTTCTGACTCACATTCTGAATTAGCTCTGAGTGTGACATAGAGCGGAGCTGGTGCCATTTGGTTAGTACTGATGGCAACAATCCTTGTTGGCTTTTAGTTTCAGTGGCCAAGGTGCTCAGGCTGGAGAGTTTGGCAAGAGAAGTTGAAATCAAAATGGAGTTGTCTTCTTCCTTCTCCATTCTTCCTCTTCAGGTTGGACATTTTTATGTCACTTGCCTCCCTCACAGAAGGGGGGGAGTCACTTCTGCTTCTGAAGTTACATGTCTTGGGTTTGTCTTGCTGGTTGTCCCTCTTGTGTATTCCTGAGGATGCCCTATCTATTTGCAGTCCCTGTGCGTAAATAGTGTGACAACTTCTTCTTCCTGTTATATGGAGCTACGCACATCTTTCTTTGACCCTTTGGTGGTTACATTTCTCACACATGTATGTAAAGTTCTTATGCATTGTGCCTGACTATTCTGCCACAGTGCTACAAATTGGGTAAAAGTCAAGTTAACATAAATTATATTGCTATCCATGCTCGTAAAATTTAGTGGTAATTTGGGTATGTTTAAACAAGTGACAACAACAAAAGCCCTTGAAAAGGAAAGGTGAACTCCAGCTTCTAAAAAATTGAAGTGATGCGTATCTAGTATGCAATAACTTATAAAAACTTGTTGAGTTTTGATTTCAAAAGCACACAGCCAAGCCTGTGCTGTAATGTCATTATTTATGTATGATGTGTCAGCTGGGGCTCCTGTCCACCTGAGTCATGGTCAAAGTAGGTCTTATTGACAGGGATCATGCCGCCCATGTCTCATGTTTCATGTAACATGAAAGGAGCATAGTCCAGCAATGTGTCCCAGCAGGTACAGGAACATCTCTGCCTACCTCTTCATGATCGTTGCTCTGCACAGACATTGCACCTAATAGGAGCAGATTGCAGCACAGCAAAACACACAGAGATGAGTTACGGCATATTGCAATTCCTGAAGTTAAAGTATGTTAGATTTATTTCATGTTGGCTAACGTCTACATCAAAGTAGAAATCTTTTTTTACTTGTGTAGTAAAGATTGTAAAGTGAGAGTAATAGAGATTGAGCCAGAGAGTAGAGTAGTAGTTAATAATACTTACTGTGTATAAATTATTTTTAAAAATGGAAAATATCTTAACATTGGTTGAGTGCATATCTTCTACTTGTTCCCTTGATTTTTTTTCTGAAAAGTTGCTTTTTCCTTAGGAGATGTGAGATCAGCAAATTTTTATATGCTGAAGAAATTGATAAAAGACCAGCTCTTCTCTCTCTCATTATATTGGAGTCAACAGCAGGAATAAAGCTTGAACACTTGTGGAGACATTGTCTGATAACCTGTGAACCTTTGGACTTCAAAATTCCAAAGGGATACAAGTCCTGAAATTCAGCATTGAATTTTAAGCCAGTTAAAGGCTGATTCACACTACCCACCTCTTTCAGTGCTTTCTATCAGCAGAGGTCAGACTCTTTACCTTCATTTTGTTGATGATAAATAATGAGGTACAGAGAGATAGAAGTGATTTATCTGAAGCCATCCAGCAGGTGCAGGTGGCTTTGGAGCCTGAGTTCTGAAATCCAGTGGTGCCAGTTTGTTGCATCCAAGTTGCAGAAAAGGCTACTTGAATTCCCACAGTTTTCTTACACTCTAGAATCTTTCTAATGACAAAAGAAACACACCTGGAATATGAAGTCAAGGATTTATTGCTGCTCTAAAGTCTTAAAAGTCTAATCAACACTTTGCTACTTGTACACTTAAAATGATGCTAAAACTGCATTTAAAATTATATGTGCATATACAAAATTCTTCACCTTCTTCTTCTGTTATGCTCATTCTTCCACTGCTTATCTGGGTCTTACTCTCAGTGGTCTCAGACTGGGGCTGGAGGGCATTCCAGTCAGTTGCAATCACCCCGAGTCCCTTGTCAGAAGTCTGTTGTTGACATCTTCTTACTCTTTGCTATAGTACTCTTTGGAGTAATTTTTCTGGTTTTCCTAACCTGCTCTTATACATTTTAACATGTTTTTATACATGCTAAACTTTGCTAACTTTCTTCTTTTTTTGTTGGTTTTTTTGTTTGGTTGGTTGGTTTTTTTTTTTTCTTTTTTCTTATATGTATATGAAGGACAACAAAGCTGGTGAAGGGTCTGGAGCACAAGTCTTGTGAGGAATAGCTGAGGGAACTGGGGTTGTTTAGCCTGAAGGAAAGGATGCTCGGGAAGACCTTATTGCTCTCTACAGCTGCCTGACAGGAGGTTGTAGCAAAGTTGGTGTCGGTCTCTTCTCCCAAGTAACAAGTGATAGAATGAGAGGAAACATCCTGAAGTTGTACCAGCGAAGGTTTAGATTGGATATTGCGAAAAATTCTTTACTGAAAGGGTTATGAAGCATTGGGAAGTGGTTGAGTTACCATCCCTGGAGGTATTTAAAAGATGTGTAGATGTGGCTCTTAGGGACATGGTTAAGTGGTAGACTTGGCAGTATTAGGTTCATGGTTGGACTTGATGATGCTGAAGGTCTTTTCCAACTGAAATGATTTTATGATTCTATCCTAGGTCATGGGTAGCTCATTCTATGCAGAATATCTGTTTGTTATCAATAACTAATAGCTTCAATAATACAGTCAGTGTCACACCACACTATTGTATAAAACCAGGTAAAGAAAAGGTGACAGCCTCCTCACCTAGTGGTTAGACAATTGCTGTTATGGCTAAAGAAGCTAAAACAAATCTCCAGACAGGCCCAGACAAGCTCAGGAGCCTGCGTTAGCTTAACACAAAGTCTGCAGTCTGCTGTAAGAACCTGCAACACTGTGTTTGCCGGCTTATACAGCTACCGTGAGTCCCAGACTTGTGACTTTCACTTAAAAAGATGAAAATGAGATTTTGCTTAACGACCTGTGGCAAAACCAGAAAAGTAGGCTGGTTATCACAGGTTGTCGGTGCAAGTGAAGAAAGATGTAAAGACAGGATGAAATGGTGGTGTCAGTGTCATCACTTAATAACATCCCTTAGAGTCCATGCAGAAAGCAGACATTTTGTAAGAAACATGGCAGTAATTAAAGTCATGACAACAGCTTAAATACTTCAGTATTACTTTTATTTTGGACAACAATTTCATAAATAACAGGGTTACAATTATAACAAATTACCAGTGTGGTCTTAGGTCATCATGGCACATCCTATCAGATCTATGACATTCACAGAACTCTCACAGTTTTACTCTTCTTTTGGCCGAGAATATTATATGTCATCCAGATCATTTTTAAAGATCCAATTTCTGTGATTTTTATTTCATATCCTCTGTCTGACTCCGGGTTTCAAGTAAAAAGATTTATTTAATCACAGTGCAATCTTATGCTACTTTTGTTTCTTTGGTACCAACACATGATGATGCCATTCACAAAATTCATAAATACAAGGTCTTTGATTAGATATTTGCCTGAATAATCCATAGTCAAACAAAACAGTTTTCTGAAATTTTAGACCACTATATCATTCATTTTTGGAAAAAAAAAAAATGTCTTGAGATCATTCTGAAAAGACATCTAATTTCATTTAGGTGCAATAAAGAGTCTCAAAGACAGTTCGTACTGTAAATGATGTGTAGTATTCTCTTAAATGCATTTACAGTAAGTACAAAGAAATAAGGCATATCTCAGATAACTCAGAAATCTCAGAAATGTTCATCCAGCTTCCAAAAGAAAAAATAAGTTGTTTGATCTAAGCAGGATCCTTCAGAAGCTATAAGTGCTCACAGAGTAAGCCGAGCTCCCCTACACTATGTGCTGCTGTGCCCTTGGCTGTCCTGCTCCAGTGCTCTTTTCCTCTACTTTTCTGAAGTTTTGCTGTCTCACCACACCTTCGGTCGGGGCACCCGATTTCACTTGTTTTATTTGTCCTTAGAAAGCTATCAGTTCACACGGCCCAGGGGGTATTTAATCTCACCAGGTTATTTGGAGAGTGGCCCCTGTTTCCCCAGCTCCAGACAGCACCGGCACCTCCTAACACCTGCGGGTTTCAGTAACACCTCGCCCAGCCCGCGACAGAATATTGTGCTCACAGGGACCCATTACTCTGCAACCCCAAAGATACTGCCTTCATTGCACTTTATCAAACTACTCTTCATGACTAGTGGGAGTCTTCCAGGGTAATTTTGACTCGGCATTAATAATGAAAATGGAGGTTTTTAATGAGCACGTAGCACTGTCACTGAAACTTCAGCCTTAAAGGGTATCGTCAAGGCCCGAATTAAATTTCTGAAGAGGAAGATGATGTAAAACCTGGCAGGCATGTCATGGTTCACCATGCCGCCCCAAAATATGCCATGGCAGGCAGCAGCACTCTGGGACCTGAAGGTTTAAGTCTTCTTTTCTGTCTTTTTTCTACGAGCTGGAGTGACTGCCCCCTTACTTGTCAGTGGACTATGGACTTTATGGGGTAGGGAGAAAGGAGTATGTTGAAAGTTTTTTTTCCGAAAGGTTTTCAGCTTCGGGATGAGAAAGTTCTTCAAATATCTAAATGTTGCTGAGGAGAAGAAAATGTTTTCTTTTCCAGCTCTCTCTTTTCTCATCTTGCTGTTTCAGTCTGCACGAGTTCTATTTGCTCTTCCGTTCAATTTTCTCTAAGCCTTACTCCCCATTTGGTATCCTAAATACAAATTCTGCAATAGCCCAACTGTGACGAGGAATAAAATGATATAAAATATACATCTTCAAAACTTTCAGTTCTGTGACAGACTCTATCTTTCTTTCCTCAGTGATAGAAAGGACCATTTCATATTTATTTTGCAAGTTGTGAAAGCTATAGTATATCAGGCATTCTAAACTGCTTACCACTCAGATTTCTTTAATAGAAAAGGAAACTTAAAAAGAGACCCAGTCATCCAGAGATGGCTGGTAAAGACAACAAACGTTAGACAAGAATCAAAAGCAGTTATAACAGAATAAATCTAAAATAATGAAACAAGTAGAATAAGGTAATAGTAATGGAAGTAAATAGAGCAGGTGAAGAATTACTCCATCTCTTCTCCCTGAAGAAAGCTGAAAGTAGAACAGAAATAATCTTTTATAATGGAAAGGTGTGTTCAAGTTTTTAATGAAATATAAAAAAGAAAAATATAGAATAAAAACCAATTAGACATCTAAAAAATACAACCTACGAGGAAAGACTGAAATAACTGAGGTACTTGAGGCAAGGGAAGACTAAAGGGACATTTGGGAACAGTCATCAAGCATATAATAAGCTGCAAAATGCAGGAAAAACATATTTTCCTAGGTGAATAAGACAAGAGTAATGGGCCTAATTGAAACATTGGTAGAGAGAGTCTGAAGACAACGTCCTTGGTAGTATTCACTTAACTTAAAGTACTGGATTTCAGCCTATATAACCTGTTGAAGTCTTTGTTAGCCTTATTTTATGTGATGCTGTCCACAAGGACAGTAAATATGAGGTTTCTAATGCAAAATAATAATTTGGCTCTTAGCCTGTTTTATCTGAATAGGATTTGAAGGACCTTCTTTTCCTAAATTTTTATTTTCCAAACCTGTTTTAAGACTATATTTTTCGTGCTAAAATCTTTCAAACCTATATCTACTTTTGCGGATGTTGTTATGAATTAAACTTGGATGATGCATAGCTATTGACTGCCAAAGCTGAAAGGTTTAAATAGTTGAAATAGGACACTTGATGCCCTTTCAGTGACTGCCGAGTTTCTCTCTTTACACATTTATGCATTTCAGAATAATCAGTACTCCTGGAGTGATGTAGAACCAGGAAACAGAAGAATAACTTTCTGACCTCAGGTTTTAGCAAAAGGCTCATTCTGTTTAGAACAGTCTGGTGGGCAGGTTAACAGCTGTTCAAGAAATAAAAAATGTGGTCTTATTCAACATGTAGCAAAAGAAAACAATCTCTACACTCCTATCTAAAGCAAGGATGAGCTATGATGATATTGTTATGTATGAACGTTATTAATAGTCTGTTATTTCTCTAGTGTAGATTTAGCTTTTAATCTTGTATAATATTATTATGTTTAGCATAAATGAAACTAGATGCCCAGATACATAATATTAAGGCTGCTTCAGAATAAGTAGAGTTTTTTAATCCCTGTGCAATAACGCATTTAATCCTTGACAAGATATACAGACAGTTGGCACACAAAAATATGAAACCTTATTTGAAGACATCAGTTTTTAAATACTTGTTCATTCTGAAAATTATATTGGGCTCAGCTGAGGAAGTGAAAACAATGATAAACAGACATACATCAGGCAAATCTGTAAGGGCATTTACTAATTTATAAATTTTCTGTGGATTATTTTACTTCCCTTATCATCAGTATCACAGCAGGAGCTGCATTAACAGTAAATAGCAAAGAATTTTTTTCTTCCCACCAATCAGCATACATAATATCTTTCTGTTGTATATAATTCTCAGCCTTAATTAAAACAAAACAAAAAAAGAAAACCCTATAGTTTATAAAAGTGTCTGAGGGATCCACGGGGATTATACTCATTGTACCATCGTCTCCAAAGTTTGTTGGCTGGGCCCTGGAGCACATGTCTAAAACAACAGCAGCTTCATGAAAATTTGTTCACATCCAGCCAGGAGCTAATGACTGTTGATTCAGTAAACTTTCTTGCAGCAGTTCTACCCACTTGAGAAGGAATGTCTTGCTCTTTGTATGGATGTAATTTCATGGCATTTGTGTATCCCTATCCGATTGGGATCACACGGAATATTTGGCTAGTGCCATAGAAGCCTGCCTGTTTTTTGCAGCTCAACTGTAACTTTATTTCCTGGGGTTTTATTTGGTTTTACCTTCCATTTATTTTATATTTGACTTGCTCTAAGTATAGCATCTCCCAGAGGTGTACTGAAGCATCTGCAATATTTTACTGCCTAATACTTGAATTGCCATTTGTTCAAGAGCTGAAACTTAGAGTGAACTGTAGCTTTATAGAGGTCTGGGATCCACATTATCAATACTCCATTTTCACACCCAGAAGGGAGCTGTTTCACTTTAATATTCATTTAATATTTAACCGGACGATCCTTTCCTCTTATTTAAAAAGGAACATTTCCCCTGATATCAAGGTTCATTCATTTTGTTAAACCAGACTGAGCAATAGTGTGTTTTACCCAGAGCCATACTGAAACACTTCAGCTAAATTTAGACTTGTAAATTAAATATGTCTATGGGTGTTCTCTTGACTTGAAGCCAACTGCCACAGAATATTTTGTGTCCATGCTAAATCTGTATGTAACTCTCCAAAGCAGCATGGCCACAGCTAACAGCCAGTGGAAACACTGGTCTCGGAGCTGCTTGCTCCATGCCTGGCGATGGCTGGGCACAGTCCTCAGAGATTTCAGCCAGATCTGTTCCAGGGACTGCTCTGATAACTGAATACTACAGGCAATCACATTCAGTGCTGATCAGCATTTTCTGGTTCCTTTTTTGTGGATTAAATAGTAATAAATACCATTTAATGTATTTATTAATATTCTTCTGTTGGGTTTTTTTTCCTAAAAAAAATCTGTCATTTATCCTCTTTGCTAAACATTTATTCTGGAGAATCCTTCATGAGTAACAGGATCAGCAGTGACAGGAGTAAGAGTTTTTATCTTCATTAGGATTCATTCTCGGGGAAGTCCTGGAGGTGACAGAAATTTTGGACCAACACTCATTATACCAGAACAAATCCTCGAAGATTAACAGGGGAAGGTACATGGCACTATCCCAGATTCCTCTCTACCTGTCCCATCCTTAAAAAAACCCCACATAAATATCAATAACACTTTCAAACATTAAAAAAAAAAAAACAAACTAATTTTTGCTTCAGGTGATGGCTTTCTTTTTGAGATACTCATTATATATACTATGTATTGTCGCTTTAATTCCTCACAGAAACAGGGTGGTTCAAATAAAACCGTTCTTTTCATTTATTGCATTCATTGCAAACGCATGCTTCTGTGGTGTTAATTAATATTTACATCAACAATAATCAAATTGGATTCTAGGTTCCTATCAGTCAACAAAGATTTATTTAATTTGTAAAGTTGTGGCTTGATACCAGAATGAGTTAATCATTTATTATTCCTCTTTGGTTGAAATATATACCTTCATATCTGCTGCACTACAGTGTGGACTATCACAACTAGATCACGTTCAAAATAAATACACACAATTATCTTTGAGGAGCTGGAAGGATTTACTTTACAATTTTTTTTCTGATTTCTAATCCTTTTTTTGCAATAGATCAACACAGTTTTCTCTGCTAAATGGAGAGCTAAACAATACCCTCAACATTTTAAGAGTGACACTGAGTGTATGTCATAGCTTTCAATGTCATTTTATAACCAGAATATTTTCCAGAGGGTTCAGATAAGGTACTTGATGGAATTTGTTACCAGTCAGAAGGTTCCTCTTCTTCTCTATGGTTGGGTTTTTGGTTTGGGGTTTTTTTGACAATTGTTTCATGTCAAATAATGCTCATTTGTGTGGAATCATCCTACAGCTGCACGAAGGCAGGACAAGAAATTTTACTGGTGTGTCCGCCAGTCTTAGCAGCTGAGTAAATGAAAAGTCATTTCATGCTGAATGTTCAGAACAGGGAGAAAACGATGCCGAGAGAAAACATGAAGGAAGCGAAAGAAAAGCAACAGCTGAGCAATAGCTCCTCTGTGTATTTGTCCATTTTACATTCATATGAAAGTTGTATTTTTTCTTCTTTCTCTCCTGCTGCCTTTTAACAGTTTTCTGATGCTAATCCTAAAAACTTTCTCATCTTTTATTGATCATCTGACAGCCATAGCTTTGCTCGTTAGTCTTCTAAAATCATGCTATAAACCCAGCACATTCCAGTAAAAATGCACATGCATTTCATAGCCGGCACTGGCATACATTCTTCTGTTTCATTAATGCACTTTGTGGTAGGGTCTGTCTTTCACGTTTGCCCTTTTGACACCACTTAATGTGCTGCAATAACATCAGTAATTTAGTAATTTCAAGATTTAACAAGATTTCTATTTCCTTACTGATCCTTGTATTGAATATTTGTGTATCCCACCCAACATTCCCCACATCCCCCAAATATCAGCATGGGCTCTAAAGCAGTTTAATATCCATGCCCAGACCTACAGCCCTTTATCTAGTTACCAGATATATTCCTAGGCCACAGCATAGTCGTGTGCCCACATACCTTAATGCTGAGCACAACACTTTATCTGATGATAAAACTGACATCACATGCACCCTTCACATAACAAAGAGCAAGGAATAAAATAAGGACCTCTTTCTGTCCCGCATCTGTTGCAAGAGTGTAAGAACTAATGAACCTGAAATCACAAAAAGATGCTACAGGAGGGAAAGCAGAAAAACTCTGCTCAAAGCAATGATAACAGAAAATAATAAATTAATTTTCTGAGAAAGCTGGAAAATTTGTAGCATTGTCTCAAATCAATTAAGACAAAAATCTGTCTGGAATTGCATAGACAGAGGAACCTTCCTTTGAACACAGGGGTGAATTCAGTCACCACTTATGGTCCTATCCAGGTATTTCCCTACCATTCTGTAGCAAATCCTTCCTTCTCTAACTACCAGCTTTGATGACACTGAAATTGCTTTGAAACTGAAAGAACAGAAATTGTCTCATTTTATGCACCAAACCCAGTATTGCCTTTCCTTTCTGACTCAATTTTTAAATAACTACAGTGAGTATAGAGTCAGTAGTCAGAGGAGGACGCTGGATCTACAACTCTGAATAATGCATAGGTTGGCACTGACTGAACCATAAACCTTAGATGACACGGCACACAGTCCTGTTGGGAGGTCTGATGTTACAAGCAAAAGCTCATCTTGTGTCTAGTGCAGTTACTTCATATCATCTATTGTCTTTTAATACTGGCAGAATGCTCAAAAAGAAAGTATCAGCTTAAAATTTGGAAAGTCAATGTTACCAGAATATGATTTCCATTATATTTCTCACCATAGAATTCTTCTTTTTATAAAAATTCTCCCTGAAAACTCTTCTGACTCCACAGCATTTATTTGTGCCATTTATGTCTTCTCCCACTTTTTCAGTAGGTCTTTGGAATTTAATAGGAGGCTACATCAGAAGATCATAGTTTAATGAACCTGGAGGTCAAGCAATATTAGTCTGTTCCCTTAAAAGCAGTATTTTAATAAAATTATGCTGCACCACTGGGACTGGCATTCTTTCCAGACCTGCTATTTAATTTAGCATGCTTTTTTTCAGGGTACACTGAAAAGGTTTTATTCACTGGGCCTATCAATTTGCTATTTTTCTAAGGCTAAAAATTTGTGAATTTATGTTTCATCTTTATCAAGGCTTTAGATTAAGAAAGGTTGGCAATTATATTTGCTGTTCCTGTTAATGCTTCCACCTTAAGTAACTAGAGTAACATAAATGCCATATGGATGAAATCCAGTTTCTCATTATTAGAGTCCTTGGCTGGTTATTAAGTAAACAACTTAATAAATACACATAATAGGAATCACCCTGGCTTAGTCATTTGGCCAGACAGTATAAGGACTATACAGTCATCACAGCTGCTGCTAAGCGACTCGGCAAAATCAAGTTCAACCTCCTGCAGCCTGTCATACAAAATTGCAGCAACATACTTCAACCTGCATCATGAACCTCACATGTCTGCTGGCTTGATTTTCTGCTGGTCTGCCTGGTGTGAGGAGGAAGGCTAGAGCTGCAAGCTGATTACATATATCCGACGCCAAGATTTGTAGACCTCTCTCTCTCTCCAAGAAAAAGCTCAACCCAGCATGGGCTGGCCTCCCCTTCCTTTCCCAGCCAGCTATCACAGAAGCCAGATATACCAAACATTGTTTTTTTTCCCCCAGACACCAAGTCAGAGCTTTTAAAAGTCCACTGCAGTCTGTAGGAGTAATGATTTTAAGAATTCAGCAGGCTTCACGTATGTCTTTTATCAATGGTCTAATTAAGCCTATGCAGTTATTATCATGTAGAAGAGCCTCTGTTCATAATAACACATCGTAACTGGGGTAGCCCCACTTTTTAATCGTTCTTTTGGCTATGAGCTGGCAGCCTGCAGGAAATGTAGGGGTAGAAATTACAAGTTGCACATAACTTTTGTGCCTGAAAAAGGCTTTGAGATTTTGAAATACAAGTTTGGACAAGTATCTGGCTAAATTTTTTCATTTCTACGCAATATCCCATCTCCCCAAAAAGAAGTGAAATTAAAGTAAATGCATAAAATAACAGCTTCTGGATGAAATTCCAACATCAGATGCACCACAATTAAACAAATCCTTCAGCCTTTTTTAAACTCGTGCCTCTCCTAAGAACTGTTTGATAAGCCACTTTTCACAAAATGCTGATTCATTCAGAAATTTGCTGTTATGTTTTAGCAGCCAGTAAGTCCTCCTCAGATCATCACAGATCACAGCATAACACCTTCCATTCTAAAAGCAATATCCACTGCAACAAGAGAAGGGACAGTTGCAGCGAGTGAAGGTGCTACATCTACCTGGCCAGGTACAGTAGATGTGAGAGCTCCCTGTCTGGAGAAGTATCATGTATCTTAGACTGCACTTCAAGGATTTATCTCTTACATAGTTTAACCAGCATGGTGGTGTTCTTACTAGTGCAGAACTAAATAAACCTTCCTTTTCTTCCCCAGACAGCCACTCTTCAATGGTGTATTCTTTACTCTGATAGATAGTATAAGGGATTTACCTGAATGTTTCAGGCTTTTTACTTCAGAATATGGAGACTACTTGGAAAATTGAAGGGAGCATTTATTGGCTTTCTTGAGTAAATTAAGCCCTTTAGTTTGTCTCCAGGATGGCCTGAATCTATGCAAAAAGCCTATGATTACATAAAGACCACTTTGAACCACTTTGAAGGACATTTTGTGTGCACAATAATATTTTTCCTGTGTGTTTTTTCTGGACCTACAATCCCCATGAGTAGCTGATTCCCCACTCCTAAGCTATGAGCAATGACTGAGCCAAAGCAAGAGCTGGTTGAGGGAATGGTGAAGAACCATTATGATCCATACAGCAATGATAGTGTGGGTCTTTTGTTTTGTATTGGTTTGGTTTTTTTTTCACTTATATTGGCAGTTGCAGAGGTTATTGCAAATGATGAAAGTCTAGGGCACAATAATGCTTGGACACATGGCTTTTAAACAGAAAGAATATTGAGTGTCTAAGTGAAGCCAAAGATTTTGCAAGAAGGGTTATTATTAATAAATTTAAGAAAAACAAGCTCAAATTTTACAGTTATGCACAGAATGGTATCAAGTTTCCTCTATAATAACGCAGTATTTTATTGAGGAAACCTTGTAACGTGTTTGAAATGCTTATCATGTTGGCCAAAAGAGTGTTGAACTGGAAAATCTATAACTGTCCGGATCAGTCATGCATTTTCTATGCATATGTATGATCTATTGATACTATCTCAAATATTTAGCTATTTTAAAATGATTTGTTTTGGTTTTCTTCTGACATATCAAATATCTGTCTTTGAATATTGGGTACTTGTTGGTGTGTACAGACCTCCTTGTGTCATGAACTATATTAGAATTGGTCCTTTGTTCATATATTTCACACATTCCTACCTAGACAAATGAACTTTTTGCCTAGATTTATGATGAAAGTGTAATGAACTATGTAAGTTTTTGTTATAGTGGCAATGAATGTAAGCTCCAAAAAAACCCCATAGCAACAGCTGAACTTCCAGATGCACTTGTGAAGCAAAATACTTATGATGAGATAGCAGAAAGTTTGTACACCAGTTTCTGACACAACATGTTTTAGGATACAAGTAGTTTATTTAAAAAACACGGGCTTCTACCTCCTGCTTGTTTTGCAAATGTCTGATAAAAAGTGCATAAATAATTGAGGAAGCCAACTGATCAAGGGTTCCTGGTCTTATGGAAAACATAAGAAACACGGATACCTTCTGGCCTTTAAAAGCAGACCATGGATAAATCGGGTCAGGTGTTTAATGGGGCAAATGAACCCTTCATAAACTGTTATAAATTACCCAGACCTTGTTCTTCTGGAATTCAGTTGGTTCATCCTGGCCACAAGGAGTCTTCATCCAAGGTTTTACCAAGCATAACCTCCTGAGCTAATGGATTCACTAATTTAAAATAAAACTTTAAATGTGTGAATCTTCTATATTTGGAAGGAAAAAAATTGTAATGAAAATACTGAATTCAAATATATTATATAAAATTCATTCTTATTTAGAATTAGACTGAAGCCACAATCTCTCCAACGTGAGGGACTCTCTGTGTAAAATCTAGCAATGAAAATGGACCACAGAAAAGATGAAAATGTACAGATATTAACTTTCATATTAACGCAAAAGTTGACAATCAGACTTCTAGGGATTTTTTCTGCACTCTCCTGAGGCTCACCTCTGCTGCAGCATCTGAAAATCATTCCTTCCATGCCCATGACTAGCTGCTGCTTATTCCTTGTAGTCCAGATTTCACCTCTCTCACAAGAAAGAAATCAGGTGTAATGATTCAGATTTTCTGTTGTTTCAGTGAAGAGAGATTTTTCAAGTATCTCTTCAAGACACTAGTCCAGATCCCTTCCCAGTCCTGCCTATTGGCTTTTCCACAATGCTTTTACATCTAAAATTCCTGACCGTTTCTGGTCTGTTTTGTCTTTGATACAATAGTTCTTTCCCGTCCTGTATTAATGCTTCACAACTCTAATTTAGCATGACTTTACATCATTTACTAAATAAAACTAACCTAGAGAATCAAGCCAAAGTGACTCAGGAGTCCCAGAAGCTGATTCTTTAGGGACTTTATTTGATTGAATTATTTTGTACAATGTACAAGGCTTTGAGATCACCTCATATAAGAATTTGACTATATTCTTCCATGTGACTGGTAAACACTAGACAGATAATGCAACGAGTCTATAATTCTCGCTCACCCATCTATTGAAAGAGGAAGAAAAGGGAGAATTAATATGCATCTTCTCTGCTTAGGTCTTTGTCATTCTCTCTTGTCTCCCAGGAAGGGTAATTTTCTAAACTGTTCCAAACAGCTGCATTGACATTTTTATTTTTATATTTAGAAACAAAAGGTCAAAACCTCCAACCACTAGTTGGTTTAACAAAGTTGAGAGCAAGGTGAATACCTTCGTAAATTAGCTCAGCACAAAGAAAGCTGCTGTTCAGCAGTTATTTCCCACCAGCAGATATTAGTATTCCTGAGGGAAATATGTACAGCATTCAGGAGTCTGGATGAAAAGCATTTAACTAGCCAAATACAAAAACAGGACTCAAAACATGGAAAAAACATCCTGAAAAAAACCAAAATCAAATAAATGAACAAACAAACCCAGTGTAAATTAAGACCTTGAATATTTAGCGGCGGGGGGGGGGGGGGGGGGGGGACGACAGGGAAGGGGGGGGGCACGGGGGGACGGAGGACAGGACGGACAGTAATCAACCTTAATAGCACAATGCTTATTATTCTCCTTGTTGGATCCATTATAGAATGCTTTATAAGAATTAAAATTCAAGTTTTCATCAGTGGCAGAACACTGAATATGACACTTCTCAAAGGAGTTACAGTGGCTCTAAAAAAGGGAAAAGTGATGTGGTGGAGTGGAGAAATGGATATAAAAGCAAGAAAGTCTTCCAAGATTTTAAAAAAGAAAAAATTATGGAAAATGACAATGATTTCCTATGGGGACTGCAGAATGCACAATGCTGCATCCATGCTGTTTTGAAGATATTAAAGTAAATATAGTACATCTGCTGTACAGCACCAATATAATATATCACAGTGTGAAGTTCCATGATGATTATGTGTAAACAGCTCTTCTTCTGTATATTCCAATTCTTCTTCTTCATTATCTTCACACCAGACAAACTACCATTAGGAAACAAGCCATCCATCCTGATAAAGAAATGGGGAAAATTCCAGTTTGACTGTTTCCCATGTCCTGTTGCAAGATGACTAAATATGTGGGGTTTGTAAACTCTCAGAGGCTGTGTTCATTCCCAAGTAACTCACCTACATGTGAATATGTTCAAGTGCTAATGATTCTGCCCAGTCTGAGAGGCAAAATGCCTGCTCACCTCTTCCAATGCAAAAGTCATTCCCTGGCAGTGCACACGTGGGGAAAGGATTGTAGCGTGCATGTATACCCACAGGTAAAATAAAAGGCAAGTGATTACAAGGGTTTATGGAAATATGCTGTAGTTCTGTGCTGTCACTTATTTATGATGCTCTCATCTGACAAAGATTCAGACTTCCCATATAGGAATCATATTTACAAGAATTGTTATTTCTCTATTTGAGTCAGTAAAGTTATGTATTGACTGATACAATGTAAGGCATCAGCTCAGTTAGATGGGGGAAAGGTGGAGGGAAAAGGAGAAGAAAGGAAAACAAACATTTCCTGATGAGTGAGCTTATCTTTTTCGTTGCTAGCTGTCTATTAAGTGAAATAAAATCACAACATGGTCACCAATAGTGTAGAGAATGGGATGTTGCTTTGCATTGCAAAAAAAAAAAAAAAACCAACCAAAACACCCCCCCCCAAAAAAAACCCAATAAAAAAAAGGAAAGAAAAAAAAACAAAAACATAAAGCTTCTCCTCACTTACACGGCACACTAAAATCAAGAATTTCAAAACTTCCATTATCACAGGCAGAAGCTTATTATTAATGTGTTTTTCTTTTTCGGAGCCTCTTCACTGAAATAGAATTCAAAACCCATGCTGGGACTCTGCAATATTGTTCACTGCAAGAAACTATTTTGTTCTGCCTCAGAGGCAATACATTTTTATGTTTAATTTTGCCCTGAGTATATACAACACTTGTTTATGTCCTTAAAATGTCTTTTAAAGAGATTGATTTCAATGCATCTCTAGTAAATCCAGCTATGAAGATTTAATTCTCTCCCTCATCCAGCAAGACAGCATTTACATTTTATTTTGGTAGCTCATATGTCTACCATGTAACGATGGACATAGTACCTAATCACATAAATAGAGATATATGCATATGTCTGTTTCATGTTCTCAGTGTAGCTTTAATTATATAATTTTACTTAAAGTTTTATTACTAGCCTCAGATCACTCTTTAGCCTGAAGTGCTGTTACCAAATTTACATCTACAGTAAATCAGGTTCATGCAAATAGATGCTTTTTCTCTGAGAAAAATACCAGTAAATGGTGCATGAACATCTCAGAAATATTTGTATTTGACCTGGTGCAAGTCCTTTGGAAATGAACATAACCTGAGGTTTAACAGATATGTGCAGGCGTGATTGTGTGTCTGCACTTCTCTGTTTTCATTTAACATGGATGTGAGGAAAGCGGGACCAGGGTTTGATGCCTGTGCCCACTAGGAACAACAAGGACCCTAAAGGCAAGCCTGCAGGTGTTTATTACAACACATTTATTTTAAAAAAATATTCAAGGGAAAATAATGCCACTGCCATTTGTGCATTTCTCAGTATTATTCTGCTTGCTTCTCCGGTTCTTCAAATATTAGTGCATTGAATTAATATTTTGTCATGTTAAATATACTTGCAATGGCAGAAATTTCCCCCTCACCCTATCGGGAAATCATTGTCCTTTCCAAAACCTAAATCATATTTCATTCCAAACAATATGAGTGTGACCAAGTCACCCATCAACTTCAAGCAGTAAGCTGTATGTTAATGGACCTATTTATTTAAGCATATGTGCTTAAATCAGTGGTGAATTTAAACTTCATTTTTTTATTTATGTATGATCTGTGTAGTTTCTTAACAGTCAGGCAAAGTGCATGAAAAAAAGTTGTATAAAATATTATCAAGTGTAAATGAGAATGTCTGCTGAGCATTACTTGGCTTTCATGGTGAACAGATAGGAAAGAGCACCTCCAGAAATTTAATGAGTCTAAAAGGTGTCATAAATAGAAAAAATTCAGGAAGAAGATCAGCAAAGAAGTTTCTTATTTCACTAGGCTTTCATTCTGGACAGAGACCATCTGCTAGTGAAACTCTCAATAAAGGAAAGTTTTGCTTGGATAGCTCCATTATTGAAGATAAGCCCCTGTAGATGAAACTGCACATTTTAATTTTCCATTACTAGATTGCATCTCCAGATACTGTCTGATGCAAGGGATTACCATTTAATAAAATGAAATAAATATACTTTTCAATTAAAATTGAGAAAATAGTCATTATAGCCTTAAAACCAAAGTTATGCTAATATGCTCATGCTTTTGTTTTCTTTGTCTTTTTCTAAACAAGCACATTTATCTAATTCAATATATATTATGACCGGCAGACTGGAATTATTTTGCTATTCAAAACTGTTACCCATCACTGGCTAAAATACATTTATCTGAAAGAAGTGAAGCTTTCCACATATGTCAAAACTGGAACTGAATTTTGTCATTATAAAGTGATTTGAAATGGTTCTCCACTAGTAATTGTTATTTTAAGATCTGTCAATATAATCGGTAATCAAATTTCATTTTTTACACTCTTCTATATGCTCATTAGTTCATAAAACTGTTATGAAAGATTATCGTTCTTATTATAGAAGGAATAATATGATTATCTAATATCAGATAATATATTCATTCTGTCCAAATTTTAAACAGAATTTATATTCTCTTGGAAAAAACAGGTAAGCAGGAAACATTCTGTATCTATGTAGTATTGCTTCCTGTGCTCCCTGAAGCACGAGTCCAACTTAGCACTTTAGGTGACCTGTTAAGTTTTCTAATACATTTTTATGCAATTGTGTTTGGCAATTTAAGCAACAATACTGAAATTTATTTTGAGTACAACAGAATTTAAAGATTACATTAAGGTGCTGTAAGTAGTAGAAGTTGGGGCCAAGGATTGCAGAGGGAATTGCTGAGAATGAATGACAGGATAATTAAGTTGCAGGTGAAATTCAGTGTGAGCAAAAGTAAAGTACATGAAGAGTAACTGTTTGACTTGACTAGTACAATGAAGGACTGAAAGCTTACTGCTGGTACTCTGGAATAAGATCTTGGGTTATATTAGATAATTCTATGAAAAGCATCAGCTCTGTGCTCAATCATTGTCAGCAAAAGTAATTGAAATATTCAGAATAATTAGCAGAAGAGTAAGGATCAAAACATCATTAAGCTACTTGAGAAATCCAAGGTGAACCCAATACCTTGTGAATACTGTGTGTAGATTTCTGATTTCTCCTCCAAACTTCCGGGTGAGAGAACAAGAATTAATAAAGGTCTGTGTAAGCAATTACTACACAGAGAAAGACCTTAAAGCCTGCAAAACAGATGGCTAATGCAGTATTACAGAACTCTGTAGAAACATGAGCAGTTCAGAAAAGGTACAGAATCATGGAATGGTTTGGATTAGAAGGGAACTTCAAAGATCATCTAGTCAAACCACTCTGCCATTGGCAGGGACTTCTTTCATTAGATCAGGTTGCTCAAAGCCCCATCAACCTGACCTTGAATGCTTCTAATGATGGGGCATCCGCAACTTCTCTGGGCAAGCTGTTCCAGTGTCTCACCCCTCTCATCAAAAAATAATGTCTTCCTTACATCCAATCTAATCTACCCTCTTTCAGTTTAAAACTGTTGCCTCTTGTCCCGGTGCTACAGGCCCTGGTAAAAGGTTCTTCTCTATCTTTCCTATAAGCCCTCCTTCTATACTGAAAGGCCACAATAAGGTCTCCCCAAAGCCTTCTCTCCTCCAGGCTGAACAAGCCCAGCTCTCTCCGACTTCCTTTCCAGGAAAGGTGTCCCAGCCCGTTGATCATCTTCGTGGCCCTCCCTGGGAACAGCTGCAACAGGTCCATGTCTGTCTTACTACAGGGACTCCCAAGCTAGATGCAGTACTCCAGGTGGGGTGTCACAAGAGCAGGGGTAAATAAAAAAATGATTGTGCGTGATCATTTTGAACACCTGAACTAGGGGACATCACATAAAAATAGAAAAGGGCAGCTTTGAAATAAAGAAAAATAAGTAGTTCTTCCTACAGGACGCAATTAAGTTGCAAAACAAACAAAAAAAGAGAAACAGGAAAGAGTGACAGAATTAAAATGCAGGAAAACTAGGACTTCTGCTGCAGGAAGTCCTTAGTCTACATTTGCATGAATCATTTCATGTGGAGTAATTGAAGTACCACAGGGAAGTATCTCTATCTACTTACCTTTTTCCTGTATTCACATCTACCTGCCTACTACCGGTTATTGGCAGAGAGTAAGCTGGATCTACCTCTGGTTCTAGTTTGGTTGGTTTTGCATCTTGCAGATAATCTTGCAGATACAGTGTGAGACTGTATGATGAACTGTGTCTTAATCTGGTATATGGTTTTGTAACTCTTTTCTCAGACTCTTGTATCAGCAGGCACCTCTTCAACTTACTTTCACATAAGTTGAAGTTTTACTACACTTACTTTCAAGCAACCTTCTTTGATTCATGTTTTCAGAGGTGGGTTTAATACAAAGGAGTTTTGATTGTAATGCACTTAGACTATCAGCTTTTGAGGCTGACTTAATTTATTTGTTTTATCTTCTGATATCCCTGGATATTTTGATGCAAATCATGCATAGAATGGTTGAAGAATTAAAAAAAAAAAATAATAGAAAATGTCAATGTCCCACTTTCTATTTATTATCCTGTTGAAAACTGGTGGAGTTGCTTCTCAAGTCAATGCCTTTACAGTGACGTAAATAGGTAATAATAGACCCTGATATGTGGGTTTTAATATTTGCTGATAGACATAAAAGAGTAAGTAGTTTATGTTTTTCTCCCACATGAATTATTCCTTTACACTCATAGACTTTCTACAGTAACAAGGTTGATGCTTTAGAAAAAATGCCTTTGGGAATAGAGAGCTCTGTAAATTTTCATGTAGTTAGGTGTTCTACTAACTTTGAGAAGGCAAAATTTACTTACTAAGATGTTAATTCTCAAATATTTTCAAGTTTACAAGTACTCTGGATTATAAGTCATTTGGTGAAAATGAATCTGCTGAATGATTATGTCAGCATAGACATGTATTCAAAGAGAGAAAACAAATGTTCATACCAATCTAGTAAATCCTCTGTATGTTATAAAAGGACAGTAGGCATGCTCTGAAGTAGTATTCGCTGGCTATAAATCACTTACAAAATGTCTGTTCATATGATATGATACACAAACACACTGCAGTTTGAAGTTTGCTTATTAATTCATCTGTGGCTAAGAGGATCTATGGTTACACCATTTCTTCTGTGGAAAACAATATTGGTTAAGTCTATATTTTTTAGAATTTTAGATCATCTCTTCATAGATAAAAAGAAAATGGGAGTCAAGAAATCTTTTCAACTCAAATGCTGTAGATTGTTCATTCTCACAAAATAAGGGGAAGGCTTTCAGGGAAGTTGTGGGAACCAAGTATTTTGGGCTGGCTCCTAAAGCTGTATGGATCAGCAAAACCCACAGAAATGAAAGGTGTAGCTAGGAAATAATCTGTTATCCTTTATGCATGCTGTTAAATGTAGCAGGTAAAGTAACTGAATCAAATAACATCTTAAAACATCTTACTGTCCCATAAGCTTAAGTCTTACTGAAGTCTAGAGGAAAACACTTCAGTTTCTGCCTTCATCTTTCTGGATTTCTCTAGACTTGAACATGGGCTTTGACGATAAAAAAAAATTGCAATATGGGCCAAACCACATAATACTGGCTCAGAAAGGGCTAAATAGGGGATTTGTCCTTTCAGGGTTTTGATCCATGTAATCTCTCAACACAGGCCAAATCCCAAAGTCCTTAATTATCTCAGCTCCGCTGTTAGCTTGGCAAAAATCCCGCTGACTTCAAGTAACATCTAAATTAATACTTCAAATTTGGATCAGAATGAATGAAACTAAAAAGCTGTCTGAGTATCATAAATTCAGCACAGAACATGTACATCGGTTGATTGGAGCCTTTTCTTCTGTGATCTGACTTTTTAAATGGCACCCAGCCCATACAGCAGATGAGAGACACATTCCTAAAATATTTCTGTTGATATATAAAATTAGATTCTAACCTTTAAAATGCTTAAACTGTGCTTTTCCCAAGGAGCTTACAGTAGGTCATGTTTTTGTTAACCTTTTGCCTAATAATAGACTTTGTAAACAAAACAGCATGCCAAAATTCTATGGATTATAGCTATTAACAGCAAAACTGCACATTACACTGTAGGTTCACAAGGTTATCGTTATGTCACACTTCTTCTAAGTGAGACATTTTCTCGTACAGAAAAGGATGTTAGTGGAGTTACACAAACCATCTCATTTAAAATTTCCACAACACTATTCTTTTCCTTTCTGATTTACTCAACCCTGAGTGCATCAAACAATTTCTGATGTTTAGTTAGAGCTGGATGCTTGGAAATAAAAAAATATAGTTTGCTTTCTAATTCCGCATTGCATTCAGGCTCACAATAATAGGAAAATTTTGACATTAAAAGCCTTTAAAATTATGTTTGAGATTTCTAGTTGCTTTCAGACAGTTTTCTAGAAACTTCCTAACTTGGGAAAGCAAGATCTTTGTGTATGGTAGGCAACATCATCTTATTAT
The DNA here is from genome assembly GCF_023634155.1 of Falco peregrinus. Classification (NCBI taxonomy): domain Eukaryota; kingdom Metazoa; phylum Chordata; class Aves; order Falconiformes; family Falconidae; genus Falco; species Falco peregrinus. Next base: position 3,070,315 of record NC_073730.1, read on the forward strand.
CAGTATAATGATCTGTTGTAAGTTGTAGTATATATACCATTTTTGTGAAGAAAAAGAAGATATACCCTTTATATATCTTACTGTAGATGATCTGTACATGTCATGCATAAAAACATGCACTTGGGGAGGACTTAATAGTTAAATAGTGCTCTTACAAATAGACTAAGAATATTACTTTTCAACTAAAATACATTAAGTTACTAAGAGACCATCCCTCCCCTCCCACCCCACCCTTCCCCCAGTTAAATAAGCAAGTAGCATTTAATATTGTAATTGTCCTTGAAAAGGAGTGTCCTGACATTGGATATTAAAAAATCTGGAAGTGCTGACATTAAAATTAAGCATTAGATGTAGTTAATCCACCATGGTTTTCCCTGAAATGGAAAGATAGGTCTGCTAGGAACCCAAAGATGGTAATGTCTTTGCAAATTAAGCCTTTATTTTGAAAAGAGCATAATCTTCCTGAAATTTGAGCTTACTATGTGTTGAGGAAATCTTAGTTTAAGGCTTGGGAGAGGAAATCTTGGAAGTACCCATTTGGGCACAAATACTACCAGAATAGAACCATTGAGTAGGCAACATTTTTCATAAATGAAACAAACCATAACCATGGGAATAGGTGATTATGTTCTGTTCAAGAGTCTCTCTTTTTGTAAGTAAGGAGTCTGTATTCACTTTTTTTAAAAAAAGTCTATTTAGCTTTTGGTAAGGAGTCTAGGAGAAGTTGAGGCCAGATGAAAAATAGGGAGAACATTTGCAAACAATCCACATCACTGGGTTCTGTGGACATAAAAAACATATCTATCAGTCTGGCAATTCATTCCTTCCTAAGGCTATTAATGACTTGAGCTAACGAGAGACGTAGAGTACTATTTATAGTAGTGATGTGCCTTCAGTTCTTCCTTTATAGCACTAATGAGGCATTTCTTAGCTGCTGAAGGGAAGAGATTTTAATTCTTCACTTTAAAATCATGGCTGGGCTCTGTATCTGTAGATCCAAGCATCTGGTAGATCATTTGCTATCTGTCAGCAGCAGAGACTATCTATTTTCTGGATCAAACCACCAGAATATCACAGCCCTTTAATTGAGGCTCTGAAAAAATAAAACTTGGAGGGTCATAAACTTTTATTCAGTTACACTTACAAAATAGGCTAAATGATATGCACGTCTGCACAAAATCAGGACAGTCTCTAGTCCTTTCCTTCACTGATTAATAGGCTCATTTTCTGTCGCAGATTTAAAGCACTAGTGCAGGCAAGTCCTGGAGCTATTGTGTGGCTTAAAAGACATTGGTTTTTCACATCATTTTTTCAATTGTAAAAGCACCAGTAGGGAACAGTCCATCTGATCATTTTCTGAAGATACCATAAAATATTTGAGTGCTCGCTGTTCTAAACCTATTCTGATGGAGAACTATGGCAAATTAATTCCTTTCTCAACTTTTTCCATGTTGGGTTCGCTCCTCCTCCCTTTTCTATCTACCAGAGGTCCAGCTGGGTTGCATCAGTGTCAGAAGTGTGGGAAGGAAATGGGAGCTGTTATGCCTTGAGTAGACTAACTGAAAACAGAATAGCTGGAAATTTCATTTTCAAAAGTGATTTTGGTCTTGTCAAGACTGAAAGCAAGATTTTTTTTCTGGTTTCCATGGAAGCTTTCAGTGCTTGCTGGAATGGATCCTTTGTAACATGCAGCAACAGTGATGGTTTTCCACCTTCCCCTTGCAGATTCCTCACATCTGATGCACCCTCCAAATGTCTCTACCTTCAGACTGAGATCTGGGGCAGAAATCAGCCTCCTCCTTGGCCTGGGGGAAGTCCATTCTGAAATCCAATAGGTTCTGCCTCAGAATTCAAACACAAAATTTGGCATTGATTTTTTTTTTTTTTTTTTAAATAAAATTCAGTGTAAAATCTGCTAATATTACCCTTTGTCCTGTGCTTGGATTGCAACCTCAGGAAGAAAGAACATGGATTTTGAATGATTGTCCTGCTGAAATATTCCAAAGGGCAGATTATTTTTCTACACATTCTGGCACTTTTAAGTCTTAATGTAAGAGTTGCTTATAGAGGAGTCCGTAATATATTGAAATTCAGTAACTTAATGTTCTACAAGGCACGGGATTGGTCCAATGAATTTCTGCTATCACACAACTTTGATCTCAGTGAAGTTTACTGTGGATGAATATTATATGTTACTCCATTTGTAAAAATAGTTTCATTATGTGGTTAAATGATTAATCATATTGTTTTTTATCAATAATTCGGCTTCGTCTAGCAAAGTTAACAAATACACGATCACTTAGTAATATCACATCATAATATAAACCAACGTAATTTTCCCACACAAGCATTTAACATAACTTTTTGTGCTTTTCCTCACTTAAGAGCCTTCTGTTGCATTAGCCCACTGCCAGACACTGCTGATCACTACAGCATCCTCCACTACCATCTGTATCAAAAGTTTTAATTACAAAAGAGGGAAGAGTGGATCACACTGATGGACTTTGTAATCACTGACAATAGGTAAAATTGCCTAGGATAATGTCATACTTCCACGGTTAGCCACTGTGCCAGGAAGGATACTGCTTTGATTGCAAGTCAATAGCTTGTGCTTGCTTTGCTGTTTAGAAGGGTACCAGGACTGGACTTACCTGCTCTATAGTAGAGAGCTCTTTGTGTGTGTGTGTCCCAAAAAGGGCACTGTTATCAATTTTGGAAAAAAAAAAAAAAATCCAAATACTTCTTCATATACCTGTCTCGATGCTAGCTATTCTCATTTGTAGCAGAAAAGAAACTCAACAGCTTCTAAACCTGCCTTGTCTTTTCATTCATACCAGGCTTGGCTTTCTTTTGACTTTTCACTTTTCCTCAAATCATCTTGAATGTAAAGGAATGATCTCCTACTTAAAAACAGCAGAACACTTTGTTTGGGGAATAAACTGATTTATGCAAAGACATTCTAGTTTCTCTTAGATAAAATTCTGCTCTCATTTATTTATATTGCAAGTATTTTAGAATAATTAGTAACACATATTGTTATTATCCTTATATGTTTGAGAGGAAGAGTAGGAAAGTGTTATCACTTTGCAAGTATTTCCTTCTAAATTTTTAGACTAAAGAGATACTTTGTTGTTAAACTCAAAACAATGCATGTACAAGAGAAACTTATGGTCCATTATGAACCCAGATAAGACAGTCTTCCTAAAATCTTGTTAATATTAGATCAGTATTTTTACTTCATAAAGTATGTTTCACTAACGACAGAAGATATGAGACCATTGTTTCTGTCAGAAGAATCCTGTGTGCAATCACTACCCCAAAAACCTTCAGATACTCTTCTATTTAATCATATTTTTTTTCAGGTATGTATTCAGTTAAAATTTTCACCATAGCTGGAGAAAGACACTTCACTCTTCTCAAAGCGGTTTATCAAATATCCACTTGCCAAGCTACCTATTGATTTAGTCATCACCAGTGTTCACTTCCAAGATTTGAATAAATGAGCATTTTCAACAAACCTAAGACAACTCGGAATGCAGATGCTAATTTTGCACTCCTGCTCCTTTGAAAATAATATCGAAATATTCACATAGTTAAACCAGCAAAACAACAAAAAAAATGTGACTTGGTTATACTCTTTTAAGAAAGGCACAATTAATATTATTTATCTCTCTTTTAGGTTTTTATTAATACTTTATATACAAACTTACACTCTACAAAGTGGCAAAAAACATGTTTCATTCTGTTTGCCTACCCAGATATACTTTCTGACAATTAAGAAGCAACTATACAATTAGACAGAAGTAATTAAGAAATAGGCATATCATTTGAAATGTCAGAATCAAAAAATATTACCTTTGATTTATTGTTAAATAATGGACAATTTTGCCTGGCTGTTCTCCTCTTTTAATTTACCTTGCAAAACGTAGTACCCTGTATCTGTCCCATCAGGGTGCTCTTACAATCTCACATTTTGTACAGGAAAGTTATGTCTCATCACCCGTTCTGTTATCTCATTCTAATATTGTGCCACAACAGGTCTTTCATCAAAATCACCCCTTAACTTTTTGGCTTTGAACCAATTCTGTTCACCGTGTGCTCCTGAAGCAGCTCACATGTAATCATCTTTATGAATTTCTGTCTCATTATCATCAACCCATGTTATGTTTTTCAGCATGGGTATATTCATATGACAGGTGACCATGCCAGTTTGATCTAAACTTTCTAGTCTCGAAACTGTGATGTGGCAAAGACAAATGACTCTTCTCTTTTCACTTTCTATTGGGCCCTGATCGTGTTTACTTCTATACAGCCCTCGGCAAAATAAGGACCCCTGTCATGTTCATGGTGAACTCTGATGTAAGTAATGATACATAGTAAACATGAATCACACAATAAATTAATTGTGAGAGTCTCAGCAAATATAAATTAGAGTTAGCATTCAGTGGAAAGGATGCTGCCATAAAGAAAAGATTGTTCCATTTATGTCTAGTAACAGTCATGAAGGATTGAACCCAACCTATGGAAACTTATTCCCAAGGAGCACATCACTGTGAATATGTGCTCTGTAAATGTGCTGAAAAGAGGAACTAATTATCAAATAAGTTGCTTCCACTGAGTTGAATGGGCGTCAATCATGAGCTGCAACTGGGGCGAGTGGAGGTGGGGCAGCCCTGCTCAGCTGCTCGTTTGGTGCTGTGCTCCCCAGGCGCCCTGCGAGCTGCCAGCTGCAGCCTGCTATGTGGCTTGAAGGACACGAAAGTCTTTTGTTTACTCCCTTGGTGGGTTGGGTGTTTGGGTTTGGGTTTTGGGTTTTGGGTTTTCTTTTTTTTTTTTTTTTTTTTTTCTGCAGGAAGACAAGCTGCAGTTCTGTGATTAATGCTGAATCTGTTGCACTTCCAAATCGCCCAGCCGTACAGATATGACTCGGATCAAAGCGCCTTTCTGTTAAATAAGCCATATCAGCCAATACAGACTTAAGTCATGTTTATGCTCTTAAGATGACTTTGTGCCACCTGCTGCAGGACTGGTGATACCTGATCTATCAGAGAATTTGTTGACAAAAAGTTAATCCATTAAGGTTTTTGAACAAATTTGAACCAGTAGCATGAATTTATAGCATACAATGTGTTGTATCAAGGGATCACGACCTTTTTGACATGAAAGCAAGGCCTTAGGAATGCACTTACTATTTTGTCAAGTGGCAGATTCCGTACTGCTCACTGTTCCACTGCAATGGCAAAAAGTGGTGATCGAGGAGCTGACTGACAGCATGAATGTAAAAGTACAAGCCAATGTGCCTGGAATGAATTTATGTCAATCACCATCCAAACATTAATCTGCGTATGTAATCGATTCAGTAGCTGAAGAGTAGTTCAATCCCGTACAGGTATTTCCCATGCAACTTAATATACTTTTCAAAAACTTGCTAGCACTCCTACTAAAACTCAACCACTTCAACAGGAGCAGAAGCAGGCCTTGCATATTAAGGATGCCCTGCTTTGTTTTCCACTCTGAAAAGAATACATAAGAGAGGGTTACAATGAGCTGTAATGAGCCATAAAGTGGGATTAGAATAGAGAAACATATCTCATGAAGTACAGCAAAGTCTGTATGTGGGCAGGTGGGTGTTTTTGAGGGAGCACTTATTTCTCTGCTGCTGAATGGTTTCTTGCTCTACATTGTCATGCAAATTTCAGCTTGAGATGGTGAAATGTCTAAATTGGCAGTAGAATATTTTTTTTTGTGCACAGTCTCTGCTTTATTTCCACGAACACTGTCAGTGCCTGCTTACTCCATCACTTCTTTGTATTCACAAAAGAATGAAATCCTGTCAGTGTCTCATCCAAATAGCAGTGCCAGAATTTGCAACTGAATAAAACATCTGCATTCTCTTCCAATTAGCCATTTTGAGATTGCATTTCCTAGAGTCCTACTCATGCATATACAGCTTAAGGGCAAACCTCCTTTACTTCCAACCTATAATGAACCACTCATATAAAGTAAAAATCTCAAGACTAGTGGTCCACACCTGTGCTTGCATGGGACTTCCAGTTTTACATGAAGTATTGACCGTAGTCAGCTTCTGGGGAAGTTGCTCACAACGTGAGACTAATCCTGAACAGGCAGCTCTTTTTGTTTCTTATTGAAGTGCATCCATGGGTTTCAGGCTGTTTTATTTTGTTTTAAGCTTTTACATAAATAGTTTATCAGCAACTGACACAAAACTGCTTCCCTCCTTAATGCCACATCACTGTTAAAGATATTCAGTGTCTTTGTTTCATTCAAATAAGATAAAAACATAATGCTTTAAAGGTGTTTTTAAACAGTTACATTATAAATGTTTTCCTTTGTAGCAAAAGCAGAAAAGCAAAAACCTAGGAATTTCAAAAGATTTTTAGGGTCTTTTGTTTTTCTTGTTTTTTCTCATACTTTTTACCTGCTAAACAAACATCAAAGCATTAAATGGGGAGGCAACATAAAAATGCATTTTTCTAATACTAGATATAATGCATTTGAAAAGTATCAGACTCATAACCTGGAAAAAATGACTTTCCAACTATCCAACAGAAAAGGTGTGGACCAGATATTGGCGATATAGATAACATCTGTCTGCAGCACCAGTGCACTCCTCTCTGGACCTGGAGAACTGCCCTTGGTGTAGTTTCTGTCTCTTCTGCCCTTCTGCTGAGACCATTGATGCAAGTGGCTGGGTACTTAACGGTGATGTGCTCATATAGGTATGTAAATCATCTCACTTCAGTCAGGTCAGGAAACGCCAGTCAGATAGTAAAATACAAAAATGCAGCCAGAAAAGCTTCAGATTAGTAGCCTATGAATGGAAAAAGTTTGTAGTCAAAGGACACAAAAGGTTATTGACATGTGAGTTTCAAATTTTTTTTGAAATTCAGTGTGTTTAATTTTACCTTACTGGATTCTACCAGAACATTTTAGGGAGACACATGGGGGAGAAGGTTGAAAAACTGCCACCCAGTCTCCATGAAAAATAATTGTCTGCACTTTAGGTGATTCATAACTACTTTTTTCTTCCTACAATAAAAAACTTTCCTAAAATATTAGCAATTTCCTTTTTCACCTGTCTTCCACACTTGACAGATAAATTGTTGTCAAAATTCTTTAGAAGAAGCATCTGATCATGTTTCCCCCTCCATCTTCCATTAGAAAAATTGCTGTGTGTGCAAAAATTCTGAGAAAAGGAAGCAAACAAAAAATTCAGGATTGAATCTGAAGTTAAAAAATCAATGTGAGAACACCCACAATTTCCTTATTTCCTTTTTTTCTTTTATGGAAAAGGACAGACCTTTGGGTGGGAGATTTTTTTAGAGTCAGTAAATCAACCTTTCCCTTGCCTTTTATAGAACATTGACCACTGGGACTGCAATCAAGTAAAAGAAGATGCTCACCTACATTTTAATACTGCCTCCCCCCCCCCCCCCCTTTTTTTTTTTGCCCCCCCCCCCCCTCCAAAAAAAAAAAAAAAAATTTACTTTAGAAATACCTTTGGTGCTCCAGAGAGAACTGAATGAGGCCATGGTCTCTGCTGTAAAACACTGAAAGCAGAATGGTGTTAAACTTCCTTCAACAGTCAAACAAAATCAGGAGAGTCTCTTAAACACTGAGTATAAACCATGAAACTGCAATGGGTAGAGTGGAGTAATAGAGCAGAAGCTGCTCTGCCAAGCTTTTATTGGGTGTGTGGAAAGTCAGAGACAAAAAGTCTGCAACTGGGATAAACTGCAGTCAGTGGGACTTGGTACATAGGTCTGCGAAATCTAAGGGGAAAAGGGCAACAAGAAAAATTAATCCAATAATTCTGTATTTTAGCACAATAGTCTGTCTTCTTGCATGACTCTGCACAGGTCAGTTTTCCAGAGAACGTGACTGCACTTTAATTAGGATTCTTCCATTATAATACTGAAGCACTTCTCTCTTACAAAGCGTTTCATCTTGTGGACTGCTTGCAGATGGTCTTCTCCCCTCAAACCTTATCCACAATTTTTCTGTGGTTTTGAAATTGTAATTGCTTAGAGTAATATAAAGAAGGCGTAAGAAAGTTGTATTTTTGACACCAGAGCACCCAACACTGATGTTAAATATTAGAAAGGTGTCAGAAAAAATGAATGCTCACATTTTCTAAGGAAATGTTTCCAGTTAGTGATAAAAACTGTCAGCAGATACATAAAAAGAATGGAAACAAATCTATATTATTTGAACCCTACAGTGTTGGTGGAGAAACAATACAATGGGCATTTCTGAATTCGGATAATGTGTTATGTGTTTTGGGTATTGTGTTCAAAATAACAGGTAGAACAACAAGAAAAAATCTCAAAGCTGAGTAGGACAGAGAAGAGTTGGTTTTCCAAGGGCAGATGGCTTTGGAAAGGCCATGAAGACATCCATGCAGGAGGTATTCTGAAGGGTAAGCTGGAAGTACGGTGTCTGCTCCTTTAAGGACATCTAGCCAAGGGCCTTTTTTCAGTGTAGCAAGGGAAAATAAGAAAAGGAGGAAGCCATAAACAGGAACATCCATAGTCACAAACCTGACTGACAAACGATAAGGGGGTTGGTGATGAGAAACAAACCTGGTCAGTCACACTAATTGATGAGGGTGTGAGAGAGTGTTCATTCCAGCAAGTTTATCTAGTCAGAGACCTTGTAAATTGAGAAAAAAAAAGGGGAAATGAGAAATGAAACATACAGAGACACAGACTTGACAAAACAAGCATGGAGACCAACAAGAGCTCACCACTCACACTAACGGCTGGGCTATGGAGAAGCTACAGGCACCACCTCCAGGGAGATCAGCCTGGATTTTGCCATCGATGTGACTGTGACTGAAGGGGACCCGGCCACGGGCTGGGAGAGGCGTGGAACGGATGGAGCTGCGCAGACCCGGGGGGGCTGTGCGGGGGAAGGGAGACGCAGGGGGGTGGGCAGGAGGGATGTGACAGGGGCTGGCTGGGTGCGAAGTGGCACTGGTCAGGGCGCCTGCCTGGCTGAGCCTGCGCCTGGTCCCCACGGTCTGTCCTGGCATCTGGCATCTTCCCATCACATCCTTCCTTAACCGTCTGTGTGTCTCCTCGTGTATCTGGGGCGTGTGTGCTGCAGGGCCCAGGTGCCAGCTACTGGGGGGCCAGTGGGAGTGGACAGGGTGATACTGAGCTCTAGTGGCAGAGCAGGAGGGAGTCCTGGGACCCAGTGGCTAGAGGATGCAATTACATTGTAACACCTCTTGGCATCTGGAATGGAAAAAAGTTGCTGGATCTTGAGTGAGAGCTCTGAACAGTGTAATTGAGTACCTGAATAATTAGCTTTATGGTTATGTTTAGAAGTTTCACAGCAGAAACTGTAAGCAAGAAGAAGATACCTGTGATATCACAAAAATATTTAGGACTATAGAAAAAGTTGTGAAAGGTATGATCAAACCAATAAGCAGGATTTTCATAAAAAAAACTTTCAATGAAGCCATGTTGACGTTCACTGCCCAGGGCAGCTCCTCTGCTCTGTCTTCACATTATTTGGGAGTGCTGTTGTTTCAGTGAAGCTGAAGGAGAAAACACACAACACATGATAGACTACCACAGGCAGAGGAAGGTATCATGGATGAACTAACAGATCAAAATGAAAATTACACGAGCTGAAACTTCCAAAGTTACCCACCAGATTTATTAACCCAATGTGTATTAAAGGTGAGTGATAAGTAGAAATTTCAGTCCCTGACAAAATCTGGAAGATCCCACTCGTGGTATGTAATGATTGATAATAATTCAGAAGCTGATAGTATAGTACTTCCTCATTGCGCTCAACTGAATATGGAATTCTTGTGGTCAGATTAGTAGTAGCAGCATCCTGAAAATTGAAGGAAAATAGCATTGCTAGACAAGGTTACATTTGCATGTATATATAGATATACATACACATACATACATTTAACATAAAATGATGCTTTAAAATACTATGAATTTCAGTGCACACCCTCAGAAAGATTAGTTGTAAGGGCCCGTTCTGAGAAAAGGCTTTGCTCATCGTCTGGGTGCCAGGCTGCGGGGTGCTTGTGCCTTAAGGTGCAGTGAGGAAGCCGCTAGCACTAACTCTGGCTCTCTGAGCTCACCTGCAGATTAATTGTGCACACCTGTCTGCAGTGAGGGGCTGCCCCAAGCCTCCCCCAGCTTAAATCCTGGTCTGAGCAGAAGAGCCCTCCTCAGATGGTCATGGAGGGAGCAAACAGCTCGGTGGAGTGTGAACTGGCTGTGAAGGTGCTTTGCTGCAGGTAGGCATGTTCCAGGGTAGAACTTGGGTGGGTAAGGCATTGTATCTAACCAGCATTTATTTTATGCAATAAAGGGTCTCACCAGAGGTCTGTGCCTTCACATGCTACAATTAGTGATATGCTGCCATTTAAAACTTAACACCTGAAAAATCTTTTTTCACTTTATGCACAAACTAATTGGTTTTCCTGTCCTCTGACAGGTTAGGCAAAATTCAGCGATTGCTCAGCAGAAAACAAAATGTTCAGTATTTCTTAAGTATGTAAGAATTCTTGATTTCCCAAAAGGTACTACATAGTAAAAAAATTCCCTGAATTATCCAGCCTAGCACTCTCTAGCAGAACAGTGAGCGTGGCCTAATTTCTCTGTCTCCTTGGCTAAAAAATTACATCCCCCAGAAGTGGGTGAACTGCCCCTAACTATGCTGCACGATTGCAGAAGCCATCAATATCTTTGAAAAAACTTCATAAGCAACCAGATTTTGACAGCCATAAGGAACTGTGTCACTGCATCTATAGGTACTTTAATTTATAATACGAAAGTTTCAAATCACTGCAGACTCATATCTCGTATCTTGAGAATTCTCTGTCAACATTTAGCAATGCTTTTCATGCCTTTGAAGTTCTAAATGTTTATATTGATTTGGGTCAGAAAGACACTCTCAAAGTACCGAAGTCCCTACAGATAGAAATCCTGGATTTGATATTACCTGGTACTTCAGGAAATACTTTAAAATCTCCAGCATGATCTCATTTGTAGGGATGCGACTGGGGAAGGGCTTAGGAAAGAGGAAGAGGATGTTTCTTTTATCTTCTTATTTGAGACTTTCAGCCTATGCTGCTGAGATAGGATTTTCTTCGCACTTTTCATCTTGAAAAACATACATTGGAGAAATAATTTTCCCATTATGGACTCTATCTGAAAAAGGTGCTTTCTGAAATAAATGGAGATCTTTGATGTTTTGTGTTTCCCAATGCCTTGTGTTGGGAAACTACAGTGCCACAATTCAGGGGTTGCCTTTCCCTAGCCTTGAAAGATCTGGAGAAATGGGCACCACTAGTGGTGTGTCCTTTGTCAGCAAACTAGGGTGTTTGCACTGTTTAACAATAACTCATCATTCCCCTTTCACCCTGAACTTGGTGCAGGAACAGAAAATTCTTGAAATCTTGCTTGAAAACAAATGCCTGATGTATACATTTCTGATTGTTTATGTTTGCTGTAGCTTTAATTAGACATGTTAAATGGAATGTTATAATGTGATTTTTATTCATTTATTATTCCTTAACTACTTAGTTAATCTATTATAAATTAAATATATATTCTGTGGTCTTATATGAAGAGATTGAAAAATAAACATAGAAGCTTTTTAGTATATGCTTCAATTTAGAAGTCGGATAATCAATAAAAGGGAAAACTAAATTAAGAGCAATTCAAAATACTCATGGCAAAGATACTGAATCAAAGAATTTGTGGGATTCCTCCAGCAGAAATTAGGCAATATTGTCTGCTCATTCATAAAAATGTCTAGGATAAACTTTGGGTGCAGATATTGGTACAAATGTAGTTTGCAACACCAGCAGCACATAAAATAAGAAGTCACCGTGCTTGCACGAGCAGAACCTCTATGGTCTTTGTTGCAAGCATTGTTCATGCACTGAAGGAGATGATCCTCTTGCCCTGTCCCCTGCCGTCTCTGGAGGTGTGTGGTCTGGTGTTTAGCCCTGTAGCGATCAGGGTTGCACACGGTCTTGTTTGCAAATTCTGGGAATGGATGACCTATCTCCCTGGGAGTCAGGGAGAAAATAATGGACTACATTTTCCTGAAGCAGTGCTAAAGCAGGGTCACTGAGATGCTTTTCCTCATGGCTGTCATGGCTTTTAAAAGGCAGCTTGTCATACCTATATTTTCGCATAAAAACTGATCATGAATTTCTAACACAGGACTGACAACCTGAAGAAAAGCTTATTATATGTTCTGCATTGTTAGTAGAGCAGCAGAGACCAAAATGCACAAGTTTTGCTGCCCAACAAAGAAATGAAGGGATAGAAAGGTCCTGGTGCCCGGCAAACACAAATTGGAGTTTGCTTGCTTCACTCGGGGCCTATGCAGTCAGAATATGAAAGATTTCATGGAGACTGTCAGAAATAACCTGTTATGACGGGTTGACTAGGAATTGCTGGCTAAACTGGGTTGAAAACCAGGCTTATATTTGGGAAATGGCATTAAAGGCAGCGCTGCTTATTCTGAAGATGAGGGAGAAGTCCAATCTGGCAAATATATTTTGTACATGTATGAATTACTTAAAAGTTACTCAAATCACTGGCAATCTACTACAAAATGCCACAGAAAAACACAATCAAGAAAATTATTATCAAAATTCAATTATTCCTCGGGAATGGGGAAGAAAATTAAGTAACAAATGGTTGCTCAGAAGGCTGAAGAAGTGGTTCACAGGTAGATTAAGCTTCCCAGCAGAAGGAAAGAAAGAAAAAGTAGAGTTAATATTGTTGCTCTTCCCTCCATAATGCCTCTAAAAAAAGTTTTATAGATCTGTAAAGAAGATTTTGTATCCCAGAACTTAAGATGATGGTGTCAGAAGTGGAAGTACATCTTTCCATATGTGTAAAATCTAGAACTGTTTTCATATGGTGTATCATCTGAAAGGAATGATGCTCTCTTCAGATTTATACAGAAAAATACATTTAAAAGAAAAATACATTCTCTTAAGAAAGAGAAGCAAAACCATAGCATGAGGTAATAAAATGGCAAAAATGATTCTGCACACTATATTCTGCTCTCCCTTCCTGCTTTAATGAGGATATTAAGTGAAAATACCTGAGCTTGGGAGGATTATGGTAATTTGTGTACATGAGACATATTTTTACCCTGTGGATTTGAATCTATATGGGAACTGTGGTTATTGGGAGTTTTTTTGGTATGGGTTTATTCTGCCGGTAGCATTCAGCTGTATTTCTTTAACATTCACAACTGTCCTGTAACCATTCCTTTTAGTGTTAGTTTTGTACTGTATCCTTCAGAAGGAAAATAGGACAAAAATAGCATGGCCTTTTTCTGGCTTTGGATGTATGCTGCTCACAATGTCGCTTCCAAATTCAGAGACTAGCATTTCCAGTGCTGTAACCTTTATAACTATATGCAATATTATCCAACGATGCAAAGTAATTTCTGATCATCATGTGAAAGTGTTATTGAATATTCCACTTTGGAACAACTTTCTTGAATTTTAATGTGAATCCTGTTCTAGTCTATCGAGATGGCAACAAATACTGTACACATAGATTCTCTGATTTACTCTACAGCAGGAAATTCTTTTCTTCCTCCTGGGACATTTACTTCTGCTGCTAAATTTACGTGGACTCGCCATCTGTAGTTCTCCTGCACCATAGTGGCCACAGTATTAGAACAGCAAAAAAATGCTAAAGTAGCCTCCTTGACTTTTCAAATGAAATTATTGCCATGGAGACGAAAGCAAGATGTTGGTTCCCACCCCATCAAGGTGGAAACCTCTCTGGTCTTAAACAGGTGCTTTCATTAACTGTCACATTTCTTTTACTTTTCCTGCAATTTATGTATTAGCAGCCTAGCATCCAGACTTTTTATCTCCACCCTTTGGTATCAGATTGTACTGATAGTTCTGTCAATCACAGACATTGGGTGCCCAAGAAAGCCTCCTGCTTCCTCCCACAAGCTCACATTCAAGACATATTCCTCTCTCCATAATGTTCTTCAGCGATTTCAAAGATCTTTTTCTTTCTGCAGTCCAATATCAAAATGTTTCTTTTCCTTCCTTCTCTACTTACCTTTGTTGATTTGGTGCATTAGAAAAAAATTAGTCAATAGGGAGCAGAAAGAAGCCAAATCAGACAGAATATACCACAGGAACTAAGGATGTTCTAGGAAAAAGTAAATTCCTTTTTTTCCCCAAGGGATATAAGAATTTCTATTTCAGTAATGAATATCTGATTATCTGGGGTCTTGCATCAATGAATCTTTGTGATGCCAAGTACAAACTATGTACTGAAAAACTGCTCCCAAAGAGGAATTGCCTTTCAACAAACTACGCACAATGTCTGTACATCATTCATTTCTCCATAGTTTCCTGCTCAAGAAAAGAACAGTGCATAAAACATGACATTTGCATTGGAATGGTTTGAGGGTGATTTTGTCCATACTAGTAAACAAAGGCAATATAACTGAAATAAAAAACATTAGAATATGGGTGTCTAAATACTTCCAAAATATAATAATTCCTATGGGTGTTTATGCCTGGTAAGAATTCATCAGTTAATAAATGTTTTAATTTTAGAAGGAAAAAAAAAAGGTTTGTTGTACCTGAGAAGTGAAATTGGGCACTGTTATCTTCATCTTGGAGACCAAGATGAGAAATGGGCAAGAGCACTGAGCTACTCTAAAGGTTTTGAAGCAAACTCCCGAACTTGATTGAAAATCCTATAAGAAGTGAGACAACAGACCAGCAGACAGGGGATAGCATGCTCACCGTAGTATGTGCTGTTTAGGAGATGGCGTTTGAAAACCTGCACATTTACAATAAGGAACAACTTAAAATGTCAGTACAATGGTGATGGAGAAATCCTTTCTGATCTTGATTATGTCCACATCTGACCACTGACACCTCCTTCAGAGATTAGAAATGCTTGAGTGTGGACATGCAACCCTTAAATCCTTTCTTTGTGGAGTGGAGGCAGTGGAGTTGGATATGAGCCCAGTCATAGCTGATCCTCATTGGTATGACTGTATTTCTGAAACATTTTGATCTTTACTTTCTTGATAGTTAAGATGATTCACCTTTCTTACCATAATCTAAAAAGAATGTGTCCTGGAATTAAGCAATTCGTAATAATCAAAACATTGTTGCTCTGGAGAGAAGCTAGTACTCCTATGAAGGAAAGCCTTTGAAGGGGGATGAGAAGCCAAATGAATAAGTTTTACACTAAACAAAACAAGTATTTGAAGTATTTGTTACTAACTCTTATTATATATTCATTAGAATCTGTTGTTCTACAATAGAACTGTTTAAACTCCCCCCCCCCGCTGTCATATACTTTGGAATACATTTTTCAAATTGTATGTTTGTAGATGAACACATGTATTTCCAAAAATTAAATATCTCTGTTAGTGTCCATGGGCATGCATCAATTTAATACAGAAGCATGGAAAAAAAGGCTGATTCACACATTACATGGGATACTCAGAATGAGTAACTTTAAATAGTCTGCTCTTCCTTTGCTCCCTCTGTGGTCAACGCAGAGACCAACTCGGAAAAGAAGCTGAGTTACAGCAATCAAGAAAGTGATCAGCCTGATTAATCCTCTCCATTCACTGTAGAGGCAACAAAGGAAGATGAGCCTCATCACACAAATGTTGGCATTGAGGAATTCTTTCTTAACATATTTGCATGCATAAATTGAATTAACTCTGCTACACGAATCCAAAAGTTTCAATTAGTAAAATGATGGCTAAGTAAAAAAATACAGAAAATTACAGGGGATTGTTGTACAAAATATTACTGTTTTTTAGGTTAAATGCAGACCATTGAGCTCCTTCCTACTTTTGCTACATGACTGGCCATAGAAGAACTTCTAGTGATCGTTATAAACTAACATAATGGAGGTTTCTACTCTTAGTCATCAATTGACAAATAGTGTAAAAGAAGGGCAGTAGGTGAATACTGACATGGTCTGTACAGATCGCTGAAGTGGCTGAGTCTAGTCTTATTATTCATTATTCTTATGCTTTACTTTCTATGCAGAACTAAACACATATCAATAAACATATAAAGTTGATCTGGGAAGCAGTTAAAAACCAGATTTTCAACATATCAAAATCCGAGCATGTTTTGTAAACTGCAGAGACGTAATAGAACATCGCAGTTTGCACACTGCACATCCTCAAGTTATTTCATCTTTGAACCACCAGTTTTGGTATGATGAAATACCTAAAAGAGCATTTCTGGAGTTAGGTGCTATTTAACATGTAAAAAAGCAGAATTAAAGTGAAAAGTGGTTTTCAAGCATGTTCATTTGACAAGATCCAAATTTCAGTATCTATATGTATTTATTCCCTATTTGCATGTTTGTCTAATTTTAAAAAAAACTACAAAACCAAAACCCAAACGCAACAAACCTTAAAATACTTAACATCAGTAAGGAAAACCCTTTACCCTTATTTTTCAGATGA
This sequence comes from Falco peregrinus, assembly GCF_023634155.1. Classification (NCBI taxonomy): domain Eukaryota; kingdom Metazoa; phylum Chordata; class Aves; order Falconiformes; family Falconidae; genus Falco; species Falco peregrinus. The sequence goes on from NC_073730.1 coordinate 3,086,824, forward strand.
GGTGTGGATGTTTTTTTAGGGAAACTTTTTATAGAAAGTAGTTTATAAATCATTGAAATTGCAACAGTAAAAATCTTATGAGACTGATCACAGGAGAAAAGAAACTGAGTACTTTCAGAACGAGAAATAAACTGTTCTCTTTTACATCTTTTTTTCTGAGAGTATGTATTTTCTTAATGTAATTTCAGTGTAAGTGAACAAGATGCACCCTTATGGAGATCCAGGAAGTTTCATTCAGGTAAATATAGATGGAGTATTTAAAGTTCACTTAGCACCAAGCTTGTTCCATATAATAGAACTGGTGGCCATTCTCTTGGCAGAATTTAAAGTTTATTAACTGCTGTGGGAAAATAATGAGTGTCAGTATAATTTCTAATGTATTAAGTAACATATAGTGAACATCTCATGTCTGATAAATGGATGATAGGAAAAAGAGTTGTGCAGAGGAGATACCATTCACAGTATTTCTATAGAGAAACTTGGGGGGGAGGGGGGGGGGGAAAGGAAAGAAAAATTGTCAGAAGCCTGTAGCGTGTTAGTTACACAGATGAGTATCAGAGTAGCCCAGGATTAATGCACATGTACCATCACAGCTTCTTAAGTCCGGAGTGACTGCTTGAACATGACAACATCTCAAAGCTTTGCTACGAGATGACCAAGTAGATGAATTTGGCAGCAGCAGGTGTTCATTTCCCCCAGGAAACAGCCAGAAGTGCTTAAAACCAGAGCGTTATCTGGTTAACCTTGTTCTCAAGGACATATCCGAAAGGGAAATAAGTACTTTCTGTTGGATTATTGGGAAATGTTATATAAAAAATTTAAAGACACATGGTGCTCATTATAACTTAGCACTCCTTTTAAAAATGCAAGATATCACTAAGGCCAACAGCTCTGCGGAATTTAAAAATCAGTTGGATAATTACAGTGATCCTGAGTTGTCGTAGCAAAGACTAAACAAAGACTAATTTCTCCTACCTCAATAAATAAACAAACACACACCTTGGAAGGGATAATACATTTTCAACCTTCAGGGCATAGGCAGTCTCTAACTAATGGGGTTTTGAAAGAACTACTTGGGAAGATATACTGTACCTAAAACAGACTTATTGGTTACTGGCTTAATGTAGGAATTGCAGGTTGCTTGGACATTAGGAAATCAGTTTGCAGCGGTACCTAGTGGTGTCTGCAGCACTCTCCGTAGGTTGCCTCGTCACTGATTGCCTTGCACAGAATTGCTTATGTTCCCTTTACCAGGAAGATAATAGTTACCTTTCCTACCTTCCTACCTAGGGCCCTTTTGAGATAGTTCTCACTCCTGCGTGGAGAAGCTGTGTGAATCGGCGTCAGCATGCTGTGGAGGGACAGATATCAGGTCATTAATTAAAGTGAACTGGCATTTCAGTGTCTGTGTAAGAACAAGATCCTTTTTGGCTACGGTATCTGCTGAAAGGCAGAGAGGACTGCCTGGCACAGCCCTTCCAGGCACGGAGAGGAGACTGCTTCTGCTAGCACATGGACAGAGGCTCAAATCCTCGTTAATAGGTAGTTAGCAACAGATTGAAGATTAATTAAATTTGATGTAAATAAATGGGGTGGATGGGTGTGTCAGAAGGACCTACTTCACAGCATTTCAAAAGATTATTTATATTTTTCAACTCACCCCAGGCCAACACTAATCTGAGGCTCTGCCTGGGCACTTCGGTGCTCTAGGCAGCTCCAGCTCCCAGGTTTCATACCCCTTCCTCTGAGGGAGATTTGCCAGGCTGGCAGCATCTTCTGCGAGCTAAATATGTCCCATTTAGACTTCTCGGGTTTTCTTTCCTAAGTGAATGCATCTGGAAACGACCTTCTATATAATCACTCCAGTCCCCTCATCTCATAGGAAACCGCTTCAGTTCATCTTTTTCAGAAAAAGAACAATCTTTGTTTACATGATAGGAAACAGTCAAATTTATTTCTCCACAAACTCATCCCGGAATTCTGTCCTTCCCTCCCCTCAGTTCTAATTAAAATGTAGATATGCAACGTTTGAAGCTGTTATGTGTGTGCATGTGCATTCATATATATACATGTTTGCAGATATATACATGTATGTGTGTGTGTCTACAGTATATACGCAGGGTTTAGAAAGATGATTGCCAGCGTAGGTGTAATCTGCAATTACTTTTCAAATCCTCTTGCTTTCATCCTTGGAAATCTGAATGTTGCTGTGATGTGGTCCACTACCAGCAGCAGGAATGTGTGCTACACAGTGCTTAAGGACAGAGAACTCCTAGGATGTGATTCATACCCGCGATGTACCAGGTCGGCAGGTTAGACTGCAATAAAGCCGTAAATGCATTTGGAGAAAAAAGAATGCAGGATAGACACAACATTTTTCCTTCCCATTTGTGACTGCTCTGAAGAAGTGGGTCACCCCTCAGGTGTAGCCAGGAAATCAGCAAGATACGTTGTTCCTAATAATCTCGTGGCAGCCTGTTGCTGCCCTGTTACTCTTGTGGTTTCTGTTACTGCAGTGAAAACTGAAAAATAAGCTCCAAATGCCCCCTTCAGAATGCAGACTTCCCATTTATGCATGGTGCTATTAAAATTAATTACCTGAGAACCAGTTCATAATGTCTACAGATATGGAAATAATAAAAAGTAATTGACTGAAAGTATTCATAAAATATTTTGAGCAAAGGTCATTAATTTACACTCACTGAAATTTAAAAGTGCATGCTTGAATTACCAAAATACATGCGCAATAAGACAAAAAATAGGTACTTATAACTGTCTACTATTAAGACTGTACACTTCCTGAGTTTTGGATCCCAGTTCCAGGAGGGCAGTGGCCAGCAATGCGAGGTTGGTTATCTTGACAGTCTCTGTGAAAGGCATACCCAAGGGAAATAAAGCAGCAGGTCAGTGCTGTGGCCTGAGCTGCTGCTGAGGCAAACGCTCAAACTTGCAGGCTACAAAATGTGGAGTCTTGTGCAGCAAGCCCCTTACTTTGCAGCCTCTCTGTAATCTGTGCTGCAGAAAATTTTTCAGATGCCCGAATTGCTCTGCTGATCAATTGATCACTGAGTTATAGGTGAAATCACAGAAGAATGTCATATGGCATCTATCAGGTTCTGAAAGGGACTTTCAAAGTATTCTTTGTCTCAGATTCATTTCTGAAGAGGAAAAAAAAAAAGACAAGAAACTGGTCGTTATCACACCTGCAGCTAGAATATAATTTAAGATTAAAGCATAAAGGATGAATTCTCTATTTCTTTTCCTACATTCAAATAAAACTGTACTAATGTCAGAAAAAGCTATGTTTGCAGATTGGATTTTCTGAAGATACATTCCTTTCCACTAAATAAGACTTGTTATATGCACAATTAGCAATATTACTACTTTTTGAAGAAGCAGATTATATTCTGATGTAATTTCACAAACCTAATGGAGGCAGGTACCTACCAAACTGATGGAAATTATTATTTTTTTCAATAATTTCCACTTCACAGTTGACATTTAATTGTTGTGAAATAAGAAAAGTAGGATGTAATTTTATATGCTGAAACCTGAACACTTTCTGCATCTTGTTGCTGGGGTTTTTTTGGTTTGTTTTTTTTTTCCTGCAGTAATTGGCAGAATGTACATATTTATAGCCATTGTGCCACTCCAATAATGCAACTACAAAACCTTTTTTCATAGAATTTTTTTTGCCATAGGAAAATATCCTTCTGTATTATGTCTGCTCAGTTTTTTTATAAGTAATGTTAACTACATACTTTCTGGCTTATTATTAATTTTTTTCTTGGCCCCCAGTAGTCTGTATTTATGTCTCCTAGAACCTAACACCAGTTTTTCAGAGAGTGGTTAGTCCCAACTTCAAAGCCAAAGTAATTAGGCATTGCACTCTATACAGAACTGGATGGAATAAACCCCTCTAGTTTTTAAAAGCATTTATGGCTTTCATATAGTGAATACAATTTTAAAGCATCAATATGGTTTAGATTTATACAGTCAGTTTCAGGACACCAGTTGTAGTATTTGTGTAAATTATTTAAACATGGCCACTTGAATAAGTGCATGCATCTCACTAAACTTTATGAATGTAATAATTAATGGGAAAGGCAAGTCTTTGACCACAGCGACGTCAAAACAGTAAATAAATCCTATCATTGTCATTGGATGAATTGTCAGAGGTTTGTTATAGATTTTTTTTCTGAAGGTGAAATATCCCTGTAGATGAGGTTCTAGACTGGAATTAGTACAATCTGTGGGGTGATTGTAGACAAGTCAGTTCAAATAACTGATGAAAGATAAATGGTTTTGTTTGGGTTTGTTTTTTTTTTTTCCAGAATACTTTATCACTTCATGTGATGAGGTTCTGTTTACAAATAATTTTGTATATGAATGATGTAATGTTATTATTTTAATATTTTTCAATATTAATTTATCATTTTTTCTTTTGATTAAAAAAATCAATAATAAACTTTGAGTGCACAGTAATGGCTTTAGACTGCCACACCGACAATACAGAAGAGACTTATTTGGAGATTATTTGTGTGCAGTATAAATTGCACATAATTAGGACCAAAACCACTGCAAAAGTCTGAGTGAACTAATTTTACTTACCATGTTCAGATTTGTAATTACCAAAAATAGAAGTACTTCTTGTCTTTAATTTTCTTTCCTCTACTTTTATTCCACTACTTCTTTTTCTTCCTCTTGTAACTAAATATATGTATTTTTTAAATAATTATGCTGGTGTAGGCAGTATATTTGGAAAACAGAACTTTAAGATGTCCATTCCTGAATGACAATCATATACTAATAAATGATCTACATTTAACAATTTCATGTTTTATTTCTCCATTGTGTATCATTATAACTGGTGGATCTGTGTGTTAAGCTCCTCTTTACTATTTCAGTATTTCTTTTCTAAAGGACTGATATGAATATCCCTTTTCTCTTGCAGTTCAGTACATTCCTTTCAAAAGAACCTCCACAATCTCTTACTTATTTCCTCCTATGTTCCTTTCGGTTACTGCAGGGATAACCTATTTTCTTGAAGCTTTATTTGGCTTTAGTGATTTTTAACTTACCCAAATCATCTTCTGCAACGATATCTTTTCACTTGTACCACTCAGCAGTTGGAAAATATGCTTCTTTTTATTTATACTATTTCACCTCACATTTCCCTCACGGATACTCAGAAGTGCAAAACTCATTTAATTTTCCCACTATATCCTGTTTGCTTCGTATTAAGTTTCTCCTTAATCCCTTAGTGGGCTAATTATTTCAGTTTTCAGCCCTTTATCTCTTTCCCTTTATATATTTAAAGAATCTTATATTGTTTTTAGGCACTCCCAAGGTAATAATTCCCTTTTTATTATATTTTTATGTTGCAGCATTTTTGAGACACTGACATCCATCCTCTTCTACTTCTTTTATTAATTTTCAGGGACATTCATTTACACAACTCAGATGCATTCTCTTCTATTATCACTCCCTCTCTACAGTGCCTCCTCCCTCTGGGACAGCCTCTTTTTTAAAGTTGGCCCAGAGCAATTACCATACAATTAGAGGGGAGCCAACTTCAGTAAAATTTTAATTTCCCCAAAATATTGCCTGCCTGCCTTCCAAATCTATTGCAGAGATTTTTTTCTCTCTTTCCTTAGTAGGAGAAGACAGGTCAAAATACTGAATTACAGGGTTTCCAGGGTATGTAGTCCCAGGAAGAGCCCTGTGTCAGGCAGGTACATGCCGTCTTTCTGCCCAATGCTACTGCTGGGATCTCCCTGTTCCATGAAACAACCACTTGTCATGTGTTATCTTCCATCTGCTACACTTCTTGTCTGACTTCCAGGCAGTACACTTCAGGTTTCTTACGACTGTAGATGTAATGTGCTCAGCATGCTACTTCTGCTTGCAGTACCAAATTTGGTCCAATAAAATGTAAAATACAGTAACTCCATGATGTAAATTTGCTGTTTTACTTGGATCAGTAAAATTAGGAATTTCATTCTGAGTATGTTTCCAGAGAAATAAAACTAATATGGTTAAAGCATCTATGTCTTTCTGAATATATTTTTCTGTACATATTTATAATCCTATAACTATATAATTACCTGTGCATAATAGGCACAGATTTTTCATAATTTTTTGTGTGCTTTCACTGGAACTAGGTTTGAACTTTGTATATCAGAAAGCTGAAAAACAATGTGAACAAATAATACATTCCCAATACATATTTTTTTTTTCCTTTCCTGTATTTTAGCACGGCAAACACAATTTATATTGTAGTGGCTGAAGTCTGTCTTGCTAACTCAGCTCCACTGTTAATCACCAGGTCATCCTGTTCCACCTAAAAAGTGTACACAGTAAAGCAAGTAAACTGTGTTTGGGATTTTTACTTGCTGTGTTTTGTTTTTAGTAATGCCATCTTTCCTAAGGTTTTCAAATTTTGTTGCCTGCTTAGTTTGAGTTCGAAAGGAATTAGAGCAGGCATTTTTTTAAGACAGAGTAAAGCCTTTGAATGCTTTTGTAGATTGCTATTAATTAGTATGGGTGGAATCCAATCACCTCCTTAATTTCTAAATGAGTGAGTGTTGTATGGAGCACTACAGACATTATCTGCAGATATTTTCAGTATTATTATATACTTTAGCTCATCCAAATTAGAACAAAAATAATCTTAACCTCTGTTAAACAAGACTAATAAATATTCCTTAAAATATAGATTTGATTTCCACTTCTCATTCAATGTAGAGCCCTAAGAATTTTAAATATTCATCACTGTTCAAGGAAGGTAATTGGTATAGCAAAGGAAAAGAGCCCTACAGGCTTGCTGTGCTTAATATCTGTATGATGCACACGTGATTCAGGGCTTAGGCTCCATATCCAGCATGTGGCAAAGAAAAAACATGGGAAAAGAGGTGACAGGAAAGCATTATCACTTATATCTCCTTTCACGCTCATGCAAGATTCTGGGGTTTCATACTTTAAATGATTGATGGTGGAACGACTCAAACCGTATTTGATCTTTAAGAGATGTCACAGTGAATGTTTAGAATTCTGGATATTTTCAGAAGTGTCTAAATTGTTAGAGGTGAAAAATTAGTACCTTTACATAGGAAAACATGATTTACCTTTAGCTGCACTGTAGGAGGACTGTCACAGGCAACTGTAGTTTTTTGGGTTCCAAAGCCAGCTTCATTTATGTGAGAAGTTTAGAAACTGGTTCATTTTCTGGAGGAAAAACAATTTCTTGATACACTGGTGAAAGATTACAAATTATCTTGGTAGATAACATAATGCACAATTCTACCTGTTTAAACGACTCGGCTGGCAAAAAGGAACCTTTCCGTATGATTCTAGAGGAACAAGCCCCCTGTAAGTCTGTTTACAGAACATCCTGGTGGATGAAACTGGAAGTTTGCCCCAGGTCAATATGTAATTTGGAAACACCAGAAGGTTGTGCATTTTAATTAACTTTCTGCTCTTTCTCTGGTGCCTTTCCCCTCTATTTTCTTTCTGCTCATAATGATTAAAAGACAAAATCCTGCCCCAGCTCCATGCTCTGGAATGCTTCCTGATTTATTTTCATTAACTTCTACTATGCAAACATGTTTCATTATTTATCTGCTTATTTTCACAGGAGATCCTACAGACATTTAAGTCTTGTTTGTAGGGTTGCCGTGTCAGCGGGAACTAGAAAATCCAATCATCCATTATTAAGGGAATAGAAGCAATGAATTCTCCAATTTGTTTACTGGTAGAAGAATACTCCAGTTTAGGTTAAAATTTGAGGGCCAGAGACATACTGAATCAGCTGGTAGCTCTTGTGTGAGCTTTACACATTGCTGTTTGGGGAGTTGGAAACTACCTCTTTAAAGATGCTACAGTACATGGATGTGGTTGTCTGTGTTTAGGTTCATGCATCGCAAATGTGATTCTGTTGTGTAGCCTAAGCAATCTGGATCCCAGTGGTTAGTGTAGTAGCCTGCCTTATCTAGTGATCCACAAAACCAAATTTTCTCCACCCAAAAATACACTCACCGTCTCTGTGAATGATTTCGTGCCCACATCTGCAGCACTTGTGGGACAAGGAAAAGATGTAGGGATGCTGCAGGTGACAAGCTCTTTGGGAAGTTGCCAGACAGCACAAATGTATGGTTTGCCAACAGGACAAAGTTTAGGATAGTCTTGAGGCACTCCATATTACATGCTTAGCTAAAAGCCAGTTGAATTCAATAGGAATCGCTTTAGTTCTGTCTATAGGACTTTGGCTTCTGGACCTTGAGTTTAGATTTAAGAGACAGGTGGCTTAAGACAATCACATCCACACTTCCCACCACAACAGGTTACTCTTCACACGTCCCAGTTCAGTTTTCCTGTGCCTGAGCTTTCCTGTCTAGAGAGTGACTTGGCCTTCTCCAGACAAAAGCCACAGTGTCAGTCGAACTCTGACTCCGTGGACAGTCAAGGAGTTTGGCTTGGGCTGCAGGACCGTGAATTCACTGCTCTCTTCACCTGAGAATTCCAGTTGGCTGTGGGTCAAGCTGCACAAAGGTTGGTTTGTCAACATTTCGTAAATGTTTGCATTTGATGCTGACAAATCACCTATTTGTGATTTTGTTTCTTTGTGACTCTTAAGATTGCAATAGGGGTAGTCAGGATGAGGTATAAGTAAACCATCGTATCCTCATAGGCTTCAGAAAGAAATGGGACATTTCTAAGAATAATTTATAATTATTCATTCAGATCCTTTCATAAGAATGTTAAATGTGTGGGATTCAAAGCTTCATGATGGAGACCTTTGTGTAACACACTGGACTGGGGCGGGAGGAGGGGGGCAGGGCAAGAGTCTTAGGGCTTAACATCTTATCCCACCATGGCATATGATGTTTCTTCATGTCCTAGCCCCTCTCAGAGAAATCCTATGTGATACTAATGAGTACTCTGTGCTGTTCTGGCACACAGTGAAATTCGTTCTTCAAAATACACTAACTGCAGTACAACTTGCTCTTCTTACTACCTATATTCCCAGTTCTGGTTCTGACCCAAGCTAGGACACTGTATATCTGGAATATCATCACAAACAAAGGCAGCTCACTGATTCTCTCCAAATTCAAGAGAGGTCCTGGTCCAAGTTTCAAATAATTATTCAGGCAGTGCTCTTGAAGTACTTCATTCTAATCATATAATCAATTGTAATTACAACCTGCAGTAGGCTTTTTAGTCAGATGTATTTGTATGATGAGATTTAACTGAAGATTCCTTTCACCATTAAAAAAGCAGAAAATATATAGAGGTTCCTCAAGACTTCACTAGAGTATTGTGTATGAATTAGATTGGGGTCAGACAACCCAAGTGCAGACAAAGCCAGTTGCACCTAACAGCCCGTAACTCAAATATTGGCAGCTGGAATTAAGTTGGAAACTAGTTGCAGTACATAGAAATAAGCTGTTTAGTGATTCTGGATTAGGACATGCCCAGGAGGAAAATAAGTTGGTTCTTTGGGAGTAAATATAATGAAAGAAAGAAAAAAAAAAAAAAAAAAAAAAGACAGACTATAAAACTGATAGCCATCTATCCTGAAACCAATGGTGTAGTTAAAGTTACTTCCAAAATGGAATGAGAGGAAGAAGAGAGGTTAAACTCTCTGCAGTGTGCAGTACTGACTTTTTTTGTGTGTGTGCTGCGAACCTTTATGAAAGCAACATCTGCTCCCATTTGTATGTTAATTTTTTTTGGCATTTAAAATTTGGCTTTTAAAAATCATTCTCTCTGTTTTCCCTTAGAGTGAGAAGCTGAGATATAAAGCAGGTGCTATACAGAACTCTGAGAACATCTGAGATAAATTAGAAATAAAATTATCTCAAATGAATAACTTCAGTCATCACAGAAAGCGAGTGTCAAATGCCAAGCTAGGGCACACTAATAAAATTTGAACCCATATCACTAGACTAAATATCATTGTGTTCATTTTGTTTATATTTTATTTTTGAGATAAGTGTGTCTTTTCCGTACTACTTATCATGTTCTATACTCCCTCCCAAGGCATCCATTTCAACGGCAGAGAAAAGATCGCATTCCTCCATCCGTACTGCTGATACCCCTAGCACCTGAGACACAGAGCTAGAATCTTTAAATAGAAAATACATTAGATTTTCTCTCTTCACGTTTTCAGTTTCTTTGTTAAAAGAAACTGTCTGCAGCACCTTTACAGGACTTGTTTCCATGTGTTCATGAAGATCATAAGATCACAGTAACAGTGTAAGTTCACAGGGACTTTCAGGGGCCATCTGGCTTTACCCAGTTGAGGTTTAGTTATCTCAAAGGCAAAGATTCCACAGAGTCTCTGAGTAACTGGAGTTTGACCATCCACACTGTTTTTTTTGCCACCTATCTAATCAGATTTTCCCATGCTCCAGCTTGGGCCCATTGCCTCTTTTTCTGTTATGCATCTCTGGAAAAAAAATCAGCCTCCATCTTCTCTGCACCCTCCCTATCCATATAGCTATGGATGGCAGCAGGGTCTCCCCTTCTCCAGACTGAATGAAGCCACCTCCCAACCTCTCCTTGCACATCATGGTTTCCAGCCCACTAAAAGTCCTTGTGGACTGCAACCGCACTTGATTTGATCTGACCAAGTCTCTCATGAACTAGGGAGTCCAGAACTGGATACGGCTTCCTAGATGCAATCACAGGGTTTTGTTTGTCTCCTACATCATCTGGTCTAACCTGTGATATTTACCCTTTTGACTGGATCACATCTCCACTTGTTAGCCAATGTTAACATTTTGCATGCTTGTTGAAAGCTTGGAAAACTTAATTCCTCATTTTAGTTAGTGGATAGACAGTTAAATCCACAGCTCAGGTGTTTGTGGTATTGTATTGCATGATTGTACCTTGCATCCTCACCTTTCCTGTGCTCGTTGTGCCTGTGCACTGCGTACCTGTCTAAGAGCCCATCTGTACAGAACCCCAAAGATCACAAATTAAAGGTGCCTGTGTTCTGAGTGGCAGAAAAATGTTCAAATTTCTGTTGTTTTTCTGGTTGTTTCTCAAACAGAAAAGATCTTCAGTTCAAAAGAAGGAAAATATGGATTAATGTGTCTTCAAGCATCTGCAGGAGCTCTATTTAAAAAACCGTTGACTAGTCCTAACACAAATATAGACTAAATGTGTTTATATCCTGTGAGAGTGAGATCAGTTAAGTAGATTTCTGGATTGTCCTCCCTCCAGTTTAAGACAATCAATGCTTTTAAATTTTATATGTATTTTTCATTTTCCTCCTTTTTTTTTTTAGTTTAGTTCTGTTTTGTTTGCTTGTTCTTTTTTTTTTTTCTTTTTTTCTGTTTAAACACAGGCCAGTTAGAACTTTGGGTGTAAAACATTCAGTGATGTGCTTGGACTGGTAGGCCAGAACAGCCTTGCCTTTCAGTGCTGACCATCTTGATTTAAGCCTAGGACACAGGAAAAGCTTTCAGAACATAGTATTATACATTCTTTTCCGTGTTCACTACAAAAAAGTAGGAAGGTTCTACTTTTTTGTTTTGAACCCTACTTCTGCCTGTTGTTTCCATAGCAGTAATTCACTCTCTGGGATCACAGAAAGGAGTACTCATATAGCTGGAATGCATGAGTAGCAACAATTCTACAATTTTACTAATAATATATTCTGTATTTATTACTCCCACATTCATAATAATCCATTATTCTGTTATGAATTTTAATGATTTTTTAAATCTTGCCTTTCCACTAATTATTTTTTCAATTCAATGTACTTTTCCTCTCTTTTACAAAAAATCAGCCACATTAAATAAGCTTGAAAAAAGTTATCAAATTTAAATAAAACCCAAGCTGCTCTTTAAGGAAAATGTGCCAGAACTCTGACCATCTCTGTCTTACTATGTCCATCACCACATCGCCTACTACTGAGCTGTTGGAGTTCTGCATGAGGAAAGGAACAAAGAGAGACACGCTTCATTCACATCCAGATTTACTTATCCTGCGGTAAAAGTTGACATGATGATGAACAAAATTAATTCACCTCCCTGAAAATATCTTCTGAAGTTTACATATAAATCAACCTCTGATCAAACTCCCTTACCTAAGAATAAAAATCCATTACAACCAGCATGGGATGAAACATAATTCTGTGAATCTTAAGGAGCTATGAATTATTTTAGTCTGAATTTTCTCCTTTTCTCAGCGTGAATCCAAACATAATTGGGTTAAACCCATAAAACCAAAATCAGAGTCATCAACTGGAAGTACTGTTGTAATATAACATTCCGATTCACACTGTTGGAAAACCAAGTTCATCCAGTAACAGAGTATCCACCTGTTTTTTTTTTTTTTAAGAGATTCCAAACTTCTGCAGAATGAGGTTATCCCTGCAAGAAACAAGGGTGTTTACAGAGCAAAAGACAGACTGTTGTACAGAGGACAGAGGTGTTTATTTTGTGTGTACAGAACTAGGTCCACAGTATAAAGTGACCAACCCAATTACCAAACTTTTCAGAAAGTGGGGTTTTTTCAGATGTGTTTTCCAGTATTATTATTTTTTTAAATCTCTAAGTATTAACCATCTTGCACGTTGCCAACCTGGTAACCTCTTGGTTATTCCCAGCTAAATTTGAGGAAGAAGTCCTATGGGTTGCTATGCGCTGCTCTTACTGTTTTGCTTTGGTCCCAATGCATATTCCTGACCTACCTCACCCTGAGCCTCTCACATTTATGAAGCCCTGAGAGCTTTATAATTTCTTCGCTATATAATGAAATTCAGTCGCTAGAAAAGGAGACCTGCAAGGTTTGACATAACTTTAATAAATACCATAGTCAACTGGTGTTGATCAGAAAAAATTGTGTGAGTTGTGGAGGTGTAGGGGGGTGGTATGCTAGTGGGCAATAGAATTATAGCACAAATCTTATGTGGATAGATGTAGAGTCAGCTATGCCACCCTGACCTCCTTTGGGTCATCCTTCCAAGGCTTTCATGTTGCTTCCAGGACACTACTGTATTTTAATAGGAGCAAATAAAAGAATATATGGAAATTAAGCCCTGCAAATCCCTCCTGATTTTTGTAGTCCTTCTCATTTAACCAATTTTTTTACGTGTTACAAATGTCTTATGGTGCTAGTGTAAGAAATACAGCCTGGACTGGGAGTTCTTATCAAAGAGGTTGTAGGTCTCAGCCAAAATCAGCCTCAAGGTAAGGAAGCCACAAGAGCTTTTCCTGGAAGAAAAACAGGAAATTCTTTATGTTTTAATAAATTAAGTAGTATCTAAATAAATAATTCTTGAACTCCTCAATTTGTTAAAAATGGAAAAGTTTGGAAATCTGTCTTGATTCCAGGAATAACTTTGATTGCAGGATGGTAGGCTGAACTACACCTGTCACAGACCTCTCAGTCAGTATGGCAATAAGACTACAAACACCTTACAAAGAAGGAATTATCTATCCCTCATTTTGTATAATGCTTTTCTCAATACAGTCCTGTTCTGGCTGGTCATTAGATGTTTCTATAGGATCATATTCATTAATAATCTTATATCAATATTTGCCCTTAATAGTCCTACTTTCTCCTCTTTAATTTGTACATCGTATTTATTTGGAGTAAGGGGTCCCATGGTGAGCTAAAGGACCCATTTCATTGCTGACATTGTACCTGTGGGGTGCTTCACTGAGGGAGACAGAATTTGCCGCTTGTTCTTTGGTTGTTCTTGCTATTAATTAAGGGGGTTCATTTTCTTCTTAAATTGTCTATATCCATATAACTATATGTTAGTGTGGCCTAAATTGCATGAGGCCACGCCTGTTCTGAGTTAGTCAGAAGCCTTTAAACTACAGTTTCACATTTAATAATCAAGCCTCTGGGTTATGAGATCTTAGCCTGCTTGAGATATCAAATCACTTTCATGAAATAAAAAGACAGCAACAAGTGAAATCAGACCCAGTTTTGTAAGCTGCTCCTTGCTGCCAAACTGAAGTGTTTGATTTCATATCAGTATTTTGCCATATTTAAACTGGAGTGTATAGGGAGAACATATACCTAGCATTCTTTGTGTAATTAAATGGCAGTAAGACTATTTTGAATGTTTCACAACTGTTTATGTGAAGTTGGCTATCTAATTCCCTATTTAAGCACTTCAGATTCACAGAAAGTGAGCATATCACATCTCCCGTCCCCCAAAATGTCCATAAATCTTGGGTAGTTTTTATGTGAAACCATCCAGTTTTCATGGGTTTGTCATCATCCAAAAGCTTATCCCTGACAGGGTTTTTAAATGCAGAGTTGTATAAAACCCAGTAGAAACAGCTCACTCCTGCTTCTATTTCTGCAACAGAGTGTTTTGGGGAAGGGCCATGACTACACATCCCTTGATACGTTAATCTAAGCTCTGTTTATGTACAAAGTTTTCAGCTACTTTTTATTGTGATGTTATAGTGATAAATCTTTGCATGTTCAGTTTAATTTTCCTTAAATTCCTAGGCCACTTCTGCACTGCAACTAAATCAAAAAGGAGAGACAAAGTTGTTTTGAAATAAGTTTCTAAGAACACAGATGCTGGTTTTATTCCCCTTTGTTGATATATGTAATTTTTTATATGATAACATCACAAATATTAAATTCACATCATACATCATTATGTAGAACACTGCCTTCAAATATTTTTATTTGAATCTTATTTGTTACTTTTGAGAACATGTTAAGGTTTATAGTTCTTAATTAATATTGTACTGTGAAATGTTGAAATATTTCTTCAGAAGAAATTTTCTGGAAGTTTCCTGTGAAATGTGACTTGTTTCCAAATAAAAACCCAAACCACCCAACCAAAACTCCCCTCCCATCTGGTCCATTACCTATGTTAAATAAAAATGAACCCCATCAGTTCTCCCAAAATGAAAATTACTTTGGAAGGCAATGCTCTGAATTCTGAGTGCTAAGGATAGTGCTGAAAAGTTTGTGATCCATGTCTCTTTAGAAAATCAACACTTTTCAGGCTGATGTAAACAGGTACTACAGAGAAAATATGGTTTATCTCCTTCATTTTCTTTAAAATTAATGTACTGAGTTAAAACAAACCCAAACGTCTGATAGTTTTGGATTACACTGATATAGTTTGAAGCTATTAGAACTAATGTGGTCTGTTTTATATATATATATATATATTTATTTATATACAAAAGTGTACTTCAAGCTGTATCCTTTCACTCTTTCCAGAGACAGCGTACTACATCAAGCCTAATAATTTTTTTACAGAAAGACAAAAGCATACAGCACAGCAGAGGCTGGCTTATATTTACCTCTTTCTTAGGACTGGCCAAGGTTTGAGATCTCTGTACAAAAGCTAATAATCATGTTCATGCTTCCTAAGGCAACCACTAGGTTACTATGGAGGGCCTGAACCCTTAGAGGAATGTGTTCGGCAATTGTTACACCCAGAAGCTGCAGGAGGTGTATAGTGGGTGGCCGGCTTTAAACTGGGAGTGCGTGGTTCCTTCATACGCCACACCATGCATCATCACTAACCTCTACACTAATGACTGTGCATGCCACTGTTGTGTTTGGCTAGTAATACAAGCTACTGAGAGCTTGTAAGATTAGCAGCTTTAATGTTTTGGGGACTAATACCAAAGCATTTGTGAGGTCTTAGGAGCTGTCACTTTCCCTTTCTAATTTAAGTGAAGAGAGTATGAGTGCATTGACTAGCTAAACAGTTCTACTCTTACATTTGCCAACTAGGTCCTTAACAGGTGAGCTAATGTAGCATGCTGAGCAAACACCAACTCAAGGTTCCCTCCTACTCTTATGCGGAGAGCAACTTCACTCTGCCTACATCTTCAAGGTCAGAGCTCAGGCATCTTTGAGATGGTTGTTCACAGAACTTGTTTCAGCTCTTTCTGTCAAAGCCCACAGAGATCAGGAAGAACACATGTTGCATGCAGTAAAACAAGGTCTATTTGGTGGCCTATCAGTATTTTCAGCACAAACCGCAATGCGTGGGAAAACCTGTGGAATTGCACGGTCTAACTGGTAGCTGAGAGCTCAGTATTGAGAAGTTTTAAATTTTTATTTTCAGGCCCTGTAATGTTTGCTGTTAATTGCATTCATTTGCTCAATGAGGGGCATGCATGTGCATTTTCAGTATGGCATTGCACTGAAAATGGAGCTGGGTAATAATTAGGGCAGATTCAAACTGTACTTAAAGTCTCTTACCATACTTTTCTTTGTCTTTGTTTTATATCCTGCAATGTCTGATCTAAAGATTAAAACACATTTTGTAAAAACAGAGTTAACACAAAACAACAAAATCCTCTATTTCTGATTACTTGTTAATTATAAGTTCAGTTTCAAAACCGATGTAACAAGTCTTGGGAGAATGTTTTCAGGAAACTGTGGGTTTGCCATAGCTACTTTAACTTTAGTCCTTCACTGCTCCTAAAAAAATAAATTGCAGTGTTGTCCAGAAATATCTAATGAGTGTGAAACTGCTAAAATATGTCATCAACATAATACTGCAAACCCCAAGCTGCTGTGCTTTATCTAGACTGTTGGGGTGCTTTAGGGCTAATGGAAAACATCCATTAATTGTGAGATTTGCTTTATGGCAATGTGCTCTAAAAGTAGTAACTTATTTCATTTTAATTTACTTCTGGCGTTTGATCTGTTAAGACTCACATTTTCCAACTTTCATCTGCTGCCCTGAGGGATACAAGTGCATTTTAAACCAAAATGATGTCTGGATTTTTTTATGCAAACCACAAAGCCAGGTTTCAATTAAAAGATATGAAGTAGCTTGAGACTAAGAATAAAATCACAGGCATCAGTAACACAGACTGTCACCTGGCAGCCCAGGGAGAACTGTACATATTATGATACTGGTGCGTTACTCTGTTGGGCTTGTGGGGCAAGGTTTTGGCAGCAGGGGGGCTGCAGGGGTGGCCCCTGTGAGAGGAGACTGGGGCTGCCGTGTGTCAAACACAGCTGGTTCCAGCCATCTCCAATGGACCTGACACTTGCCAAAGCTGAGACCATTGGTAACACTGGTGGCACCTCTGTGATAACACATTTAAGAACAGGTAAAAAACAACTGACAGAATCTGTGAGAGAGGAGGGGGGAAACATGAAAGAAACAACTCTGGAGGCACCCAGGCCAGTGAGGAAGGAGGGCAGGGCATGCTCCAGGTACTGGAGCAGAGATTCCCCTGCAGCCCATGGTGAAGACCATGGTAAAGGCAGGCTGTGCCCCTCAGCCCATGGAGGTCCGCAATGGGGCAGAGATCCACACTGCAGCTTGTGGAGGACTCCACGGTGGATGTGCCCTGAAGGAACCTGCAGCCTGTGGAGACCCCACAGAGGAGCAGGCTCCCGGCAGGACCTGTGGCCCATGGAGAGGACCACATGCAGAAGCAGGTTTTCTGGCAGGAACTTTGGCCTGTTGGGGACCCACTCTGTAGCATTCTGTTTCTGAAGGGCTACTTCCCATGGGAAGGACCTCATGCTGGTGCAGGGAAAGAGTGCGTGGAAGAAGGAACAGCAGAGATGAAATGTTATAGACTGACCACAACCCTCATTCCCCATTCCCTGTGCTCCTCAGGGGAGGAGGTAGAAGAGTTGGGAGTAAATCTGAGCCCAGGAAGGAAGAAAGGGTGGAGGGAACATGGTTTTAGTTTTGTTTTTATGTCTTACTATCCTACTTTGTTAATATTTGGCAATGAATTAGATTGTTTTTCCCCAGGTTGAGTCTGTTCTGCCAATGACAGTAATTACTAAGTGATGTCCCTGTCCTTATCTTGACTAACAAGCTTTTTCATGAAATTTTCTCTCCTGTCCTATTGAGGAGGGGCAATGAGAGAGCAGCTGGGTGGGTATCTGGCAGCCAGCGAAGATCAAGTTACCATAATCTTCTATTTTCTCTTTCTTAAGTGACATGATTTAATCTTGCTGAAATGCTGAGCATCTAGTCGGCATTATCCACGTGACTAGCTGTGCGTGGTAGTATGTGCTTTCTTACTTATTTTCCATTGATGTTGCCTTTCTTGAGATAGGGTCATTTCTTGCAGACGTGATGTATCATGTAAGGCGGAGTCACCTGCAAAGAGAGGTTTGATAGTGTTTAGGATTTTTTATGATTTCCTGTGTTATATAACCACTGTCATCCGGGTTATATCAACCCCTGCTAATTTTCTTTCCATGAAGAATCCATCTAGAAAGGCCTCAGTCACCAGCAGAGAGGAAACCTTTGAGTATGGGAGATTCCAGATGGCCTGTGCAATTTTCAATTTCAATTGCAAGACTGTGGCCTGTAATTTTCAAAATGCATGTGTTCACCTATTTTAAAATAGAGAAAATAACAGCAAAATAAAGTTTACCTATAGTTTTGCATAGTATGGGTGGTTTTAATATGGAAATAATGCAATGAGAGGTGAGAAATGGAGGATAGAATGCCTTTTCTCTCACAACAGCATGCACTGAAAAGATGCCCATCCCAGATTTTTACCCATCCATTGATAAAGCAAGATGCAATTCCTGTTGTTTATGATATAGTTTCACAGAATTTGTGCCATAACCCTGCAGCTGGTTTTGGTTCTGAATGTTCTCATTTTCTCTGCTTTGTACAGGAATTTTATTTATCTCATTTCTTAACAGATTAAGCAATTATTTCAGATATATTTCTGTAGCTTGAATTTTAAACTTCCATGCATACTGTACATAAATCTTGAAGTTCTTAGTATGATGTCCAGTGGTTTGTAGTCTAGAGACAGTGGCCCATCAGTGACGTTTACTTAGTAGTAATGTTCATGACATCTTCTTAGGGGATGTTTCTAAGTTAATTCAATTAACTATTTCAATCCCCAAAGGCTGAAAAGATGCACCTTTGAATGAACCCACCATGTTCATTGTGATTAAATTGACCACTAAGAAGAAACAGCCAGCCTTCAAAATATCTCTTTCTCTACAAGCTGTTAGTATAACTTCCCCCCCCCCCAAAAGTGGTTTAAAGTCAACGTGTTTGTGACCTACATTAGCACTGTAGCCACTTGTATGTTGCCCACACACCATTTTTTCCCAAACACTAGCAGGTACATTTTGAACCTATCTCCATTCTCAGAGCTATAAACAAAACAGTGTTTTTGCTACAGTATAGAACAGAGTGTTTAAATTAAAGAAGGCTGCTGAGAAATCAATCTGTATGCTGTCTGATGTTTTTTGCTACTTTTCACTATCAGTTGATGATTCCAGTTCTCCTCTAATGTCAGTAAATGACACTGTGTAGCATCCTTAACAAGTGATCTGTACCTTCATCTCAGGATAGTGGAATTTATTACTTTTAATTAGTTTAACTGCTCACTCAAAAAGCTTCTTTCTTTCCAAGGTTTTTTCTTTCTAGCAAAACAATAAATGAAATAGGAGAACCAAATTTTAATTTTAATTATGTCAATAACATGCAATTTTCTGGTCTTTTCTCCTTCCCTGATTTTAATTAATTTTGAGCAAGTAATAAATTGTCATAGCTTTCAGTTCAGTTGCTACATTCAAAATGAATACACTTCATTTGATGAAATCAGATTTCAGATCTGTTATCATCTCCATGAGCTCCAGTTCCTGGATAGAAATCAAAATGCAGATATATTTTACAAGGAAAACAGCTCAATACTTTGTATTAATAGCGATCAGTGTGTCCTGCGATATTGCTATCGTTGGACACGTTCTACTCATGCCATGACTAATACCATATCTTTCCAGTCCTGTCACTACCATGATATTGTCCTGAGTACTGCTCCGGTACATTCTTGCAGGAAATACTCCTCTCTGCTTCTTGCAGTTGTATCTGAGATCAGACTGAGAGAATTCAACCAAAATAAGCCTTTGTCCTTCAGAACAGCTAAATTGAGTAAAGTGTGGTGACCACTCTGGAATATCTGAGGTAGGGTATGCTTTTCCTTGCCAGATCATCCGGAGATGAAACACATGCCAATGTCACCTGGAGGTTTGTTGTTTCCTGCTTAAAAGCCACCCTTGTGAGCACTTTCCAGCTGGAAGAGATATTAAGATTTTTTTTTCTAGGGAGGGATAGAAAAAAACCTACCACAAAACTTGTGAGAGGATATTTCCCAGAGTATTCCAAACTTTGATGGGTGTCTTAGGTTGATGTTTCAAAGGAGCCATTCTGTCACCTCTTTTTGTCTCAAAAAGTCACTTTTGCTAGGGTTGCTAGCCACAAGCTGGAAGAAGCTTCATGGGTGCAAGCTCTTTATGTGTTGCTGGTTTTGTATTTATTGCAGAAAAAAATTAATTTCCAGGATAAGTTTATATGAACCAGATGGCAGTCTTATTTGTAGTAAAATCCTCTCCCCACCATTTCCGCCCCCTTCCATCACTAATTCTATAATGTTTACCAGTTTACCAGTTCCACTGGACTGTTTCACACATATGGAAATCTATTCAGTCCCTCAAACTTATAATAAAATTAATGCAAGATGTAGTTACATTATTAGAGATGCAAATCCATCATGTTCCACTAGATGCTAGTTCACTTAAGAGAAACCAAACCAATGAATGCAAGTATTTAGCTGTTCTGTAGCAAACATGTAACAAGAATACAAGTTAGGAAAACAAGAGATAATTGTGCATTGATCTCCAGTGCAGATGACTTTGCACTAAGTTTCTCAAGTTTGATATTTAATTTTGTCATATGTAAGAACAATGTTTGTTAAAGTTTTAACTTGAAACATTTTTCAAGATTTACTGATATAGTAATTACATTCATAGTGAATTCATTCAGTATTATTACATTCACTATTCCTAGCAAGAGGGTTTCAGGAAATCTTAAAAAAATTAGTAGGGACTGCTATTATTTTTAATAAGCATGAACCTCCAGTAGTCCCTGACAGGGAAAGTCTGCAGCTTTATTTCTAAAACCACAAGAGATTATTTTATATGCTGTGAGCCAAGAAAGTTCTTCTTATATCTAGAAAGAAGAGTCATTAAATTAGAGGTGTGAATCTTGGAATGTCAATGTCTTCATTTTGTGAAAATTTTCATTCTCTTTGTAAACTTTATCAGAAGAATGGATTAATGTTGGCTCATCTTGTGTGCTGGGAGAAAAAAAAAAAATAACTCATTGTTCCAAATAAGCAGAGTAGCAATTGTAATATATGAAATATTATTTTGACCTTTTCAATATTCATAATTTTGCTTGAGTGACATACCTTTCCTCCTAAAAAACTTACTATAACTGGTGCATATGATTCCCAGAATAGTGTATCAGGTTTTTATTTATGGAAAAATATTAAATATGGTACGAATACTACAATTCTGAGCCATAATGGCATAAGACGTGAGTTCAGATGTCACCCACTCACACCTTCTGCTGCTTTAAGTCTTGTATTTTTCTAGTTTTGGAGCTTGAGTCTTTCAAGGTCTGACTGTTTTGCTCTGGTCGAGCAAGACTCTTGGGCAGGCACGTAAGTCTGTACTAGTACAACCTAATAAGACATGCATAACCAGATTTGCACTTGGCAATCATTTCTTCTAATGGCAGCCTCCTTTAAAAAAAAAAAAAAAAAGTTATAAGAGACAAATGTGTTAAACTGTACCGCCTCAATATGTTGAAGACTCTGAAATTGTGGAGTATAACAATGTATAATATTAACATGCTAAGATGTAAGAAATAATGAATCATAATTGCAAAGGGTGTTAAGACTACTGAATTTAAAATTAGAATATTTATTCCACTCAGAAGCATCCCCTAGTTTTCCCCATGCTTAAGCCGTATAAATTTCCATGCAGTTTAAAAGGGAAGTAAGTGTAATCAGCATGATTATAATACTATCAGTATTAATTTATTATAATAAATGCTATCATGTTATTATATATGCTATCCGATACTACAAATAGAAACAGGTAGAGAGATGTGAAGTGAAAAATTTGGAGCATGGATCTCTCCCCACCCCAGCCAGGTTGAATGCTGTGCCTTTGACCTTGCACTGCTGAAGCAATTGGGCTTCTATGGGAGAAGAATTGTCCATCCTAGATGAGACTCACAGAGCAGTGCACTTCCTAAGGTCAGGTAACTTTTCAGCAGGGCTCCAATGCTAGTTGTACAACTCTGTTTTACCATCTGACTGATAATGAGACAATTTGTAACAGTGAAATGAGTAACATTGCAGCCTGTCCAAGTTCTAAAACTGCAATAAAGCCTACTTTACTGAATAGTTCTGTTGCTATTGTAAAGAAAATACATTCTGTTCAGAACATGTTGCAAAGGTATTTTGTTCATGTTTTTGTTCTCTCACAGCAAGATTGCAGGCAAGCCCTATTTTCTTGCAAATGGAGTTACATGGCATGTGGTTGGTTTGTTGTTTTTTTTTTTCTCCCTTGCTTCTGTCATTCCTAATTTGCACCAGAAATCTTATTTCCATTTCTTTCCATCCAGCAGGACAGTGTTATTTATTATTTTGCTTCCTGCCAATTATTGATTCCACTCTGCAGAATAGATTAAAGTTGCTAGCTAAATTATTTTTCCCTCTGGGAAAAGAGAAAATCTTTATAAAAAGAAAGTGTTTAGTAAGCTTATCTGCTGGTCCTTTCAGTTTTAAGATTCAGGCAAGACCTAGCCGGAAATTCCAGGCTCTTCTTGTTGGACTTTATTTCCAGTGAATGTACTGATAAGCCGAGTGAGGAGTGCATTTCATCCATTAGCTGCACCTGAGGTAATGCATATCTTTATGTAGCACCCTCAAAGAATTTCTGATTTTGAGTACTTTATCCTCAGTCACAGATGTTTTGGAGAGGTTAGCACATATATATATCTATTTATATTTTTAACAAAGATATTCTTCAGCATCATTTTTGGAACAGAGAAGCACAATTAGCTCAAGATTTTTGATTTTCATGTCATAACACAGGAGATAAAAATAGCAAAGTCCAACTAAAAAGCCTTGGAAATTGTAAGTCAGGAGCCAGCTGTGCTGTGTGTGTATAGGTAGTGTATTGGGGGCAGCTCTTGTGAAAAGAGGCTTGAATATCTGAGGTTAATGCAGAATTCACCTCAGTGTGCAAGGACAGGAAGAAAGCTGCTGTTACTAAATATAAATATCATATATCCAGTTTTGTTATAGATATCAGCTACCTGGGGTGTGATTCAAGCCTGGGTTATGACTCTGGTTAGGGTTAAGATTTGAGGGAAGAAGATGTAGAAGACACATTTTCTGTTAGATTCTCCTTAGCTAACACAGATAAGACTTTTATGGGGAGTCATTACCTTAAGTTGCATTTTGCTGTAGGTGCTGCCTACATAGTTGCAATTATAGCTTTGATTTTGTAACCTGACCATGGCTAGATGCTGCAGGGCTCTGAAATTAGGAAAAGGTTTATGGAGTCTAAGCCTTGTCACACCTTTCAATGTATGGGTGCATAATTACTGGGTGAAATAAAGGCCAGAGCTTGGATTATGGGAGGCTTAGCTTTCCAGCAGTTAAGGAATCCACTTCACTGCTGAGGGATTGTGGGCTCTTCAGTTACCAAATTGTCTTATCTCAGTTGACATCTATGTTGTTTCTTCCATTTGTTTTCTGGATGTCACTGTCTATTGTATTGATATGATACTGCTCAGAGTTACAACGAAGGTAAGCTTCAAGCAGCTAACTACAGAAGAATCAATTTATACTGTTGGATGCTGCATGACCATGAGAATTACAAATGGCTTGGATGAAAGTCAAATCCTATTTTTCACTATATTGATGAGGTTGTTGGCTCTACATTTTTTATGGCAGGGTTTTTAGAATTTAAAGATTGAGGATCCCATGATAACTGCCGATTCTGCAAAGCCCTCAGTGTTTGGTTAAATCCTAGCATGGATTTAGGAGAAAGTTCTACTATAGGTATGCAGTGTTAAGGTTTAGGGCTAGGATATAGAAAGACTCTGTAGCCCAGTTTGTTCCTATATGCTTCCAGATGCCCCAAGGCAGGAAAGGGATTAGTAAAGAGGTTAGTGATGCCTCTCAAATCTGACCAGCATTAAGGTTAGATTAAGGAAAATCAAACATTGGAGGCTTATTTCAGCTTTCTGCAAGGGAACTGTTAGGAAACTAGTTGGTATATAATTAGTGGCCAAAATATGTTTTTTTTCTACTAAAGCAAAGTGGCCTAATATTCCAGATTGAGGGTGAGGGGGCTGGCTGTTATTGTTTTAGGACAATACTTTATCCTAAATTTTATTTTATTGATAAAGATAAGGTTAGAATTTAGGGTTTGGACTCAAAATTGTGCAGTCAGTTTATATTGCATACAGAAAAACTCTCAGAGGCAGAAAAAAGACTACTGCTGATTATCATCAAAGCCTTCTATTTCTGCTATAGCATGGTACCATAGGAGATTATCGTCCATATTTAGAACCACTTTTTTTTTACCAGATGCCATTGGGCCCTGAAAGTGAGGAAACGGGCTGTGCCAAAAATGGTTAATGCCTTATGTTGTCTTTTCTTGTAAATTAAAATTACCTGAATATAATTCTAGGTGGATTACAGATTGGCAATCTAAAACTGCAAAGTCCCATTTATTATTGAATTTCTTACACTCAAAGAAAACTGTTTTCAATAAACAACAGACAAATCTGCAGTCATTTTGCAGAGGAATATTACCCTGATGCAAAAATTTTAAGGTTTAGATTAGATTTGAGCGCATTTAGAGCTGACTTAATTTTGTATTTTTCTAAGACTGCTGAATGAGGAATTAGATTGTTGTTTTTACAGGCCACTGCCTAATTGTTGCATTTTAACCTAGGCTCATGCTATTTCTATATGATTATACAGTGAACTTTGTGGTGAGAGTGTGGTTTCAAAAAAAGAAACACCAAGAACCCAGCCCATGACTGCATTCTCCAAGGCCTACAAAATGAGGAGGTGAGCAGAGGCCAAAAAAATGAAATTCCTTTTTGTTCCCCTTTAGGATGGGGAAACATTTCTTGCATTTTAACTGGATAGGGATTAGCAACTGGAAAAGTGAAACCTCAGGAGCCCAGCCTGCTTTTGTATTCTCCAGTGATTATAAGGGCAGAAAGAAAGTGAGTTTCTGCAGAGGCTTGATATCCTCTACTTGTTCTCTCATTACTGTGTAGATTAGATTACAGCTGGGTTTGTGTCCTGGTTTCAGCTGAGAGAGATTAATTTTCTTCTTCGTAGCTGGTGCAGTGCTGTGTTTTGGATTTGGTGTGAGAGCAATGCTGACAGGACACTCATGTTTTCAGTTGTTGCTGGGTCATGTTTATACCAAGTCAAGGACTTTTCAGCTTCTTGGGCCCTGCCAGCGAGGGGGCTGGGGGGGCACAGGAAACTGGGAGGGGACACAGCCAGGACAGGTGACCCAAACTAGCCAAAGGGACATTCCATACCACAGAACATCATTCTGAGTATATAAATGGGGAAGGGGGTTGGCTGGGGCTACCAGTCGCTGCTCGGGGACCAGCTGGGCATCGGTCAGCGAGCAGCAGTATTGTGCATCACTTGTTTTCTCTCTTTCCTTTGGATTTTGTTCCTCTCCTCTTCTTCCTTCCCTTCCATTATAACTGTTATAATTAGTAATGTTTTTTTTTTATATATTTTTTAAATTATTAAATTGTTCTTATCTCAACCCTTGAGTTTTACATTCCTTCCCAATTCTAGTCCCCATCCCTTTGTGGGGGGAGGCGGGCAGCGAGCAAGCAGCTGCGTGATACTTAGTTGCTGCCTGGTGTTAAACCATGAGTTTGGGAAATTAAAGCTCCACGAGCTCAGTTTATTACTTGATTTTGTACTTCCCACCCACTGACTTAGATGGAGAGCTTATGCTGGGAATGTTGGACTGAAGCCTTTGGGAAAGTGAAATTCAGTTTTTTTCAATTTTGTATCAATGCTAGAGACAGGAAAAGGCCTATTGGAGCTGGTGGTTTCTAGTGGCATAAGGCTTTATGGTGCCTTTTAGTGTTACAGCCAATGTGATAATTTTAATTAAGACTAGGGTTTGGTAATCTAAAACTAGCTATTCTACAGGACCAAAAGAAAAAAGAAGAGGGCCAGTAAGATCAAGTACTTTATGTGGTCTTTTTGTTGAATATAATGAAGGTTACTGTTAGCATTCTAGCCAGGAACAGGGCTGGGGAGTTTTAAGATGTTACAAGCCTCTCCCTTACTGGATTCTCCAAGTCCCTCAGTGATTTGGTAAGAGGGAACAGTTTAGCTTTCCTTACAGCAGGATCTGGAAGCCTGAAATCAGAGCACCTGGAACTGAGATTTAGAAAAGGCTTAGCCTGGTTTGTTATTAGATTGTCCTGGTGTGACAATGCAACATAAGGTCACTTGTGTTTAACCTTCCCATGAATATTTTTGCCTTAATTGTGATGCAACCGGGAACTCTGATTAGTGTTAAGGCCTTTTTGAACAACATTTTAATGTGAATCACCTGTCTGGGAAAAGACTTGCTTTTATTGGCTCATGTTTTATATTTAACTATCTGTAGTCCACAGTCCAAGAACTGATGAAATAAGGTTACCCACATTATAATTTAAGCTAAAAGTTCTTTTCTGGTAGCTTCACCATATGCCATTAGAGTTAAACGAAAACACTATGTGTTTTAAATGAAATCTGTTTGAATCTATATTATTTCTTAAAAACCCAGGAGATGCAAAAGTATGTAATAAGATTATCCTAATTCATCCACAGTGCATATTTCAGTAATATCAATTAGTACTATGAATGGTGTATAGTTAGGTGTAAAAGAAAGGTCAGAAACGGTGTTTTTATGCCATGTTTTTTATGCTATGTTGAAGGGTTAGATAGTAATCTGAAAAACTCATCACAAGAATGTACCTAGTAGAAAATAACCTTATTTCACTACTAGTATGATAGATGCCCAAACTAAAATGTGTATCAGTATACTTAGTTGGAGAGAGGTTGTTCAGGAAGACATTTAGATTAATATTATAATTGTTATAGAGTCATTTAGGTTGGAAGGGAAACTCTGAGATCATCCTGTGTACACACACACACCCATGCACGCACCCTGCTCAACAGTGTCACCTGGAGCAGGCTGCCCAAGACTGCATTCAGTCAGGTTTTGAATATCCCTTCAGATGGAGACTACACAACCTCTCTGGGCAACCTCTTCTAAACTAGATCTAATTTGTCTGAAGATGACATAAAATTAGTTTCCATTCCATAAATGCAATGTTTGAATGAAGTACCACGTTTAATACATTACCACCAGCTATCTCATGGCTTCTTATTTCCATGAAAGCAAAACCTATGCAGAATCATTACTCTCAAAGGCAGTAGATATCTCGAAGAAACACCAAAAGAGTGAGAAAATGCTTTGAGGAATGCAAGTTCTATTTTCACGTGCTTCTCTAGGCATCCACTAATGTCCATTTTCAGCAATAAGACATATATTGAACCAGGGGGACCTTTGATCTAATCTACAGGTGCATGGCAATTATCATTCTCTTATGCTTAAGAAGTAAATCTGTAGCTTTCTTCCAGTTGAGTGGAGGTACTGGGGAAAAAAGCCAGGTATTGACCCTGACCAGTAAGAAAGAGGGAGATGAAAGTCTAAGAATCAAAATTTATTTACTCTTGAACAAGGTGATTATAGTTGTGCTGGTAAATTGAAGCAACCCTGCTGCAACATTTTGTAATTGATTTCTGTTCTAAACAGGTCATTGTTTGGGGTTTTGTTTGGTTTGCTGTTTATTTTTGGGGGGGCGGTTGTGGTTTCTTGTTGCTGTTACTAGGAGTATTTGAGTCTATGAAGGAGTGAAGGTCTGCATTTCTCTTGTGTACGCTGTTGGGAGGTGACGATCACAATCTACCCTCTTATGTTTCAAAAAAGAAGAAGATATTCTACCTACTTCTTCCTCTCTTTTTTTCCTCATCTTCCATGTCTGTACAGAAGATTGTTTCTCTGCCTGATCCAGTGAGTTGAATATTGTATTGACAATATTCAGTTAGTCAGGAAGCACTTGCAGGATGCAGATCAGCAGGGATAGAAGGAAGACACATGGACCTGACTCCAGATGCTTAGGAGGTTTACTCATAGACATGGTTGTTGCTTTGAAACACTGCATTATTTTCCTCCTCTGCGTCTTTAATTTATTTTTCCTGCTGTGCTGCATACTGAGGAGTAACAGATACTTTAAACTCTCACACACCCTGCTTTAAATCTCCATTAAGCTGCTATGCTTATAAAATCATCCACAATATTATTATGAAATAATTGATCTTTGAATAAAGGATGGTAGGATGAAATTAATTGGAAAGGATTTTTATTGTGAAGCTTTTCTAAAACTATGTTTTAATTATTTGCAAATCCACACTTTTGCGTAGATTCTTTTATCTCACAGGTGTACGCTAAATCTACCATCTTGTACCATTTTGTCAAGTGAGCTGGAGGTATTTGGCTTTTTTACTAAATTAAAGATTCAGAAAATCTATTGTGCATTAGAATGAACACAGGCTATATATTTTGTAAATAACTCCAACTTATTAAATGTTTTTAATGACTACAAATTCCGAAGTCTCTCCAAATCAGCACATTTCAATTGATATCCTCAGTCTGCCTCTTCTTTTTGTCATTTGACTTCTCGTTGTCTAAAAATATAACCTACACGTAGTTAACGTGACCAAGGGACACTGCAGGACCACTTGTCTTAAATTACACAGGGGACATGTTGTTAAGTACATTTTGGCTTAGGGTTTATATCCTGTGTTCGAATCTTTCAAAGTACATATTAAGAGGCTTTTATTTTGCATGTGTCACACTTTTCAGCAGCAGTGAGCCATTAACTTTGTGAACATTTGGCTTCTCTCAGGTTTTCTGACATGCCTATGAGTACTTTGGGGACTGCAAATCATCACTGTGTGTGGCAGACATAGGGAACAGTCATCAGCCTATGCGCACACACATACATGCTGTCATTTTTATGTTGTCAAAAAGTCACAGTCTTTTACTGTCTATATATAGACTGGAAGCCCTATAGAGTTCAAGGAAAAAGAGCATAAAATTCCCAAACTGTGTGCCACTGCCCTTTGCAATTCATTGTACCTGAAAGTTTTTGAGGTTATTGTCCAAATTTATTACCAAGTTTTCTTTCACTACTCATTATATTGACCTTCTAGCTTAGAAAGAGCTGAGATAGTTGTTTTTTTGTTGTGTGGGTTTTGGTTTTTTTTTTTTTTTTTTTTTTGAGGGGGGGGCTCGTGCGTGTGGGAGGGGAAAGCATTTCACTCTATTTTTCCATTGTTACAGTGGCAATACATTTATATTGCAAGGTATCAAAGTAATATACCTAATCTTTTGGTATTGTTTATCGTAGCTTATTGAAACATATTAGTATATCAATCAAATGAAATGAAAGAAGAAAATAAAAAGATTTTATGGAGGGGGAACAAAAAGGAATGTACTGCATTCAGATGTGAAGCCACTAAGGTATATTTTATCTTTTTCCAAGTAATAGCAAACAAGTTTTATGTAATTTTTTAAAATATATCCTTTAACATATCAACTTTTTCTATGTAATTCAAACTGGAATTGAAAGCCTCAGGGAGTAGCTATCCCAGAACTTTTAAAACACATTATAACACTTCTGCAATATCATAAATAGATGAGGAAACTTGTATTTTATTTCATGGTTTTCAGATTATTTAGTTGAAGTCAAATTAGACTCAGAATAGACCCTTGTTACCACACAGATCATGTAGTCCCCAGAAATAAGATAAAGGAATCAGAAATTCCTCAGTTCTCTTCACTGACTGCTCCTCTGCTCTGGGTGACTGAAATTTGCAGGTGAAAATTGTAATACAGGAGCTTACTTCTCTGAACTTATTTGAATGCTGTGATATCTCAAGGGAAGTAAATGATGCTCATTATGAGTTTGGACAAGCTAATAGAAAACTCTGACTGTATGCATGCAGCATGACTGGATGGATACACCAGCCTATGCTCACAAGTAGCAAAACATCATTTTTCCACTGACACAGACACAGACCAGCTTTAATGGCTTCTCTTGCTGGACTTAGCTTGGACACCGTGTACTAGTGCTGTTTCAGAGTCTGAGCTGGCATGAGTAGAACTCACTATGATGCCTTTTTATTCAGGATATACCTAGACTGTTTGATGTGTTTGAAAATATTGTCCTCACTGTAATTTACAAAGTCACTGTGGCTAGAAGGGACCTCAGGACATCTAGTCTACCCCCCCCCCCCCCCCCCCCCCCCCCGCCCCCTTATCAGAAAGGACCAGCTATAACAGGATGCCCAGGAGCACATGCAGTTACACTCTGAATGTCTCAAAGAAAGGATGGAGAATCCATAAACTCTCGGAGCAACTTGTTCCAGTGCTTGACGACCCTCAAGGTAAAAAAGTGTTTTCTTATGTCCACACTAACTTATTATTATTATTATTATTATTATTATTATTATTATTATTTGTACCCATTACCTCCTGTCCCATCACTAGACACCTCTGGCTCCATCTTCTTCACTGCCCCTCCTCATCAAATATTTATACACAATGTTAAGATCCCCCCGTTAGCCTTCTCTTCTCCAGGCTGAGCAGCACCAGATCTCTCAGCCTTTCTTCATACAAGTGTAGCTCCAGTATTTAAATTATTCTCACTGGATTTGCTTCAGTAAGTCTCTTTTGTACTGGGAAGCCCACAACTGGACAGAGGACTCCAGATGCAGCCTCACCAGTACTGAGTAGAGGGGAAGAACCACCACCTCTGACCCTAATGAAGGTATTAATCTCTCTGAACAATAAGGGCAAGGATTCCACCTCCCCTTCTTTCCACACAGGGCATCATTTTTACACGTATTTAGATGAAAAATAAGTGGGGGTTACGTTCTCATTTTTATAGGTGACAAATCAAGCAAATGGGAGTTTTGTTGTTTAAAGTCTCTTGCACAGCTGTGAGAAGTTTACCTACATTTTGAGGTATATGCTGACATTCTTGTCATGCAAAAGCCAGGTTTTGAGCAGCTGGACAATTATGCCCAAAGATTTGAGATGATAATTTTTCTGGCTCATGGATTTGCCTGAGAACTGTGATCGTCTCTAGTCCCTTTGCAGTCTTCTGCACTGCAAACTTTTAATAATCAATCCATGATGGGCCATTGATATGTTCAAAATGCTGAGGGCACCAACAGGCCTTAATTGTCCTGCCCGGCCTCACATGAGACCTCCCACCTCTGCCAATAGCCTGGAAGCTCCACCCAGGACCCTCAACCCCTGCCCAACCAGGACACCTTTGCACATCCCAGAGATGACTGATGCTTTTGACTTACACAATCACAGGAGTCAAATGACCAACCATTTGCAGCATGGTTGACCCTAAAGGCAAGACTATATCTCCTGCCAGCCAGTTCTCAGAGCAGACAGCAACAAAACCTTTAAATGACTGGCAGAGACAGCCTTCTGTCAACTGAACACATCTTTGAAATTCCAGCACTGGTAGTTTTATTGCAGTTTTGAGTAACCTCATCATAAAGCAAAATAAGCTTTAAGATCTAATGGACAGGTGATTCAGCATGGTACTCAGTAAGTGAGGTAAACGACATATTTCAAACAGAGGGGAAGAAATGTTAGAAAACAAGCTTAAAAATCAGAGAACACGTTCTCCTTTGAGATTAGCCTTCTTCCATCTGTAGTTAAAAGTTGGTATTTGGAAGTAGAACACCTTTCACATAATAAATACAAATGTTTTGCTACTGCTTTTGGTTATTTTCTTTTTTTTTTTTTTCCTTTTTTTTTTAATCTTTCTTTGCTTAAAAAATAATATTAACTTATTTTCCCTCAAAGGGATATTTGTTTAATTTCAAGCTTTAATCAAAATATTTCCAGAATAAGGGCCCACTGTAGCAGACAGCTACTTAGTCACAGCTCAGAAAAGCAGAACCATGAAAGTACTATAATTGATGTCTATAAGAATTTCTAAATTAGGTATGTTTAGTCAGCATCCTCTGTGAATATTTCTTGTATAAATATTTACAGAAAGTACCTAAATTCCCAAAAGCTTCAATATGAAACAGAATTAAAGCGTGTGCTTAACATTTTAATGGTGTGCTTAAGTGTTTG
This sequence comes from Falco peregrinus, assembly GCF_023634155.1. NCBI lineage: Eukaryota > Metazoa > Chordata > Aves > Falconiformes > Falconidae > Falco > Falco peregrinus. The sequence goes on from NC_073730.1 coordinate 3,118,927, forward strand.
GCTAGATATTGCTAAAATGAGCTTAAAATTTCCGTATGTCACCTGAATCACCTCTACAAGCAAATTTTTGCACCAGCTGTGAGCAAGTGATCTGAAAGAGAGGTTTCTTTCAGGATGCTTTCAATGAACAGACTGAAGTGTATTTAGTAGCTATGAAAATAACACAGCTACTAAGGGAAATGAAAGAAAAAGGGTAAGAAATAGTGGTACAAGACAGAAAGAGTGGCACAGACATAGAGGTAAAATTTAAATTAGGCAATCCTGGTTGCCTTTTCATAGAATTATTGAAGTAATAGATCAAGGCAATGATGTACATGCAGAGCTATAGGAGACAAAGTGATAAGGTGAACAGGGAATTTTACGCGAAAATGAGCTCTTAATGTTATGGCTAGAACTTATCCATGGTATTGAAAGGTATGTGAAGACCTTGAAAAAATGTTGCGAAAAAAACCCACTAAAACCAGTCTTGGATCTAATATTATCAAATGATGGGGTTTTGGACCCATCTCATAGAAACAACATTGGTGAGGGTTTCTGCATTCATCTGCAGGGCTTTACAAGGCTTGCTATGTAGTTTACTGAACTCAATTTGTAATGAGTTGAAATGATTGAAAAGATTGAAAAATAGTTTGTACTTTCAGTGCATTTGACTTTTATTTTCTTTGTAAGAATTGTAATGAAAAAGCACAGCTGGTATAATGCAAAAATACTGTGAAGACGTTTTTTCTTATCTGTTTAGCTTTACAACCTTTTTAAGAATATATATCTGAGTGATAAATTTTATGTAGAACTGAGTATTTTTTTCAATATCTGTTAAGAAAGATCTGTTTTTCAGGTGAACACAGTACAATTTAAAAATTAAATAACATTTTAAATCCTGTTGATGAATTGAATGTAAAAAACTAGTAAATTAACTTTTCATGTTGTACCTTTGGGTTTGTTATTAACAGCTTTACATATGTTATTCATACTAAGCTGTGGTAAGCTATTTTTACAGTATCTAAAAACATACCTGTAATATCTGTGTATGAAGTAATAGCATAGTATGTACAACTTATGGGATCACCGAAAATCACCATGCAAAAGAGAATTAAATTAGATATAATTTATTGTATAAATTGGGATATCTGAATTTATTAAATTAAATTACCACTTTATTCCCTTTAATATGTTTTCAGAGATGATACAGTTTCTTTGAGGGAAGTTAGATATGTTTCATATCAAATCATGAACTTACAGAATTTCTCTAGTGGTTTGGGCATGTAAATAGTGAGTCACTATTTTTTTTTTTTTGTTGTTTTCTCTCCATAAATTGACCTGGATCAAAATTGTACTGCCGTTTGAGAAATCCATCTCAGAAATACAGAGTGCTGCAAAAGAAGGAACCAGAGCACAATGCAGAGGTTTAGGAGTTCACTTTCCCTTCAGCTGTTTCCCACCCTCTGTAATAGGTAAAATACTTCACGGACAAGTGAATACCCGTACGAAAAGTGATACATTTAGATAAACTAGAAAAAACACTCACGCCACTTTCAGAGGTCTTTGTAAGGCACACGTTGCTACATGAATCCACCTAGCGAGTAACTAATCTGTCACACAAAGTGAACAAAACCAGGCTTTCTGAAAAACTTACGCTGTTGTTCTGTAAGAAGGCCAGTGCACAGATACTGGATGGTAACTTTAGTGCCTCTCGACACCACAGTCAGAAGTTCAGTCTTCCAGTGGGGCAAGAAATTCCGCAGGTTCTGCCAACATAGTAACTAAAAAACCCAGTCATTTAACCTGTACAAAACAGACTTGCAGCCTCTGTCTGTATAAAATAGGGGAGGGGGGGTGGGGAGGGGAAAAGGCATGCTATTCTTGCAATGAAAATTTAAATTTAAATAAAGTCATCCCTACTGCTGTCTTTTTATATGTTAGATCTACCTGTCCGTTGACCTCCTGCACTGGAGCATAGTTCTCTGGGCATAACTTGCAATAACCCTTCAAGATACCGCAGCTCTTCAAGGAATGGATTAGGGTGCAAGCATTAACTCCCATTCCTGTGTTCCTTGTTAAGCAGGTGGCGAAGTACTTCCCTTATCCCAGGGTCAGTAGGTTAAAGTCTTGACACTTTTGAGAGAGGTCATCAGTATCTATAATCCTTAGCTGTGAGTTGATAATATAGAAATGTCCCTTAGAAATTAAACTGGATGTCCGACTCCTTCTTAACCTGTTCACTTTCTCAGTGACTCAATGCGAGGAAGGCTGCTAGATGAAGGCTTTTCAGTCTGTGCAGTTGTCTTCTTTCCTCGATGTGAACTGTGCTGCCTGCAGCTCAAGGGTCTGCTGGTTTGGACAGTTGAATACACAGCCTGCAGTATGCTTTGGAAGCTTGCTAGGCACCAGTCCCTAAGCTAATTTTATTTAAGTCTTCTTATTGCAGTACCTATTGTTTTCTTTGCCTTTGTGCAGGCAAGAACCCCACAGTCTTGGAGCATAAATATTAGCGAGATGTTCATCTATACCCTTTGTGTACTTTCTCATCCTGACAGTTTTTAAAAATCTACAAAATACAAAAGACTACATTTTCTTTTTGCCAAGGGAGTGAGGATACTTTCCTAACGCATGTGGTACATTTAGCTCCATTCTCTTTCTTCCTCTAGATTAACAGAAATTTCCCCCCTTTGTTATTTGAATATGGAAAAATGGACCTTGCATGAGAAAGTGGTGTTTACTGCAGAAAAGGAAAACCGCAGCAAGTAGGTGGTGTGGCAGTCATAGGAAATGTTCAGGAAAGGATGGCATTTCAGTCCCATCAAACTGGGGTCCTGGTGAAATCCATTAGTCCCATTGTATTGCCTCAGCCACTGGCAGCTGGATACCCCTTAATGAAAAGATTTAGTATTAAACGTCAATGAAAATTCTGCTATAAATAAATGAGGAGTGTGTGTGCATTTTCTTTGTGGTTTTACCGCCTTGAATGAATGAATAAGAAAGCAGCAATATGGAATACAGTATTTACCAGTTAAAATCAAACTACTGTTAGGATAGCCTGAAGTTCACTAGAATTCTTCTGTTGCTCCTTGAAACGACATAGAAATTTATGGTCATGTTTTAGTGGGCAAGCGTCTTTGCTGAAGTATTAGGTTGAAATAAGTGCCAATTAGAAGGGAAAAGGAATGTAAAAACATATTAAATTTAAAGATGAGCATGACAGAGTGGGAGAAGAAGATTGGTCTGGTATTCTCATGGATCTGTAAAAGTCATTTGCAAAGTTATTCCATTCATATGAAGCATTACAGATTGTGAGGTGCTGAGATACTAACTGTTATAACCCAGACTGTTAGTATGGGGAAGTTTTCAGTATTGCAGTCTGTGATATAATGGGAGATATTTTTCATCTAGAAAATTGTCATTTGTAATGAGCTATGTATCTCATGCCCTGACTCAGAGAGAGAAGAGAAAAAAATGTGAATAAATATGTCTCACACCTTTCACTGGCACTAAAAGCTCATTTAAAAATAATTTTGAAAAATCCATGTTGGTAAAAGATTAAAGATCAACTCAAGCACTTTTACAGAGGCTAAGGCACTTCACTCAGGAACGATATTACCTCACACAGGCAGACACTCAGCAAGGAAATGAAATATATTTGGATCAACAGAGCTCCAGCAAGCTGACAGAACCACAAAATTACGTTGTTAAAATGACAGCTAAAATGGGAACTGGTATATTACCAGTTACAATCGTTCTCATCTTCTACTCTTATTAAAACCTTCATTACAAGCATGAAACATTAGCACTTAATGCCTATTTAAAAGATAACTTTTTCTTTTGTTTGCTTTCCTTTGCACTTTTTTTTTTAATTATTATTATTATAAGATAAGGACTGAATAGCCTAATTATTTTGTTAAGCATACTTTCTGATAAGTACTTTATGGGTTTTTTTGCTATTATTCCCTTCATTGTACATCTTACGCAAGATCAGTGGTTAGGTAACTTTGCTCAGTTCCTCAGACTATATGTTTTATATTATGTATACTGTATGAGAAACCTGCCTTGTAAAAAGGAAAAAATGGTTAATCTCATTAAACACAAAGACATGGCAAGGAGCAGAGGAACAGCAACAGGCAGCCTAACCAAGCAGAACTTGAGCCACTGGCTGTGTCAGTCCAAGGGCTCTCTAAGAAGGATTTACCTGTGGTCCTGATGCAAGATGAAGCCAGGGAAATAAATTTTCTCCCAGAAATGCAAAATAAAGTGAGTGACAGCCTACAGGAGGATAGGACATATGAGATGCTAGGGAAGAGCATCTGAGACAGCATAACATTTATTATGGCATCTTTTAAAAGGATTGTGGAGGTGTGCAAGACTTCATATGGGATGCTTAGGGGAAGGACCAAAGGCAGGGAAAAAGAGGAATCAAGATAGATTGGGGAAGGCAAGTATGAGAAAATGGAAAGGAAAGGGAATAAGAGGGGACAGTTTTGTGTAAACAAGTGCTGCTTGGCTAAGCCCTGTTCCTGGTCACTATGGCTGGTCCTATAGTCACATTATATCCTATTTCCAACTACTGCATGGTTGTGCTCCCTATTCCAGACCTTTGAGACTGAATGACAGTAGACTCTAGATGGGATGATATGATGAGCAGGGAGGTCTCAGGGTCATCACAGGAAAGAGAGGGTCGCAGAAGGAAGGGCTTTCTGGATCTGGGTGGCAGCACAGACCAGGGCCTGAGGACATCAACTGCATAGACTTAAGTGTCTAAGACCACTGGACAGAACTATGTGTCTCTGTGTGTGCCTGCTTGGAGTACCTGCTCAGTCTTGTTGCTGGCTGGACCATCCACTGTGCTCCCCTTATCCACCAAACTCATCATCTCAGCGTTGAAGGCTACTAGATTTAAGCGCGCTGTTCCCTTCATAAATTCATACTGACTGCTCTTTTTATCTTTCATATGTTTGGAAATGGTTTCCAGAATTATTTGCTCTGTCACCTCCCCAGGGTTTGCGGTCAGGCTAACCAGACAGTAGTTGCTCAGATCCCCCTTCTTGTCCTTCTTGAAGAAGAAGTTATGTTTGTTTTTTTTCTGGTCATCCTTCCCCAATTGCCATGACCTTTCAAAGATTCTACGCATATAAAGCATAAACAATTGATAATAGCACCAAGGTAAAACTTCAGAAACTTAGAAACCTATTTCCTTTTTAAAGTTTAGAAACCTGTTTCTTTGTTATTCACACCTAACAAACTCAGTAATTCAGGGTGAGCCAAATTAAGTTCTATCCAGCAGAGAAATGTTAGACACCAGAACTCTCCAGTCAAGGATGTAAACTGTCTTTCTCTGTGTTCCTTTCACCCTTTCCAAAGAATGATGTTTTCATAATTATTTCGTTACTCTCTTCTCAGCAATGAACCCAAGTAAGAAATAAGGACTTAGTTCTATTACTTGAGTTCTAGCTGGTGGAAGATGAAGTGAAGATAAAATGTTATCTTTCTTAACAGAAAAAAAGAGAAAACTCATAAACACCACTGCTGGATTTTTTTTTATTGTGATGCACAAAGACTGATATAACAATAACAGCTTACTAAATGAGAGCAATAAATAAAAGGACACGAGGCCATGCCTTCTAAAAATAATAAAATGTATGAAATACCTCAGTGTTATTTAGGAGTATTAAAAAAGGAACGTGTACTGTGATGAGAAGGATAGCCACTGTTGCATGTAACTTGTATTCTCTTGTATATGTGGGAAGAAGCACGTAGAAGGGTTGGCTGAAGAACACAGTGTCAGATCATACTAGTACTCAGCCCCAAAAAATAATTTTACAACCCCTTGTATAAAAGTCATCTAAATATGTAATTGCTCTTGAAATTCTGAATTGTTGCATATTTCTTTTCTTAAAATGATAGAACCTCATTCTCAAGATTAGCAGTATGGTCTGCACACACACACATATATATATATCCATATGTATATACACACACATACCAGCAGTGCTTTTTGAACCACTTCTGTGGCAGCTTACTCCAGAGGTGGAAAGTGTCACAGCACCGTGTAACTGCTAACACAACAATGTTCTTCTTCTTCTTCTCCATTAGTGCTTGCAGCTTTGTGCTCCCTTTCTGATCTCTGCTATACACCAACCTCTTTTTGTCATCGGCCCTGTAATTATCAAAGTTATTCATATTATTATGCTGTTGCAGGAGATAGGCTAGACTGATGCACACAGAAGCTTCAAAGTGTAGCTTAAAAATGATAATCTAATGCAAAGGACAAATCAAATACTTACAGAGAATAAAAAAAATACAGTTGGTCCAACTGTGAAAGTACGACTGGCCTCTAAATTGTTTGTAAGTATACTGATTAAACAAGCATTTAATGCACAACATTTCACCTACTCAAATGCATAATGGTATAATTCTATCATGTTCTTCCCACTCCCAACTTGGACAACTTGGAATTTATACAGTAATTAAATGCACCCCATTTTAATTAGCCTTTTATTTTTTAATATAAATATGGCACTGATAATCAGCTAATTTCCTTAACCCCTTTTTCAGCAGAATTTATCCACTTATTATCAGTCATTCTTTCTTGTTTTGTTACAGCTGCTTCAAGAAAACAGTAGGTTATCTCTGGAGGAAAAAGACAAAAGACTTGGTTATAAGTGTGCCCCTGATTTAGAGACAGAGATCTGGTTTTCAATTCATACTAATGTGTTTGACAGCTTCCGGCTTACCTGCACCCCAGTAGAAAAAAAGTCATTGGCAGAGGCATTTAATGGAAGAAGAAGAATGAAAAAAACAAACAAAAAACAAAGAAACACAAAGAGGAAAAAAAGGGAAAAAATAAAAAGACAAATAGGCAAATAAGGAAGCTGTAATTGAATTAAATCCTTATTTTTAGCTCAGGGATCTTTCCTAAGGATGACCTATCAGCTCCTTAAGATATGGATCCGGGAGTGTAAGGACATAGATCAGCCCTCTGGGAAAGAGTTGCAATTAGACATTATCATGGATTGAGGCAGGATGCTGGCCTGTGAAATCTTTTCCAAATGGTTATGGGACAGAGGGGGTCAATAAGAACAAAGATCTGGGAGGGAATGACTATTTAAAAATGGTTTGCAGCAAGAGGAAATGTTAATGAGTCAGAAATTGCTACCAAAAGACATGAGAGCTCTGTTTTCCTTCTGGCAAAGTAGAAAGGTCCCTTCAGAGGTCCCCAGGTGTAATAAGCATGTGTTGAGACAAAAGGTGTGCTGTGAAAAAACAAAATGCTCTTATATGGTTAAAGATCATTTTGTAATGTGCAGACATACAAGGCTCTTACTCGGGGTTGCCTTGCCAACTTAGATTTTAGATCTTTAAAATATTCTTTCTGTTATGTCATTAGTTATCTGTTTATCCATTACAGAGAGGGACGAAAAAGCATACTGAATAGCATACTGCCTTTAGAGTTATTATCTGAGAAAACAATACCTGCCTTGCAAATTTCCTAATAGGCAGGACCTGAGCTGTGTTTGCAGTTAACAGTTCTGCATTTAGAAAGCACATTCCTTTTGTTTACTTGTCAGTTCCCTTGTTTCCACACCATCCTTCTGGAGACAAAGGAACAAATGTCACCCTGTAAACAACGGGGGAGTACAAACCCCATATAAGTTGGCAGCCAGAGCTTTAGCATAAGTAATAAGGCTTTCTTGTTACTGCAATTCAGAAATTTAAAGGCATGTCAAAAGGGAGTAGTGTGTTTGTCATTAATGCTATTGACATTTATTATACTTTCTTTGGAAGGAGGATGATATTTCAGATAACAAAAATTAATGGAAACGTCATCCCTCAGCTCAGTTATAAGGTATGCAAAAATGGTCAACAGGTTTCTTATACATCATCGGCTGGGGAGCCTGGGCTACCAAAAGGAGAGTGAAAGAAAATTTCAGGAGCAGGTTTCTATAGTGAATAATTTAACCATGTATCTCTTTCACTTGTGACCTGATTCATTGGCAGGGATGTCAGGTATTTTACATTTCACCTGGAGTAGAAACACACCATCCAAAACCTGGCATTTTGCTACAAGCTGGGGACAGAAGAAGTAGCACAGGCTGACAAAGTCTCTTCATTACTTTTCATTCTAGAGTTCACTATTTTCTTCCAACTCTCTGAGGAAGCATATTTTCTTACGTGTATTATAAATGCCCTGCCCAGATCAGTAGGATTGTAATATCACTAAATCTTACCATGGAACAGTGAAAAAAAATGCTTTCAGTGGATGTTAGAAAAGTCATGACATTTTGGAAGGATCCTGTACAGTTTGGAGGACATATTCAAAGCCCAGCAACTACTGGTATTAACTGCTCAGCATTAATTAATTTATGTAAGACAGCTGCAAACACGTTATGTACCTTAAAATACATGGTTTGGGAATCTAACTACAATTGACAAAGTTATGATTAAAATATCTGTTTTGTAGCTTATGGCATGCATAGAGGTAATCCGTCACATATTTTTTAAGGAGAGGGCAGTTTTATTAAGTTACTTTTGAAATCATTTAACTTTACTGGAAAACACAAATATGTGATATTTAGAGATTTTTTTAGCTACTTATGCTAAAAATAGAAACTGAAATATTAAAAATGGGAGACTTTATCAAACATTTAAAATTATAGATCACAGATTTGTGAAAGCATTTACCTTTTCATGCAATTAGATTTCATTAGCTCTGAATTTTGAGCTAGGGTGCATTGTAATGATTTATTCTTAGTAGGCACATACTCTTTCTGGTAGTCTGGGCAGAAGAAAATACACATCAATTAAGACAGAGATATCTGTTTTTTCTTTCAGTGCTGGTATACAGAAAATTTATCAAATGTGATGAAACACATCCCTGCTTACAACTTTGAGTAACAGCTATGGGAAGGAGGAGGGGACCGGAGAGGATGAGAGAAATAAAGGGAAAATGTGTTTTTTCTATTGTGAGTCATTATTATTATGCATAATTTTGTGTATACCAGCATTCAAAGAAAACAGAATTCAAGAAGTTTTGTGAAAACTCAGAGGCTGTCAAATCCATAGTAATAATTCTGGTCAGATACAGAGACATGCTGCTTTTTCTTTTATATGTTTTTTGAAATTCAAATGACACCTCAGTGATTCCTTTCCTTGATATTCCACCTTAATTTATCCCCTGAAGTCTATAATTTCATGGCATGATACTCTATTAAAAATGTTAATAAGATTTCAAACTTACCAAAAAGGGCACCATGCAGAGTTGGAAAGGCAAAGTAAAATTTATCAGGGAGAATTAAAGCAGCCATTACAGAATAAAAGTTACATATGATATAAATAGTTTTCCTCACTGTGTAAAGAGCACACTTAAACCAGGACAAAACAGAACAGAACTGATCTGGTATGTTGGCACAGCTTTGCTGTGAAAAATAAACAATAAGTAATGAATCACAGAATGTTTGAGTTTGGAAGGGTCCTTTGGAGGTCATCCTGTCCAGGCCAGCTGCTCACGCAGTGCCACCTAGAACCAGCTACCCAGGCCATGTCCAGATGGCTTCCAAACGTCTCCAAGAACTGAGACTCTGCAGCCTTCTGGACAACTTGTGCCAGTGCTCAGTCACCCACACAGTGAAAAAGCGTTTCCTGATATTCACACAGAGCCTTCTGTGTTTCAGTTTGTGCCGCTGCCTCTTGCTGTCACTAGACATCACTGAAAAGAGCCTGGCTCTGTCTTCTTTGCATCCTCCTTCTGATATTTATCTACATTGATAAGATCCCCCAGAGCCTCCTTATCTCCAGGCTGAACAGTCCCAGATTTCTGAGCATCTCATACATGAGATACTCATCCCTTTGTCTTCCTAGCCTTTCATTGGACTCTCTCCAGTATATTCATGTCTCTCTTGCACTGGGGAGCCCAGGACTAGACACAGTGCTCCTGGTGTGGCCTCATGAGTGCTCAGCAAAGGGGAAGGATGACCTCTCTTGAACTTCTGGCATTACTTTGCCTGATGCAGCCCAGAACGTCCGAAATGATCAGTAACCTTTCTTTTCCTCTCCAAACCACAGTGTGGACCACTGGTACAGAACTGCACAAATAAGAAAAAAGAGCCTGTTTACATTTCCTGTTCTATAATGACAATATTTCTAATCAGATTAGAATTTGTTACAAGATTCATTTTTCCTTTCAGTAGAAGTAACAATATGCCTCTTGCTAATTAAGAATGGAGAAGTTGAAAAGACGGTTAGCTCTCCAGTGTAGATGCCACCACATTACTGAATATACGTGTCAGAAAAATGTAGGAACATTCCTCTCATAAAACTAGGAAATTCTTGATGAAGAACTAGAAATGTGATTTCAGATTCTTACAAGGCTATTGAAAAATCTTCCTGCTACGTCACACCTTCATTTTATATGACGTTCTAAAAAATAATGTAGGCGATTTGCTCCTTGCCTCTGTAAGATGCTCAAATTCCTCAAATACTCCAATACACCCTAATTATGAGTATGAACCAAACCAAATTATTTTGAACTCCAGAGAATTACGATCAAATGCTTAAAATTTGGCCTAGCTCATGTGAAGTTTTGGCTGTTTGGTACATTAACTCATGCTGCACATTTCAGTGACACTTCCAGAAATGCAACTTTTATTTCCAGATTATGAAGACTTCTGTTGTTCAGCCATGTGTTACCGCAAAAATGCCCCGCCCCCTTCCAGAAATCAATAACATAATATTTTTGATTCTTTGTGAAATAGGAGAACCCTTAAAAATAAAAAAAAATCAGATCATCCTTCTGTGTGTGTATGTATAACTTTCTTTGTTAAAAGGTACTGTCTTGGTTAAAAGACTTAATTAATTTACATCTCATGAATTCACAGTGTACAAAGAGATGTAGTCACTCAGATAATATGGCCATAAAGGATGAAATTCACAAAATAAAATGTTTTCTTTTGTTTTCCTTCTTGCCTCTTCAAAAGAAATAATCACAGTCAATACAAAGAGAAGATAAACGCAGAATGCCGTTAAAAGTGAAATGAGAGATAAGGAAAATATTTGTTTCCTGAGATATTCCCATCTGATATAAAAGACAAAAAATAGGACTTTCAAGATTATATTGGCTGAAATGTTTATCTTATTTATTCTGCCATCACCCTTCCATGTGTGCTGAATGTGGTGTTCGTTAAAATAGCATTTTTCTGGTCTTTCAGACAATGCTAACTAATCTTGCCTTGAACTGTGGAAACAGTAAGTCTTGTTAGATGTAACAAAAATACCAACCAAAGCAAGTATCTTCCTTTTTGTTTCTCTTCTTTATGTTGTTGTTATCAGAACAATTTTACACTTGTATGCTTTTTTTTTTTTTTTGGTTGCTATTTGATGTTTTATATATATTGGCAGAATTAGAAGTTGATATGTTTGTGAAAATCATCTCGCATGCTACAAAGTGCAGCTATCGCTGGGGGGGAGAATGTGCCATCCACTAGAATAGCTTGAGTTGTGGAGGATAAACAAGTGAAGAATAACAACATCCCAGCAGGTCAGCACTAGAAAGAACCTACTAGAACTGAATTACCAAAGTCAATGAATGTGGAAATATTACCTACCCCTCGTATATTCATATCAGTCTTCAATGTTTGGGTAGTTGCCACTAAATTGTCTGTCATTCTATTGTAGGTAAGCCTTTATGAACTACTGAACGCTAAATCACGACAGAATTTTAAAGATACTCACAGAACGAAAACCGCAACTGTCTTTGAACCATAGTATATATGCTCAAATAGTTCATGCTATAAATATTCCAATAGTTAAAATTCAAAAGATACAGCTAGAGCTGATCTAAACGTGCCTCATAATGTGTATTTCTTTCTGAAAAAAAAGTTTAAGGTGCTTTACTAAACTTGTCAAAGGCACATGTTGTGGATCACTAAGGACAGTGTCACCAGTGGATCATTGAACCTGGAAAGGCAGATTTCAATGTGTCTGTTAATGGAGAGTTTCCTCAATGCACTAGTGTTTGGAAGATCTCCGGCATCTTCTACCTATAGTGGAATAGACTCAAGGCTCCTCAGAAACATAGGCAAAATTGACTTTTTTTCCTGTTTTTCATCCTGTCAGCACTAAAATTCATTTTTGTAGACAAAATTCAGTCACAATTACATGCAAGAGAGGGATATTGCAAGGGAGTAAGTCTCTAGAGGAAAAAGTTCTGAGAAATCAGGTGTGTTTCAGAGAGCAGTGAGAGATTAGTGTCACTTTGGCTGGCTGAAAAGCTTTAGAAGGGAGAATAGAGAAGCTGGATAAGCAGTACTTTGGGAGGTTTTGGAAGTCTACCACCAGGGAAAGTATAATTCCATCCAACAGTACGAGTGGTGTCCTTCAGGGGTCTGTACTGGGACCAGTACCGGTACTATTTAGTATCTTCATCAATGACATAGCAGGATCGAGTGCACCCTCAGTAAATTTGCAGACAACATCAAGCTGAGTGGTGCAGCTGACACACCTGAGGATGGAATGGTGTCCAATGGGACCTGGACAAGCTCAAAAAGTGGGCCCATGTGAATTTCATGAGATTCCACAAGGCCAAGTGCAAGGTCCTGCACCTGGGCAGGGGCACCCCCCCGTATCAATACAGGATGGGGGATGAAGGGAAGAGCAGCCCTGCGGAGAAGGACCTGGGGGTACTGGTAGATGAAAAGCTGGACATAAGCCAGCAATGTCAGCTCACAGCCCAGAAAGCCAACTGTATCCTGGGCTTCATCAGAAGCAATGTGGCCAGCAGGTTGAGGGAAGTGATTCTGCCCCTCTGCTCTCCTGACAGCTGACCAGGAGTACTGCATCCAGCTATGAGGTCCCCAGTACAGGAAAGACATGGATCTGTTGATCTGTTGGAAGTGGTTCCAGGGGAAGGCCACAAAAATGATCAGAGGGATGGAACACCTCTCCTATGAGGAAAGGTTGGTGGGGTTTTTCAGCTGAGAACGCTCTCGTTGTGGCCTTTCACTACCTAAAGGGTTCTCATGAAAGATGACAAACTCTTTAGCAGGGCCTGTTGTGATAGGCCAAGGGGTAATGCTTTTAAACTAAATGAGGGTAGATTCAGACTAGATATAAGGAAGAATTTTATTTTTTTACAAGGAGTGTGGTGAAACTCTGGAACAGGTTGCCCAGAGTGACGGTTGATGCCCCATCCCTAGAAACTTTCAAGGTCAGGTTGGATTGGACTTTGAGCAACTTGATGCAGTTGGAGATGTCCCTGCACATTGCAGGGGGGGTGGAGTAGATGATCTTTAAAAGTTCCTTACAGCCCAAACCATCCTGTGGTTCTATGATGCTGATTCTAATATGGAGTGGGTGTCAACTGGCTTTGTAGAAGGTCTTGATAGTCCTGCAGGACAAGTTGAACATGTTACCAATGTGTTATTACAGCAAAGAGCAATGACATCCCAGGATGTGTTAGCCAGAAGGTAGCCAACAGGTCCAAGGAAGTGATCCTTCCCCTCTATTTGACATTTCCAAGATTGCTCCTGGAATGTTGGGTCCAGTTTCAAGCTCCTCAGTATAAGAAATATATTGACATTCTGAAGCAAATCCACTGGTAGACACCAAGGTGATAAAATGGTTGGGAAATATGATGCACCATAACAGCTTGAGACGAATGGGTATGTTCAGTCTTCACAGGAGTCTTCTCATTTCTAAGATTAATTGCTTAATTAATTCATTAGGCTATGGAGGGGCTAATCACTGTTTTTGTCTACGTCTTGGATGCATATAGATAAGGTGGAGTTAGACTCTTCTCAGAGGTTCTCAGAGAAAAGATGAGAGGGTGGTCACAAAATACAAGGGATTTCAACTTGACACCATTAAGGGCAGCTGAGGTTGGTGGATGGAAGGAGCTGGGGCTAGTCAAGACAAGAGGCTGCTCTCCACCTCCAGTCTCATGTCTCACCAGTAGCAAGGCTAGGGATGAATTCCCAACAGGTACATGCACACTACAGTCACAGCTGATCACCGACAGGTTAACACAGACCAGAATGCAGTACCATAGGCACTCACATAAATTAAGATAGCACTAAATAATCCGGTCTTGGTTTTAAGGGGGTTTGTTCATTAAAGACCTTCTTTCACAGATTTCTCCAATATATGGTTCCTGGATTTCCTGGATGTTTGATCTCTCCTGTATGCACTCCTAGACCCTTTGTCTCCCTGGAACAACACCCAGACCCACAGTCCCCCCGTTATCTTGCAACCAGACTTCTACCCATCAACTAGTCCAGCTTGAAATTTTCTCATTCGCGCACGCGCGCACATACACACACACACACAGAGTAGTAAAAGTGGAGTTTCATTAAAACATAGATCAGAGTGCTGTGGTCAGTTGGCGATCTCAGCCACACAAACTAGCAGCTTGCTTACACCATGGCCCTTCCACACACAGCCACCCTTCTATCCTTCCACTCCATCTCCTCCCTGGTCAACTTTGATCCCGGTTTTCAGCAGTTTCTTTTTTTCCCCATCCTCTCTCTATGTCAGTACACACAAAATGTCTCCTCTAAATCATGAGAAACACAAATATGGTGGTGTTTTGTTTATCTTCCTTTCAATTTATTTATTATTTTTTTAATGAAAGCATTTTATGATTGAGGCTGGTGCTGCATCCTTCAAAGGGAAAAGTCTAAAACAACTTGAGAAGGGATGAGGAGTTTGTGGAACATCCATGGTCATCCCTGACCCACAGAAAAGGTGGGATGCATTTTTAAAATTGAGGTAAGAATTTCAGTGAGTGAGCTTAGACCTCCTTCTTCCTGCCCCAGAGACTGCGATATTTGGCACGGCTCTGCTGTAATTTACTTGCGCAAAGCACCTGCCACTGCTTACATATCTCTGAGCACGATATGGTATGTAGGAGGGGTGGTACAGTGCTTGAGGCTGTATGAAGATCCAGCCAGGGACAAGCTGTCAAACCTATGGATGTTCTATTCATCCCACCACCAGTGACAACCATTAATCTCCCGATAATGGGATGGAAGAGACAAAAAGAAAAGGGTCTGAGCTCAGAAAACTCAGGGAGAAGCATTTGGGGAAGGAGTGGGAAGCACTCATCCAATGGCTCTCAGAAGTCTTTGTGAGAATTCAACGTACTGAAGGACGACATGAGATTGGTCATTCCAGCACCTAGACTGGAGTCCCCTTCCAGGGGTATTCTTTTGACTGTTCACAGGTTAAGCCTAGAAAGACTGAGCACCCTCTTCCCCACACTACTCTTGCAATAGTAAAATATTTTGAGCAGTGCAACTAAGCACACATACCCTGTTTATTTAAAAATTTACTTCCATTAGTCTACTAAAACCAAGTTTAAGGTTGTTCATTTATGAAAGCAGAGAGACCTTTTTTCACAATGAGCTAATTCGCAACAACCTATTAAGTTGCACCACAGGCTCCATTGTGTGCTTAGACACAAATTGCTGAGAGAAAATGTTTTAGTGCATTTCATTTCTGTGTATTCAGTCACAATATATTTACAGTTCTGTGGATTGTGAGGTAGATGTAAATAAGTTTCCCCCTTGTATATAAGTAAGTACTTTGTGGTATATTTCCTTGCTGATTGAAAGTAAATGGATAGCAACATTACAGTGCTGTAAATCATAATTTGTGCCTGGCTTCTTGGATCATCAGTTTGAAAATATATCAGAACATATTGTTATAGAATAAACAGCATGACTCAGTTTAAGCCTTTCTTGCTCCTTCAGGTGCTGAAAGTACTGTAAAGTGCTCCAGAATTCAGTCAGTTGCCTCCCTTCAGAGGAGCTAATAAACCCAGGTTCTTTCTCCCTGTCTCTGGGATTAGGATAAATCCAATTGCATCTTTCAAAACAAATACAGCTGCTGGTTAAACATCCTTTCTGATGTATGAAAAAAGTAAGAGTTCAATTCTTCTTGTCTTATCAAATCCAGTTAAAACACACGCACCTTCAAGGTCTCTAATCTTATACCTTACATGTACCAAAAATGCCTATAAAAACCAAAAACCAATTACTGACATATAATGTGTGCCCTTCCCCCTCAACCTTTTAAATGGAATCAGTGTTAAGGGAAGTTCTTTTCTAGGCCACTTTAATCACAAAACCAAGAGCAATGAAAATTATGATTCAATTGATCTGTCATCACTAAGTATTTGCATTACTGATTTTTTTTCAGCTTAAGTTGAATCAAGAACATCCCTGGTCATTCTTGTTGACATACACTCCTCTACTCATCATATTTAATGAAAATGGCAGGGATATTAAAATCATTTATAATATACAGGGGGAAAAAGAGCCCTTCTCACCAAGGGCCAAGGACAAACATGACATATCCAGGAGGCATTGACTATACCACATATAAAAACAACAAGTTTTTTAAATGTATTTTGTCTCTGCAGGGTACATAATGAATAATCACAATTTGAAGTATGTCAGATTAAAAGAAAGATGTGAGCCAACTTATTATATGCATAAGAAGGCATACATAATACACAGGAAATACTCAGATAATGTTGTTTATGGCATAATTCTACACAACGTTTCTCAGAAGTATATCTTTGCAGGGAAGTCAGATATTCTTCTCTGTAAACCAAGCAAGCACCTGTGAAGACAGTGAAATTAGACTGCCAAAGGGCACTGGCCCATCATATTTTAATTTCTTTTCTATATCCAAAGTGATGAACTAGTTAATATGCCTCAAAAACAGTTTTTCATTTTTATTTGAGATCTTTCCTGGAGTAGCTCTTATTTCTTTGGTAAAGGTTTGCAGTCACTCCAGGACATTTCTAGAGTGTGCATATAACAGTTTCATGACACAAGTGATCAACAAGGTAACAGTGGGAGATGCTTTGCTGGACCTATTACACGCGAGCAAGGAAGAACAGGTCAAAGACGAGAAGGTCAAGTGTGGCTGTGGCTGCAGTGATCATAAGATGGTGCAGTTTTAAAAACCTGAGAGAAGTGACCAAGCAGATTCACAGCCCTGGACTTCAGGAGACCATATGTCAGCTTGTTGGCAGCACCCAGTGGGAGACTGGGTAAAGGAGCCCAGTACACCAGTGGTGAAGGACTTGGGAAAGACGGAGGCACTCAATGCCTTTTTGCCTAGGATTTCAGTGGAAAGGTCTGCCCTAAGGACTCCTAGGCCCTGAGCCAAGGAGCACAGCCTGTGGGATGAAGCTGTGCCCACTGTCAGGGAAGATAAAATTAGGGCACACAAAAGCAGACTGAGCATGCACAAGTTCACCATTCTGGGGTGCTGAGGGACTGGCCGGTATTGCAAGGCTGCTCTCTATCATCTCCATCACTCCTGAGATCACAGGACACGCAGAAAACTGACTGGAGAGAGAGACACATCCCACATACCTGCAGGAAGGGCAAGGAGGATCAGCAAAAGTACAAGCCTGTCAGCTTCACCTCATTTCCTGGGAAGGTTATGGAACACAGCCTCCTCAACCTCCTCTTCTTCTTAAGGATCCAGACACATGCAGAACAGTTTGAGACTGGGAACAGTCAGCATGGGTCTTCCAAGGACAAACCAAACCTGACCTGACTCCTTTCTGCAGTGAAGCAAGTGGCTGTATAGGCAAGGGAAGATCAGTAGCTCTTTGCTTTGGTTTTAGCAAGGTCGTGGACAAAGTCTCCCACAAAATCCTTCCAGCCAAATTGGAGAGACATGGACTGAGGAAGGGCATGAGGCAAGTAGAAAAGGTCCTGGAAAACTCGGCTCAAGGGATGATGATTTGTCGTACAAAGTCCAGCTGGTAGGTGGCCAGTTACTGGTGGTGTCCCTCAGGGACTGGTACTGGTGATCTGGATGATAGGACAGAGTACACTGTCAGCAAGTTTGTAGACAACGTCAACCTGGGATGTGTCCTGATATGCTGTAGGGCAGGGCTGGTACCCCAAGGGACCACAACAGTACTGAGAAACAGGCCAAAAGAAACCTCATAATCCGGGGCAAATGCCTCTAGTTTGTCATAAGCTCATGCAAGAACACAGGCTCTGGGCCAACTGGCCGGAGAGAGCAGCTGTGCAGAGAAAAATTCGGAGTCCTAGCACACTATGAGCTGAATCAGCAGTGCGTCCTTGCAGCAACAAAGGCCAACCCCCAGGGGAGGGATCCTTCTTCCCAGTCCGGTCCTTGTAAGACTGTATCTGAAGTGCTGCATCCGCTTTTGGGGACTCGCTACAAGACAGACTTGGACCTACTGAAGAAAAGCCGGTTCTAATTAGGGGGCTGGAAAACATGACATAAATATAGGCTGAGTGAACTTAGTCTTTGCAGCCTGGAGAAGAGCAGGCTTGGGGGAGACCTAATGGCCATCCACAGCTGCCTAGCTGGAGGGTATAGAGAAGATGCTTTTCAGAGCTGCAAAGCAATGAGAAAAAAGACAACAGGCACAAGCTAGAACATGGAGAATTCTGATCTGACGTAAGGAAAAATGATCGCCACATGGGTGGTCAAACATTGGCACGGATTTCTCAGAGGTGGTGTGAAATTTCCACCCTTGAAGACAGCCAGAACTCGACTGGAAAAGGCCCTGAGCAACCTTCTGTAACTACCTGTCTTGACTGAGACACTGAACTAGACCTTTGGAGATCTCTTCCAACCTGTAATATTATTCTCTGTCTCCAAGATACGGCAGCATACTTGGAGTTACCATTTTTTCCAGATGGACTAGAGGAGAAAGGAGATGAGGGAAATTTGTTATAAGCCACGTGTCTGGGTTACCAGTTCTTTGACATTACCTTTCAATCATTAGCCAGAGGCCATTATTTCTGCTTGTCTGAGTACCCTTGATGTGAAAAAAAAAAAAAAAAGAATAAAGTGTCTAAAATGTTTTTCCAATGAGAAAATTCTATGATAGAATATCTCCTCAAACTGTCCTTGTCCTGTTTTCTCTTTTCTGTGAAGTTTCTAACTTCTTTTTCTGTTTTAAAATATCTATGACTTTGTCCGGTATGCATCACAATTAGACAGAAGAATAAGCTGTTGTTAAGCTGTATCTCGTCAAACTATTGCAAAATCATAAAAAAACTCCAAAAAACCAAAACAAAAACCAAAACAAAACAGAACCCTGTTGCCTTTTCTCCTTTCTTATATGATTCAGAGTAACATAGGAACTCTTGCATAAAAACTACAGCAAAGTCATGCCTTGATGAGAGAGGTCATCAATGCCTTTGGAACAGAGAAGAAAAATTCAGTTATCTGGAACAACAGCCGAAAACTTTATTCAAAGGAAAGGTAAGTTCATAAGTATTTCGTAAACTTTCTCTAAGCTTGATTAAGAACCTGAAAGTGCCTAACATTATTTAATTTCCTGTCAATTTCAGTCTGTCTTTTACTCTTCCAAGCCTGTACCAGAGTCATATTCTCCGTCCTTGGAAAACACGTTAACCCCATTAGCAGAACAAAAAAGGAAAATCTAAAGTTAAAAGCTCTTCTCCCTTGATCTGCGCAAGCACCTTGAAAGCTGATGACATGTTTGGGTTAGTGTAAGTCTAAAGCATGTTAAAAGTACACTTTTGGCATTTTTAATGAGAGTGTTTCAGGCAAGTTGATTAACTCTGAATGTTTGCCTAATGGGGAGTTGATGGTAAATTAGTCTCTTTAAACCTGACATGAAATGATCAAAACTCTAAGTTAGCAGAAGTTTATATAACTGTATATTACTATGCTGCCTGAATGTATGTGGAACACCCTGTGATGCAGCTGGTCTCGTTTTCTTCTAGGTCAGCTAATTTCTTTAAGATTAATTATCTATTTATTGGTGACTGTAAGTGTTCCAACAATTTGCTGCTACATACAAAACCATTGTCCCCCATCCCATGGATCGATGCCACGTCTTCTCAGAAGGCTTTTCAGAAGCTTTATGATCCCTTCACTATACATAGGTATAACTATAATAAAGCCCACAGTGGGCTGTGATGGCTTAGTGTGTCCTTGTAGAGCAAGGCAGTGACGTTGAGTTCACCCAGAGTTATCATAGTTCGCTGTAGCATGGATGATGGGTATATCCAAAAAAGCAGAACTTGTACTCAGTGGAAAGCTAAAGAAGTTTTTAGCCAGTTCTGATAGTTTAAGAAGCTGCCAGTCTGTGTTACTGATTCCTAGCATACAATTTTTACTGGAGAGTGGTGGAACATCCTCAAGACAGACTTACAGCTGTCTGCTGCAATAGCAGCAGCAAAGGAACCACCACTTCGATCTGGAGCTCCTAAAATCCTTTTCTTTTTAAAAATGATGAATAAGACAGAGCAGGGGTAAGGACCTTGCCACATTTTCAGATTTTCCACTTCTGCCTCAACTATTTTAGTGACACATGCAGTAGCTGTATAAATAGACCTCACCTACAAAGCTGATGAGAAAACAGCTCCATGAAAATCTGCAGAGCGGTCAGCTGAAAACTTGTTTCCTAATGACTTACACAACAAAAAATGTAAAAAGGAATTATCTAGAATATTTTGAGGCCAAAAATGATGCTATTGTCCTGATACGGCAATAATATGTACCTGTAGATAACCAAAATTCATGGTGACAAAACGTGTAAGTAAGAAGCATTATTAATTTGAAAAATAATGTGTAATCAATAGCTAAAGGATATTTTACTGTCATGGTCTATGTCTCTAAAGCAGGGAGACAGACAGTTCTGTTGGTTATGTCAAACACAGAGTTCAATACAGGGTCACATGACATTTGTGCTATTTCCTACTATACCATAGCCACCATCCCACTCGAAGAAACAATAACAAGAATACTCTGACAAGGTCCAATCTCTTAAACATAAATAAACAAGATAAAGCTCAGTCCCTCATGTTTTCATTATTGATTTCATATGCTTATATATTAATTTCTCTGAGAAATAAACTTCTTGTATCCATGGTACCCATTCCCATAAAAATGATACATTGATTACTAGTAATTATACATGTGAATAAAACCCAGTAAAATTAATTCTGAAACTACTAAAGTGCAGGCTTGTTTTGGACTTCCTGCAGCTGCTTCTCATGGCAAGAAAGATGAACACAGAAAAGAAGCCATCACACTGTTTCTTCTAATATATTTTCAAGTGCTTTTGTCTAGTCTTGTATTTTTGTATGCAAGTACAGACTTGTAGGATAAGCACAAGCAGTATTAACACATGCTTCGTGTGTTCTTAAAAGCATGTAAGTACTAAATTCCAGGGGCCTTCATCACTACCAAATTTGTCCATCAATCACATTTTTTCTCTGTGAAGTGCTTTCATACCAAGATGAATGCATGAGGAGGTGGAGTGGGCTTGCAAATGTATAACTATTCTTTAAATTACTCACATCTGCACTCAGCAGTTCGTCCTCTGAAAGTATTACAGCATAGAGAAATGCCCCCTCCCTCCGCCCCTTTATTTATCTTCCTTCCATACACAGCAGTGTCTCACCGGCAAAATGGTTTTTAGAGAGTGTATATATCAATTATTTTATCCTTTATGGAAAGAATATTTAGCCATAGTTCATCTTACAAGGTAGTAGAGAATGCCATTAAAGAGTGACACTAAAATGCAATGTAATTTTGTAGAGAATAATAGCTAAAAGAAATATTAAGAGAATGTGTTCTTTCTTTGTATTTCTGTGTCAGTAACTCAGAAATTTCACCACCACTGGCAAAAAAAATAGAGCATTTTTATATTTTTCAACATGATGGGAACAAAAATGTAGCTCTAGAAATATGGAGATTAAAATCACTAACACAAAGTTTGCATTTGTTGATATTTTACAGATAGACTGATTTTATTTTTTTAAAAATTTTCACTGAATTTGCATCAAAAGCTTCTGTTCCAAAAATGCCTGCATTGTTTTATAACAGATACGAATAAAGAACCAGATCTGAATTTGAAATTTGTTGCTAAAAATACCAGCTCTACATAAAACTATATGTGTCTTGTCTCTGCTGTATGTAGCCTAACACCTATTTTTGCCGTTTACCAAAGTTTTTATAGTTGCCATAAGGAATGTGTGACAAAATGCTTTGGGAATTGGAGAGAGACACCATCCACAAGACAGTCTTTGCCTGTCTACACTACAGAAGTATTTGCAGTATAATAGGTAGAAATATGTAAATACAGCTGAGATAGCTGGATGAGATTTCATATTGCACTTCTATATCTGTAGAATAAATCTGCCATTATGTGTTTGGCATACCTTGTGCTATCTTACATCTGTAGCTCTAAAATTAGAAAACACACAATTATGGAGTGATTGCTCTTCTGCTAAGGGGAGAGTGGGATTGTCTAGAAATTGCCAAGAAGTCTGAAGGATGGAAAGAGGAAATTCTTACACACACACATAATTTTTTTTTTTTTTTGCTTTAATATAAAATTCTGCTCGAGTACATAAATTGACAAATACTTGTACTGTTTTATTGGTACAAATGGCTGTTGTATACTTTGATATACCAATAAATATACCAATAAGGGTGCCAATAACTCTGGTATACCTAGTCTCTTCTTAGATTGATTTAAACATCAGGAATATATTTCCTTGCTCCTGCATACTGTGGTTAAATGGCTATTTAAATTTATTTATGTATGTCTATATGGGAGCAAAGTAAGAAAAAGGAATTAAAGAAGTCTTCACACCCTCTCTTTTCTTTCAGTTATTTGCAAGGGAAGCTGAGTATGGAATATTGCATTTTCCCCAGAAATACTCCCCTGAATGTAAAAGGAGGTCTGCTCCTTTAAACAGCCTATGGATATTTTATTTTTTTAATAGAATATTAAATTATTATCCTATTTTCATTTGAGACATCCTGTATGCAAGCATTCACGTATTCAGATAGGTGTAAAATATACAAAGAAAAACCTGTTTATAAATAAAATGTGTATGTAGGAGCCATACATAGTAAATATATACCTTTTACTTACTCCAAATTTACTTATTATTGTAGTCTGATAAATGGTGATCTGTTAACAATTCTGCAGATTTTCATGTGACTCTTCATTTGCCATTTCCACAATTTAATTC
Source organism: Falco peregrinus (assembly GCF_023634155.1). NCBI lineage: Eukaryota > Metazoa > Chordata > Aves > Falconiformes > Falconidae > Falco > Falco peregrinus. The sequence continues at coordinate 3,141,933 of NC_073730.1, forward strand.
CACCATTCCTTCAAAATATGTGGATGATGTCAAAGAGCTGTGAAGCTTATTCTTCCTGTACTACCATGGCAAATTTTTTTGTTGAGGTTTCTTCACACTTTGTAAAAGGATTGAGAGTTCAGATTTGTCTGTCACTGAAATACATCTCGCTGATTGCTGTTGTTTGATAGACTTGTGCGTGGCTGGACTACTCACTGTAGAGATGCAAATTGTTTGGAGCATGACAAAAAATATAGGGGTTTATGGGATAGAAGCTTGCAAATCTAGGGAATACGGAAGCTTCAGGCAGGCAGAGACATTAAACATCTTGACTTTGCGCTTTCTAGCATTGAGCATATATACTAGGGACCACTCTATGTCTGGGCAACCAGTATCCAAAGCTATGTCCAGGTTTGGATGAAGGGGTCCAGTTTTATGCCTCAGAGGAGACTTCCATCGTCAGCTGCATCTGTGGCATGACCCTGGGGTCCGAGCCTTGCAGCACACAATTGCCTGAGAGCCCAACCATAAAGCACTGTCTTCCGACCCCATGGTGGAACCTCTGTGAGGGGCCTGGCTATACCATCTCATCCCCTCCCGGCAGGCAGGGTGGCTGCTGTGAGTCCTTCCACAGCCTTGCCTGCACCAGGGTGGCCAGGCTCTGCTCCTGTGGCCTCTCCTCCCAGCACTTGCTCCAGCCCCAAGCGCCCTGGGGACCTCTGCTGACCTTGCTCCAACTTGTCAATGTCCAAGACTGGAGACAATATCTGGATGTGCCCTAATGAGTACTGAAGAGGAAGGAGTAATTTCTGCCTTCTAGAAAACATTCCGGATAAACATTTTGTTGTATTTATGCATCATCAAATTCCATACAACTTAAGGTTTTCTTAAAAATCCTAGTATTTTCTAGATGACAATACTTCATATATGGTATCTCATAAGAACTTTCCAGCTTTCACATTCCCTTTCCCTGATACATAGACCCTAAAACACCTAATTAATTTCTGAAAGGGGGAGTTAGCCCTCTTTGGAAAATATTATCCCAGCTTATATCAGGGTTAATAACATCCTCATTGCAGGTATCTCTGCTTGAACAGGTTTATCCTGAATATTTAAAATATGAAAGCAAGCTGCTCTCTTGTTCCACTTTAGAGACAGCTGATATCTTACAAAAATAGGGACTAATATATTTTTTCCACCATTTGAGCAGGATAGAATGCCAGAGTTTTAGTTCAATGTGGAAGCAGACTCATGTGTTTAGTAAAACTGCCATTAAAACGCATTTGAACGACAATTCTTTGGTTCACTGCCAAAGCCTGTACGCGTGCATGATGCTGGCCTGGAAACTAGTGTCTTCCCTGTGGGCATGATGAGCAAAATGGTAAGTTGCATTTCTTTGTATTTACCTTCCCCTCCTTCAATCTATTAGAAGCTCAGAGATTCTGAACTGTGGTTTGTGGATGTAATTTTTCATTAGCAACTTCTCACCCTAACTTCAACCCCCATCTTCCTCGCACGCGTTACAGCGTTACCAGGTACACCGCAGGGCAAAGATCAAAGCTAGTCCTGTTCACAGCTTAAGCAATTTCCCATAGCCAGCCCAGCAAACCTCACATACTCGGAAGGGAACAATTGTTTGTGAGTTTCCAACTGCTGACAAAACAGATAGTTTTCCTATCACATGTGTAAATATGCATCATACCAAGTCCCTTTAAAAATCTGTACATGACTTATTTTACCTCAATACATTTAACATTTTCCCATCTTTCCACCACAGTGAATTACTGGTTTTGTTACAAAACATGTTGTTTCTCATAAGAAGTCAGTGGTTTATAAATAAAAAGAAAATATAAAATTGCAAAACAATCTAATAACATCTGACAGACTGTTAAAAATACAACAGGTTTTTTATCTATGCCTTTCCTGTGCTAATGGAGGCTCTGCCATGAAGGAGTATTAACAGGACATGCATTTAACGCATTAATTTAAACATGCTGTTCCTCTAATCAATTGCTTAGTGGTAGGTGATGACAATCTTACCCAATTAGAACGGTGGCAAGTATATAATTATTGGATTTTCAAGGGGCGGAAAAAAAAAAAAAGTGCCTTAGTAAATTCAAGCTAATTCAAGCTTCAAGTAAATTCAAGCTTAAAACTTAAAGTTTTCTAAAAAGTCATAGTATTTTTGAGGTTACAGCAATTCTTTCACTCACACACACCCTGTTCACTTGCTGTGATTTACTGCAGTGCAGAAAAGACTGACAGTATATGGATTGGATGAATATATGCAAAACCAAGAAATCACAAGGATTCATTTGCAATACAGACTTCTAACATATTAAGGCATTATTTGACAAGCACATTCATATGTTAATTCTTTATTTTGGTTTGGTTTCAAGGGGTTGATATTACAACATAGGCATTCATATGTTTGAGCTTCTTTTGATACAAAGTATGGACAAAGAAATCCATAAATATATATTAATATGAATGTGTAACGAATAATATATGCAAGTGTAAGGTCATTTTTATGCTGTGAAATATGAATTAAATATAGTTATTGGAAAAATTCTATTAAAAAACAAAATGCATTCTTGAGTGACTAAGCATTTGCAGAAATAAAAATTTCACTTGTGAAAGCACTAGTATAACAAGGTCATTAAATCATGTTGGGGCGCATATTTTGTGAGATTTTAATGCAGGGTAATATTCATTTTCTGGTTTTGTTTCTTTGCTATCACTTGTTTTTAATTCTACCGCTATCTAGCAGATCTGTAGTAAACCCTTTTTTTCCTCTGCCTGCAACTTTCTAATTACTGCTGATCCTTGCTGCCTTGTCATCAAAACTGATATTTCTGTTGAGACAAATAGACAAATGAAACAAGGGATTATCTTCCTGCCATTGGCTTTTTTTTTTTGTTTGTTTTTGTTTTTTTTTTTTTTTAATGAACAGATTTAGGTAACACAAGGAGAAAAAATACTTCCTTTATTTGCTTATTTCTATTTCAACAGGAAGCCAGCAAACATTTTATAAACAGGAAATGTACTTTCTGTGGGGAGTATTCACCAAAACCTATTAAAGAAAAATACCTTTCTGCATTGCACATCAAGTTACATAACAACAGATTTTTGGGGAAAAAAACCCAACTACATTAAAATCCACATCATTAGCTAATTGCACAAAGTCTCAACAGTAAAGATAGATTTTAAAGTACTAAGACCCAAATTCATTCAGTAACTCAAGAAGTCACTGGTTCAGAGTGTGAAGCTTGAAGGACACTTCCAGCACCAGCAGTTTCATGATATTAGTCTTTCTCTTCCTTTCCTTTCTCATAAGGGAGACAAAGAATATTCCTTCAGGCAGTGTGGTGCATTATTTACAATTTACATAGTCTTTGTTAGAGGGATTGATTGCTAGTGTTTCATTTCACCAGTAAAAACCAATACATTTTAATTGGGCAACCTCAGAATCTGCCTTCAGAAGCTGCTTAAAATTATCAAATAAATACATAATTATTTCTGTTATTAAATTAAATTCTCTACTCCTCACAATAGATAAAAACCCCTCTTTTCTTTGCTATGCCCCAAACCCATTTTTGTCCTAAACCTTGACCTTTTGCCTTAGAACTTCTGAAACCGAGCCAGATAGTAGCAAATTTTTTCAGGAAAGCAAGAGAAATACAACATAATAACCTTGCAATTCCCACAGTCTCAGCTAACCTAACCATTGAAAAATGCTGCACTGAAGTGAATAAAACAGATTGTGAAAAACACTGCCGTTCAGCATAGTGACGGTTACACTCCTATAGCCAAAATGGGCATTGCACCACAGGGTTGACCCAGATGAGGGTAAAATAACAGAAAAGAAAATAAAACCCAAACCAAACACATTTATTTTACTTTGAAATCTAAGAGCTCTTCATACAGTTGAAGCTTGTCTCATTCACACTTGCTTTCTACAGTAATAACATTTTCATTAAAACAGTAGCTCGCCAGACCTTAAATAAGCGCTACAAGTGCTTTTATTGAAAGTATAAGAATTAATCCTTTTTGCTATTACTTTCAATATTCCTTTTTAAAAAGCCACCCATATATGACATTTATAAATTTGTGTACACTATGTATTAATTCAAATTAAGCCCTGCAGTGAATAATGCTAAGGCCCTTGAATTAAGCTATTTAATTCCTTTCCTCCTCTAATTGCTGAAACTATTATTTAATGTCTCCTGTTTTTCTCTCTATTAATCTGTTTGCTTTACTAAATTGCATTCAGTTTTTCAATGCAGAAATCGTACAAATGAGAGGGAAAGTAAAGGTTTTAAACAAAGGAGTAATGCATTTATTTGAAAGAAGAAGTAAAAAGGTGGCTGAGGAAACATCCAAATTATAGGGTACTTGTCACAAGTACCCATCTATAAATTACAGGAGAGCTGGAAAGGGCCAGCAAGGTGAGCAGACTATTAATAACGTGAAGAAAGATAACCGGGACCTGCTACACTTGTGGCTCCAGCAGGTGGTGGACCCCAAAAAGCTCCGGCCAGGCTTGAAGTTTCTGAGTCCAGCCCAGGCGGTGGGCTGGAGCTGACAGAGACGAACTGCTAAAGCTGGAAAGACAAAATACTGTGCTTAACGTTTTAATTTTGAGCACAATTGTGTCACCGGGCTTTTCATGCTACTGTAACTAATGGCTACGAACAGTCGCTGCCACAGAGAAAGCTCTAAAAGCTTCTCCCTCTCGGTGTTATCTGCCCAGGTCATTCAGTTTGTGAATTATTGCTTGCATTTAACGTAGAGTGGGGTGGGCTTTTTTCTCTTCTTTTCCTTTCTCTTGAAGGAAAGAAGCGGAGCGGAAAGGTTCTGTAGAATAAAGACACAGTTCCTGTTTGTTCAGTGCCTTTCTGGTGTGGCTCCAACGCTGTTGATACCACGTTGTATCAGCCTGGGTCACAGAACGCAGCACACTGCTGACAGGGACGGCAGAGACCCACAGTATGCTTCAAATGGGACAGGCGGCTCTTCCAAGAGAAACCAAGAAAACAATAAATAAACTATTAAGCCTTATTTCATTATAATACCAATGGCTTTAATGTAGTCTGCAAGGACTAGTTTCAGTATCCCTTTAAGTCTGTGCACAAGGAACATGCACATTGTTCCTGGTGTGGCTAAAATATTCTGTGCAATAAGTAGGTAAAATAATTGTATCATTTCTGCAAATTAGTTCTGTGTTCTGGAATGAGCTATGCTGTTGCAGAGAGGCTTGTGTTATTTTCTGTATTCACAGTTTCCCTTCACACTGATAATTGGGTACACAGCCACTTCCACAATAATTTTCCCATCAGCTCAGAAAGCACCTTATGTTTTTCCCGTTACATCAGTCAGCGTGGACATATAGTGTGAAGGGCAACAGAAATAACATTGGTCCCTGCTTTGAATTGTAATAGGTACGTGTGCTTTAGTGATATCTGACTTCCTTAGGAGAAATCAGCACTGCTCATGGTCTGAGCCAAAATAATGTGCAAAATGGCCTTTTTTTGGTCTTTATGCCAATTACTGTCATTCTAGCTGGTAAAAAACTTGCAGAAACTATAGTCTTGATTTCAGATCCTTCTCACAAATTATAATCTCACTCGTAAGTTTTTGAGTGATTTTCATCAGTCTGCCATCTTAAAATGGACAGACACACACTTTCTGTCAGCAAATGGTAGCATATGAATAGTACACAAGCTCTTTGCCACAACTGTTTTCTCTGCTGTCTATCACACAGCACTTACTTGTGTACATTTTCTTAATTCTGAGCTGATTATTGTACCTGCACGACTTTAGGGAGCATAGAAAGGAAGGAAAAAATAAAAACCTTGTTTCTTTCCACTAATTGCTAAATAGGGCTTTCTATTTTCTTAAATTAGCGCTGTGCTCCAGGGTTATACACCCTTTGCTGTCCTTCCACAAGACACTGACCACAGCACCATCGACAAAATCACACAGGGACATTTCAACAGCTAGAGAAGAGCTTTTGGATGCTTGTCTACTTCTTTTACCATAGTGGTGTTGGGAAGACTGGACCCACTGATGGAGTTTCCCCACAGAGATTTTAAACAACTTGGCAACTTGACTTTTTGTTAGTTTCTTTTGACTTGTCTGGAGTTGTTTGTGGTTTGTTTTTTGGTTTTTTTTGTTTTTTTTTTTTTTTTTCTTAAAAAGCGCAGACTGTAATGCCGCAACTTCTTTCTGCTAGAAAGGTCCAGCATGTTTATATTTCTGTCAACAGTGTGCACCAACCTGGGTAGCCTAGTGAAATCATATTAACACACCTTCCCATCAGGGGCTGCTTTTGAATGCAAATAGATGGTATTTTTCCTGGCACCAAAAAGACTGTCTCCGGGGTCTCTGTGGGCACTTTGGTCCTCCCCATCTGATTCTGCTGTAACAACATCTTTGTGCTCCCATATAGACCTGATACTAAAGCCCACCCTCCTCAGGTGGGCTATGTTTTGTCGTGTCGTGTAAACACCCAAAGCCACCTTGCCCCCTGCCAGGGGGTTCCCATCTTATTTATGGTGACATCTGACACAGCTATAGGAAATGCACCGGTTACACTCGAAAGCTCTCAGCAATCCGTCGCTGCACAGCCACCCAAAAAGCAGGACCCAGCTTGGGATTCAACATCTCGTAACACGTGCTAGTAAGTATTGAACAAAGGTGGCCAAATACCCTTCTTCCTCTGGCAGCAGCCACTGGGGAAAGAGAGGATGTTACCATGTTAGGAGTAAGGATTATAAAGAGGTGTATCTCTGCAAACATATGCCAGGCAGCAACGTGCTGAAAGGGATCTGTATGGATTATTGACCTTTACATCATCACTGTCTTCCACACGGACTGTGTGACAAATTACCACCACTTTCTCATTTCTTTATGAACTCAATGTCTCCCTCAAAATTTTCACATCTTGCTTTCAATAGTAACAAAGTTCTTTTGCAGGTCAAAAATTGTCTCACAATTAGTTTTGTGCCACACCAAGAATTGCTTTTTCTCCCTGAGCATCATGCTGTCCACCCTAAAATATTCACGTGTGGGACAGAGTTTTGCTGTTCAGTGGTGTTAAAAATAGTGAAAATAATAATCTCTGAAGTAAGATCTATGCAGTGGGGAATGGGGACATAGTGCAATCTGTTACTTGGTCTCTCTCCAAGCAGTGTATTACTTTCAAAGGTTTCTGTTTGCATAACTCTCAGTAGACCTCAGCTTTGCTTTAGAGAGGTACGCTGGTTGCCTCTTGTTTGAGCTGTGATCTTTTCTATATTCTTCAGACATCGTAGTTATATACTAATCTTGTAATCAGAATCAATCTTTTACAAGCAGAAGACTACATTTACATGCAAAAGCCTTTGGTTTAGGATCTTAGAGCTTTACTTGCTGAGGTCTTAAAAGTGATAATGACTTCGAACCTTTTGTTATTCACTTCATGAGTTTTCCTCTGGAACATACTCTGTTGTCCCTGACAAAGTACAAGACAGTGACTCTGATGGCCAATAATCTGAAAGTGTAATTGTTTCTTAGATTTTTGTTTAGTTCAGTTCTTTTTTTTTCTCTCTTACACATGGCTGGTAAAGCTTTAGCTGGAATCAGTGTGATTATAGAGAAGAAAAATCTGGTCCACTGTATACTGAAGCGTGCTGTGCTTGCAAAATACTCCTTATGACATAAAGTTAGAAACTGTTTCAATGGTTGAACTAGAGCTACACTAATGTCTTTAAACTCGGTTAATTCATTTCAGCAAAATTCATCCATTGACTGAGTTTATCAGAGTGACAGAGAAGGGCTTTAATACTGTTGACTTCAGGTAAGAGAAAGTACAATGAGATTCTTTAAATTAGTTGAATGTGTTTGGACAGTTAATATCTCAAAAAGTCTATTATCTGTATTGACTGTATCACTATAGAATGTTATAAAATTAATTATATTCTTCATAGCTTAACAATGATTGCCTCATTTAGAAATATAATTACCTATCATTGACGTTTTCAGCCAGAAGGGTTTTTTTTAGCCGTGTATAACAACTTGGTTTGCTAGGCTTCATTTAAATCCCTTGCCTCCTCCTCCTCCTTGTAAAAGTTTGATATTTTAGGTAGCTCTTTTTTTTTTTTTTTTTTTTTTTTTAATACCGGAGTTTTATTCAAGGTATTTAATGTCATTATACACAAAGGACAGATTGACACTAAAATAGCAGCCTGGCTAATAAAACAAGAAATCACCAAGTGACAGCATGTTATGGGGTTCTCTGTAATACAATGGGATAGTGGACAGTGTGAGCAGTGTCCTCCTCAAGATTTAAAAGCAGGACAAATTATTATTCAGGAACAAAAATTATGCTCTATCTCCTAAAAGGATCATTCAACGAGACAGAAATAAGAAAATCAAAACCCAGAAGATATTTTCCATGTTTTCCCAAGAAAACTGTTTCAAGCATTTTTGTTCCAGTTTAGAATTGTTTTTGAGAAGCACAACTATCATTCCTACAGACACATCAAAACCAAGACCACCAGGTTTATCCTGATATAAACCATAATTTCTATGTGCAATTACAAGGCATTGGGAGAGAAAATAATTGCTAAACATTGTCAAGCATAATTACACAGCATCCATCTTTTGTAGACTAGTCAATTATCCAAATCAAGGCAACCCTGCCATCTTGCTCACAGGTTCATCCTTCCTCATCCAGTGAAACAACAAGGAGTTAAGAAATATTGAAGAAAGTCAGAGAATATATTTTGTTACTATTATTTTTCCTGTAGACACTATTCTTTCTCCTTGATAGTATCAGAGATCATCATTCTCCAGAGCTATTAATCTGGCAAGTGTATTGACATTGTGTGATTGTGAAAGATGCTATTTATTTCCTGCTGCCTTAAAGCTCAAGTAGACAAGAAATACTGAGAAGCCCCAAACCTTAGGAACAAAATAAGAAGAGAGTAAAACGATGAGGTATGATAATTTAAGTGCAAAGAGATCAGATCCTTATACTCGAGATATTGTTTTTGCTTAAAAAAATACGGATTTTTTTTTTTCAGGTTTAGCTTCAAATTAAGTTTGAATCTTTGGATTGAATCCAATTTAGTAAGCAAGATGCTGCTTTGTACCAAAATATTTTTTGGTACAAAAAATCACCACTACAATTTGATGACTCTGTAAAGCACATACAATGAACATAATGCTTCCGCAGCTTTGCATGCCTTCTCATGCATGTAGGTGATTATGTAAAATACATTGTAAAATGAACACAGGCTGATTATTACACAGACACAGTATGTCAAACCAAACAGCATAAATCTTTGCCTTAGAGTAGGACTTTTTACCATAACCCCTTAAATCCATTATAAATAGGACACTGTACAAAGATATAACATATAAATATATACGTTGCTGATAACTTTCACAACTACAGTGTCTAAATATGTATTACATTGAATGTTTTAATGTATGAACTGTAACACCTGTAGAATACCTGAGTATTTTTAAAATTATATTTCAATTTCAGAAATACTGCAGTTTACTAAATTATTAGCATTATTCAAAAACAAGTACTCTTTAACCGTGTGATTGTATCCAAATAGTAAAATATATAGTATGTAATTTAGAAATACATGAATGCCTGATGGATCTTGACAGTTGTGAACATGCAAAACAAATTTTGCTTGATCTTTTGGCATATTCTTGAGTTACTATAAGCTGTCCTTTGGAAGATTTTTTTATTGTGCATTCGAACACATCAGGACCTCAGCAATCAAAACCTGAAGGCCATTATAGTGTGACATAAAGAACAAGCTGCTGTATCTAGGTGCAGAAATTAAGATTTATTGAGCATTGCAGGGTATTTGTGATTAACTCAATACAGGTAACAAAAAACATTTTGAAAATCTCAAACCCTCTCCAAGGGCTTCTCAATGAAATCATCAGGTATAGAGGATGCCTGTTTTATGATGGTGGTCATATAGCTTTATCAACTTCTTATGATATTATGAGCTTAGTCAATATGAGGAGATCATGGAACAGATCCTCCTAGCTATGCTAAGGCACATGGGGAACAGGGCAATGGTTTGAGACAGCCAGCACAGACTTCACCAAGGGCAAGTCTTGCCTCACCTATCTAATATCCTTCTATGATGGAGTGGCTACTTCAGTGGACAAGGGACGAGCTAGGGATGTCATCTATCTAGACTTTTGCAAGGCCTTTGACACACTCCCTCACAACATCCTCCTCTCTAAATTGGAGAGATATGGTTTTGATGGGTGGACTATTTGATGGGTAAGGAATAGGTTCAATGGTCACATCCAGAGAGTAGTGGTCAATGGCTCAATGCCTGGATGGAGTTCAGTGATGATGGTGTCCCTCAAGGGTCTGTACTGGGACCAGTACCATTTAGTATCTTCATCAACGACATAGACAGCAGGATCGAGTGCACCCTCAGCCAGTTTACAGACAACACCAAGCTGAGTGGTGCAGCTGACATGCCTGAGGGATGGGTCGCCATCCAGAGGGACCTGGACATGCTTGAGAAGTGGGCCTATGTGAAGGTCATGCAAGGTCCTGCACCTGGGCAGGGCCCCTCTGGTATCAATACAGGCTGAGGGATGAAGGGGTGGAAAGCAGCCCTGCGGAGAAAGACCTGGGGGTACTGGTGAGTGGCAAACTGGAAATGAGCCAGCAACATGCACTCACAGCCCAGAAAGCCAACTGTATCCTGGGCTACATCAGAAGAACTGTGGCCAGCAGGTTGAGGGAGGTGATTCTGCCCCTCTACTCTGCTCTCCTGAGACCCTGCCTGAAGTACTGCATCCACCTCTGGAGCCCTCAGCACAGAACAGACATGGACCTGTTGGAGACAGTTCCAGAGGAGGCCACAAAAATGATCTCCAATGAGGAAAGGATGAAGGAGCTGGGATTGTTCAGCCAGGAGAAATGAAGGCTCCAAGGAGACCATATTGTGGCCTTTCATTACTTAAAGGAGGTTTATAAGAAAGATGGGGGGAAATCTTTTTAGCAGGTCCTGTTGCGATAGGCCAAGGGGTAATGATTTTAAACTAAATGAGGGTAGATTCAGACTAGATATAAAGAATAGGGTTTTTTTTTACCATGAGTGTGGTGAAACACTGGAACAGGTTGTCCAAAGAGATGGTAGATGCCCCATCCCTGGAAGCATTCAGGGTCAGGTTGGGTGGGGCTCTGAGCAACCTGATGTAGTTTCCTGCTCATATTTGAGTAGTCAATGACTGCGGTGTGAATCCAGAGTGAGGGATCAGTGTACTCCACCGATGAACTTCAGCGGTGATCAGGGCAGGGCAGGGCAGGTATGGGCTGTTTGTGCTGATCGTATTCACATGGTTGCAGCTGGTGGGTGCTGGCAATGGCACTGGTATCTTTGGAGTGATCTGTGTGAGCCTGCACAGGTACTACGTATACACGTGTGTTGGTTGGGAATATGTGCTCAGTCCCTTCCCAGAGCTCTCTCCCCAGGGCTGGGAGCCCTCTGGACTTGGCTGCAGCAGTCCATAAAGGAGATCCCCTTGGTACCAAAGTCTGCTGGATTTGCCTACTTCTAATGTTGGACCACAGCCAGTTCTGCATCTGTCAAGTCAGAGAAAATGAGATGTGTTGGTAACTTTGGAAATGTCAGTACTGTCAGGTCTAAAGATCACCTAAACAAGAATTTAGGGGAATCTCTCTGATACCCATCTGGAAATCTAGCTTGAGGAGAGTTTGACTTTTCTTGGCCTTTTTTGTAACCTTCTTGTAAAGCTACTAGCAAAACTGCTCTGCCAGGCTCTCCCAAATGAACATCTTGCTGCAGTAAATTCAGGATTGTCAGGATTGCCTCTGTGTAGAGCAGAACAATGTACTGTTGAGACATGTATTTCAGAAGGGTTGTGACATACATCTCTAACACAAGAAAGAGTTCTTTCTACGTACTAATGGATTACAAATGCCTAAACATGTTCACATAATTAATTCTCATCCTTTTGCTTGTCAAAGTGCAGGGAACTTTGGGCTATTCCATTTCTACTTCGCAAGAAGTAGAAGACATCCAGAATCACCTTCCAGGGCACGGTACAAGACCTCCTTGTCTCAAGCAAGAGATTTCCTCTGAACACTGCTCAGTCTACTGGGCCATTTTAAAAGAGGCTTTTAGTTTTGGAATTATACTGTTCAAGATTTTATGTTCTTGGAAAATTAAATCCATCATTTCACACTTTGAAACGTTTCAGCTCCTGTGCTTCTGGGGCAATAGACCAAGCTTATGATCTCCATCCCAGTGATGTAAATTTGCAGTAACACAGATGAAATCACTGGAAATACATTTCTATAGCAGAATCTAATTATTAACATCTTAGATATTCAGACTGTTGTGTCTTTGGGGAAAATTTTTCAGCTATTCATCAAAGAGCAACCTAGAGTTGAACATTTAAAACATTCATGTGTTATGGTTCATATCAGCTGATGCAGTCCCTCATTTGGGTGGCATTAGACTAACCAATGAAGGAATATTGATAGAGAAAGTAAAAAGATATTCCTATTTCTTGAACTCTAAATTAATTAGTTCCCCTCTGAAAAGCAAAATATAGTACTGAACATCCCTGGAACCTGTTCTAAATCTCCACCATTCTGAAACACCCCATGAAATAAAAATACTATATAGTATGGAGGATGACAGGAAGAAATATTTAAACATATATATAATTTAAATATTTGTTAAATATTTGGTTAAAAATACATAAATCACTGCACCGTGCGCAGGTAATAGTCCTGTCAGGGCTGATATCACATGTTCTGGCTGCTGGTACATATGGTACATCATGCAGCTTTGCATTGCCTTCTTCTAGGTAGCCTATGGCACTGAACCTTCTAGGACTACCTTTTCTCCTGCCTTGCAAGTTCTGCACTCTTTTAGTACACCAAGCACACTACGCTACCCCTACCTGCTCCGCATACCCTTCAAATGGAGTAAAAAATATAATAATAAAGAAAAAGTATGGTTTAAAACTTTTGCATTAAGACAATTAAATTTCTTTTCAGTTTGTTTTATCAAAAAGATA